>NW_006431288.1:1980243-2060751 GCF_000325575.1 Pteropus alecto
AATAATCAGCAAGTTCATTACAAATCCTTATATTTATATAGGAAAGTCTTATTTATGAGGAACCAGCAATGTTTCACATGAATGAATTTGTCATATAACTGAGCTATCATTCTTTAAATTGAACTTAAAACATTACAGTCCTTTCTGATAGAGTTCTTCTAAAATATATTATTGTTCTGTCTTATTGAGCAAAGCATAGAGAATATCATTTATCTTATTTTGTTACTCAGGTCATTATTGTAAACATCAGTCACAGGGCAACTCTGTTGTAATGCAGAGCAGCTCTCAAGGGCTGCAGAGGTGACTGGGATCATTTGCACCTAAGTAGAGTGCCTGCTTTGCTTCTTAATGCTTATTTTTACCACCCTTTTCCACCAATTACTCGACCTAAAATAAAATTAAATATATTTTAATTATATGAAATCTGTCCATTTATCTCCTAATGTCATCTCACGTTACTTCATAGCACACATACTGCTCTATAATACTATAAAATACTGCTCTATAAAATAGAGACCTAAATTTATGTTTGTTTGGCTACTAATCAGACTATATGTACAGAAGTAAGTTATAGGCTCTGGCCTATAGGCTAAAAAAATAATGTATAGTATGTCAGTTATATGATGAAGTGCTATGGGGAAAAGTAAACCAAAGCAAAGGGTAGGAAAGGTCTGAAGGGAGGGATGGTTATGGATGATGTCTTTGTTAGGATGATGTTTGAAGTAAGGAATGAAGAAAGTGAAGATCAACCTCAGTTGGATATTGTAGAGTAGGGAATAGGGGACTGCTTGTGCAAAGGCCCTGTGGCAGGGGTCTGGATAAAAAAGAGGCAGGTAAATCTTAGGTGGAGTAAGGGAGGAAGAGGAAGATGATGCTTAGAGATGAAAGGTCATGAGAGATTAGATCATCAAATTAGTCAGCTATTGCCAAAACAGTGCTGCCGGTAAAACTTAGGAGCATACAATAGAGGTTTTTTTTCCCTCACTTTTCAATTTGTAGATTGGCTATGATGGCTGTAAACTACCAGATTGGGCTCAGGCCTCGTTCACCTATGTTTATTTTGGAGCCCAGGCTACCCCCAAATCTCTAGGTAGAACACCAGAGTGCAAGAGGAGAGCCTAACCACCCATGAACTTTCCAAACCTCAAGCCTGCTCACATCCCTGTCTACTAACATCCTGCCAGCCAAAACAAGTCACATGTTCAAGCCCCAAAACCAAGACTAGGAAAGCATACATTCCCCACAGTGGGAGAAGAAAAGAATAAATGACTGTCCCCAATATTTCAATCTACCACAACAAAGGAGGAATTTGTAGACCATTGAAAATCTTTAGCTTTTATTCTTTATATGAAGGGAAGTCAAGAAAAATATTGAGCCAAGTGGTAACTTGTTCTGATTTTTGTCTTCTAAGAGTAACTCTGGAAATATGAGGAGAGTAGATTCTAAGGGTCAAGTTGAATGTAAGAAGAACAGTAAGGGGGCTGTTGCCATATTGCAGATAAGAGATGATGATGTTTTTGACAATGGTATAGAAATTGGGATAATGTGGAACAATCATTCTTTGGATCTGTTTCATAGGTAAAGACAACAGGATTGGTTGACAGATTGAACGTTGGGTATGAGAGAAAGAATGTGGTCAAGGTGGGAGGGAAGTGACTCCAAGACTTTTGGTTAGAGAACCTGGAGTGATGAATAGGGAGACATGTCATAAAATAAGTTTGAGGGTTAGGGATGGGGAATCTGGAGTTCCATTTTGGTCATATAAGGTTTGAGATGTCCATTAGGCTTTCAAATGAAGATGCCAGGGAGCAATATGATCTTAGGGCTTAGAAGAGAGGTCTGAGATGGGGATAGGGTTATAAAAGATTTATACCTGCATTTGTCTTGGATATTGGAAATATTTCACTTAGAGCCAGACTTTGTTGTAATATCTCTTGTGGGTGGAAGTCTATACATCCTCTTGTTCTCTACTGGCTTCCCACAACACCCCACTCCTCAAAAATAACATGTTCAAGCCCCTTCTTCTCTCTTTTGCTCTTTCTTACAGGCTTAATTGATGTTTTTAGAAGAATAATCTACTTCCTCATTTTTATTAATTTCTTAATTGGAATCTATATTCTAACAGCTACCTCTATTAAAAGTGCTCTGACCAAAGATTCCAAACTGCACAAATCCAAAGTGTACTTTAAAGCATTTATTTCACTGCCATATTCAAATTGATATACCCCTCTCCTCTTCTTGAAACTCTCTACAGCTTTGGCTTCTGTAATACTGCTACCTAGCCTGGTTTCCTTCATGCTGCTCCAGCTATCTGACTTTGTCTCCTTGTGTGCCTATTTCCTCCAATCTCTTAATCATTGGTTCTGTTTATGACCCAAAGCTGTTAGTCCTCTCCATGGTAAATACCATCTATTTCTGGGATTTTAACTGCTGCGTAGTAGCTGCCCAAATCTGAATCTGATCCCTTATTTGAATGTTATCAAAGTGCTTCCAACTACTTGTTGGGTACATCCAAACCAATGTCCAATAGGTGCCTAAATTTCAACATATCCAAAATAAGTATTCTCTGGTAGTTGGAGAGGTAGAGACCATCACTCTTTTTTAAGCTCTACTGATTCAGACTTTCATAAATATATATTTATATATCTACACATACTCATACTCATCATTCTCCACTCCAACATCCATTTACCTCTGAATTTACTGGCGAAGTTCCCACAGGGGGATGTCCTCTGAACCATCTTTTTCTTTGTTTTTAGTTTCTGTACTTTAAGACATCTGATTCAAATGGTATCTCTTCTAAGAAGGTTCCTCTGAGTTCATAGCTTGGATATAGTGTTCCTCCTTGGTACTCTGCCAACATCCTATTCATGTCTCATTATATTATGTTGACATCGTAGGTACATCTTTTTTGCCTAACTTTCTAAATTAAAGTCTCCCGGAGAAGAATGCTATATTCATCGGTGCACCTCAAACACCTAGATCAGTACTCGGCTCTTGGTAAGAATTTCATAAATATTTTTGAATTTAACAGAAATGACATTTGGACCAATGAATCTAACTAAAGATAAGCAAGGTCCAGATATAGCCACAGACACAGTCTTTTAGACCTCATAGAATTCATAATAACTGTGATACATTCAAAAGCTTTTTCTTCATGTCCGCTATACACACATAATGAGAATGTGCTCATGACTTTAGGCAAAAGCACTGGATGATTTACATGAGGCCTGACAATTCCTCCAAAAGAGAAAGTACCCAAGTCATCCCTGGCTAGATGATGAGTGTGTCTCATGTTATTTCCAGGCAATGTAAGGTTTTATTTTTGTCATGCACCAAATGGGCTTGGTGTCAGGCAGTCAAATGTCTGGCAATCTGCCTAGCTGAAGAGATAGCATGAGTAGTGAATAGAACATTATTATGTGATAATGGTTTCCAGCAGCTATTGAAGAAAAATTCCAATGCAAAGTGGAAAGCTTTATTTTTAGGGGAGGAAATATCGATTGTGTGGCCACTGTAAATAAAATGAGATATGCAGGTGTAGAGAGATGTCCAGTCTTAGCAGAGAGAATGGTCTGCTGAAGCCAAATGAAGATGCACTTGCTGATGAGCAACTTGAAGTTCCCCCAGTGCTGCTACTTCCTTGCAAGAGGAATGTGTCATGGGAAGCAGATGCAGCACCTGAAACATAGGTTTCACCATAGAACAATTACCAATACAGTTCTTAAATGTGAAATCAAGCAGACTTCTGCAAATCAGCAATGATTTGTCACAGTACAGTCCCTAGGGTCTTCCTTTGTTCTTTGAGAGAAACTGTTTTATGAGTCAGAGATAGGTTAGAAGCCTAGATTACTGAATTGTTTTATGGACTTAATGGTTGGTTAAAACCAATTTTTTTTTTATCTACAGCTTGAGATTGAGGATGTGATTATTCTTCATTAGCATTTGAAGAACTGATCATTACAGCCTTTCTAGTTCATAGACTGTTCAATCTAGGAAAGACCCTTAAGGATCATCTCATCTAATCCTTTCATTTTTCAATAAGGAAATGATGACCCAGAGATAAGTAACATATAAAAGATCACACAATTAACTTGGGCCTTTTTTTTAAACATTCTCATCTTCTGCATTCTGATGATTGCAGAAGTTATTTTATTTGGGATACCACTAATTTATTCCAGAGTGAGAAAGCCTTTGAGAGCTTCAAAATTCTTTAGGGTCTGAAAGAGTGCTAACTCCCCATTGTTTCAGAGGCTAGAGGATATATTTTTATAGTTCTTCCATGGATAAATGCAAAAAGAGAAGAGATGCCCTCTTCTTTTCCATTATTACCCAGAGATCAACTACCAGCAAGCACTATCAATCTAAGGTGAGATCTCTGTAGGGTCCTGAACTTCAATGACACTAACTTCAAGTTCTATACAAAGTGTGTCTGTGTACCTTGCACATCCATAAAGAATATTTTCAGGGTAAATGTTGCGACTGTCTGTGGCTAGAAGGTCAGCCAGTCAAAAGCTTGCTTAAGTAGGTGATTGGATGATGGCAAATGGTTTTACATTACATGGAGGTAAAACCCAAGAGGCCACTTTGTTTAACCCTCAGCAATAACTGCACAGTAACTCTTTCATGGTGCTATTCCTTTAGCACCTAGTTATGAATATTGATTAGAAGATTGGAAGTTTAGGGGCAAAGGAGTATAGACAGGAGTTGACTTTTTGTCTCTCTTCACTATCTCAGAGACACACCCCCACTGACTCCCAATAGATTGTGTCCCATGTTAACTGCACTGTGGTTAGATGCTTTGATTAAGGCTCTTGTGGTTTCTTAACTTGATGATTGTAATTCTCCAGGTTCTGGCCTAGCTGCTAAATCCCTGTGTTGATCAGGAACCATTACTACTGCTTCAGACAGATTATCTACATATATACCTAAGTTATAAATGCTCAGGCACTTCAGGGATGTTGAAGATACTATTATATTTCTTCTGGTCCCCTAGCACCTTGGCTACATAGTTTTAAATTTGCTTATGCTCATATTTGTTATGTTTTTCTTCCCAGGGTTTCTCTTTTTCATTAATGAAAAAATAATCTGTTTTTGTTGTTGTTGATGATTTGCTTTTGGAGAACTGAGAGGGCTGTGAATAGAGAGAAATTTGAAATGTCTCTTTCTAACAGACCTTAAGTGAACTTGATATTTTGGCTCTCTTATGTGTTTATTTTAATCTATAAGAAGCTATATTTATGATTACATGACCCAAAAGTGAGTTTCCCATTTTTTCCACTTTTGTAGTTCTCATTGTCTGTACCAATCATATGGCGGTTAATTATGTACTGCCTTGTGGTATTATAAGTTAAATTTTATGTATTTACATTATCTGTGTAAGTGGACTCAGATCCTTGAAGGAGAGAATTGAGTGTTATGCTTCTTTGTTTCCTCTCTAACACCTAGCAGAATGCTGTATGCACAGTTGGCTATCAAACAATATTTGCTGAATAACCTACCACACAGAATTTCTTAATACCTCTGCATAATGGTCCCAGAGAGAATGCTGCATAAAAAGAGACTATTTTTTCCAGTTTTAAAATATTTGGTGAAATGCTACAATAGTGATTTTTCAAAGGTCTGCAGATTAAATGTTTCGGCGAGTATAAATTGGCTATTGGTGTGTGTGTGAGCCCATGTACATGTGTAGCATTTTATTTGCATGTATTGGGGAGCCTATTCCTTTCATCTCTAGTTTTGGGAACCTTAATCAATTTATCTTATTAAGGATGAAGAAGACTGGCTGGGTAATGGATGTATTGCTATGGATGGCAAGGCAGTAATGCCTCGACTGAAAAATCATTAAATCCCAGATTTCAGCCTCTCTCTATATCACCTATCAGCAACAGCAAATCTGCTTTAACAGCCAAGAATTTCCTTATCTCTCAGTGACTACAGACCATGTGCTGCTGCTTTCTGTAGATGGGAGATAGAGCTGCATCATTACCCAGAGGTGACAAGGATATAATTTACAGGCTCAATCAGTTCTAGTTACCATGTAATTACAGAGTTATTACATGGTCATTTGTTTCTGATGGACACCAGCAATCTCTTATCCTATTCTACTGTGGTCTGTTTCTTGTCTTATGCAACTAAGATGTTTAGTTTCTTCTGCATGGAGTGTTAAATGGTATACTAGGGAGGAAGGACAGAAACGATTTAGAATAGGATGCTGATTATGCTGAGATGCTATTTGTTCTCCTCAATTGGCCTGGTGATAATAACAGCATCCTGTGGCTTTCCTCCCCTAGGCTCCAAGTTCACATTTTTTTCATAAGAGAGGAAGGAGACAATATTGTACTTGGCAGCATGGGAGAAATTGGGTGTAAGGAATATTCTGAGCCACCCCACCCATCGATGAGATGGCAATATCAACCTCAAGATTATGTCACTGCCTCTTGTAATTTGAAACTCATGTTAACACAGTGCCTGTTGGAAGAAAAATTCCTTTTAAAAATGAAAAGAGAGGAGCATTTAAGTGTGTAATTTAGTATCATAGAGAAATCGTGAGAAGGTTCAGTAACTTGACCAATGTCACCAAGTAGATGGAATGTCTAGAATTCAAACAACAGAGCTTGGCTCCTTCCACTCTAACATTAAAAGAATTCTTGTCATTAGGAGACAATATGCTTTTAAAAGCACAGGTATTAGATATCGTGTGAAGAAATTTGAATATTACTATATGTTTCCTTCAATGACTTAGGATAAGCTTCTTATCTCTTTGTTTTCATGAATTATCAATTGATGTGTGTGATGCCACTTTATTTTCTAAGGGCAGCTAATATGTGTGAATTCTTAATTTTGGGGAAGTAAGCTGAATGGGGCATTTTTGTCGCCATCAAAAAATGTGAAAGTCGTGTCTTCATGTATGTGATTTACTGAAGTCAGCACTGGAATGCAAGCCAGACACCTGGGTTCTGGTCTCAGTATTTTTCACTTAACTGTGTAATTCAGAATCTACTACTCTGCCTGACCAGGTCTCAGTTCCTTCTCTGGAGAATGGTCAGATGGACCAGATCATTGCTAAAGTCTATTCCAGCTCTAACAGTTGTCTATGACTCCATGATTTAAGTTGGCCTGTAAAGAAGTCTGAAAGTCGCTGAGAATCTTTAGACAGAAGGTCATGGGAAGATAATATTTAATGTTGTTATCAGAAAAGCTTCTCCCCACATGGGAGCCAGAAAGGTGCTGGCATGCATATCACATTTCAGTTGATGAAATGCTGTGAATCATTAACACACTTCCCCACTTCTCTCAGCTCCTAACACCTTGCTGATTTAATTAAAATACTCGTTTTTTTTTTTCTTTTGAATGGCTTAAAAACCACACTAATTATAATGTAACTGCTATGTAACTAATATGTGCAGGTAATATTGTGATTATATACAGAAAGCCATATGCTCCTATGCAGCTATTCTCGATGCTATTAAACTGCTGAAGCGGATAACTTCATGTCCGTGCACAAAGTAATTGCATCAAACTAATTTTTGTTTGCAAACAGATCCCAAATTAACTATGTAAATAGGCAGTTCTGCAAACAAAATAGCATAATGCGCATGTGTGCACATGCATGGGGCCAAGTGGAAGTAATTTTATACCTGCATGACTGACGTTGTCAAGAAAGAACGGGCTGTGTGTGGCCTTCTTGATTTCCACGTTCCTTGGGATTCTTGTCTTGCATTAGTAATTTTGAGTCATTCTATTCAAATATAGGTGACTGAAGGCAATCTGAATTTGTTTTCACTAGAGGTAAAGGTTTTTTTCAACCAATCTACCTTTCTTGACCTCACTTGCTATCCTCATGCATTACTTGGCCAATGATGTTTCCAGGATGGTCAACTCTAAGTGTTTAATATAGAATGAAGATGTTCTCACTGTAAAGAGAGGAGAATTGGTTCTTTGACTTGTTATTGCCCTGAGTACTTCATGGCGTTTTAAATCAAACAGGGATATTTGAGATCTGCCTCCACCTTGGGCAAGTCACTTAACTTCTCTGAGTTTCAGTTTCCTCAACTGTAAAAGGAGAGGGTGATATTAGGAGTTGCTTCATCAGGCTGTTTGGAAGATTAAGTGAGTGTGTGTAGTATTTAGCACTGTACCTGGCATGTGATCAGTGGTCAATCAGTGCTTGCTGCTGCTATTGCTGTGCTTGACACCACGGTGGTAGTGGTTATCTCTGGGTATCCCAGCAGGACTTCTAGTGTGCCCTGAAAGTAGAGTTAAGACTAACTTCAGGCTAATCCCAATGTGGGATATTAGCTACAGTATTAGTTATAGTTCTCCAGAGAAATTAGTAGGATACAGTAGCCATGTCCTAGGCATCACCCCTTTCTCCCTGTGAGCCTTATTATATTGAGGTGCCTTGTCTCCCTGCCCCCAGGCTATAGTGTAGTAAGGAGTGGTGCACAGCCCATTATATAACTCTCTAGCCATTAAAATTTGAGAACAAAATTTTGTTTGCTCTCGACCTCTTCAGCCTCTTCAAGAATCCTTTCTTCTACTAATAGGTGATCTAATCAACCTATTCAAGTCTTGAGAGAAGAAAATAGATTTGTATCTGTGCCTGTGCTTTGGTTTTAGATTTTGGTTCAGATGTCAACTCACCATTTGCCAGCTGTATTACCATGACCACAGCACTCGAGCACCCAGTTTCCTTTTCGGTATAAAAAAGGGGCAATAGCTATTCCCATGGTTGTTGCAAAAGACTTATTAGTCACAAAATTAGTTAATGTATGTAGAAGCACCTAACAAATCCTGGCATATAGTAGGCATACAGTAAATGTGAGTTTTGCTTTCTGTTTATAAAATAAACAAGCTAGAGCTTGGTTGTATCTAGTATTTAAAATGAAAAAGATTTCAGTTACATTTATGTAGACTGGAGATTTTCTTTTTTTAAAATGCACATATCAGCCTATCTCTCTCTCTCTTTTTTTTTTTTTTTTTGCTGTGCCTTTTTTAATAATGTGTGTGTGTGTGTGTGGTGGGGGGGGTGGCCTGTTTTCAGGGGAATGATTTTTGTGGGTTTTTTTGGCGGGGGTTGTTTGTGTTTTATTAATTTATAGGCAAGGTGATGAGAGAGAACTTTAAGAGGAGCCCATTGTGCTGAAGATGAGAATGTAGAAATGAAGGATGTTCACTAGACTAGGTCTAAAGTGCTGAGAGCAGAGTTCTAGTTTGCCAAATCCCCTCAAATGTATTCAGAATAATCTTAAGCGTATTTAGACAGTCATACATTTTATTTTTGTCTCTGGGCATTAATGTGCTGACTTGTGGGATTATTTAACTATAATTCCCCAAGATATATTTCTGTCACTCAGTGAGTATGAATGTGCAATCATTAGCAAACCCGAGATTTTGGATTTCTACTTCTCCATGTTAAATGGGAGCAGATAAAGGATAGTGACTGATGTCAGAAGCTGGAGCAAACACCCACCACTGTTCCTGAATCATTGGAAAATTCTGAGTGATAGTAGGAAGATTGTTGTTTTTGAAACTAGAAGACATGAGGACTAATTCTGCTACTGCCATTTATTAGCAATATGACTTTGGGAAAGTCACTGAATTTCCCTGGGGCTTAGTTTTCTCATCTGTAAAATAGGAAGAATATTTGTCATGTTGTGAAGGTCAAGTAAGTTACATATATTAGCAGATTGATAAAGTGTAAAACACCAAATATAGTTATGCAATTTGTTATTAGTCATCCTGAGTTTTCCAATTTGGGAAATTAATATCATGATTATAATCTAATTATTATAAGGATCTGCCTTTCTGTTGACTGTATTAAGTTCATAGTTATATAGTATTTAAAATATTGGTGAGTGGCAGATGACTCACATCATCTCTTTCTTATGCTTCAAATGTCAGATAAACATCTACATGCTTTACTCTAGATCCAAAATGAAGAGCTCAGCTGGGTCAGAACTTAGAGGGGCTGCTTTTATATGTACCAGCAATGAACAAGTAGGATTTGAAATTATAAACACAATACCATTTATACTAGTATACCCCAAAATGAAATAATTAGGTATAAATTTAAGAAAATATGTACAAGATCTGTATAAGGGAAACTAGAAAACTCTGATGAACAAAATCAAAGAACTAAATAAATGGAGGGAGATTCTATATTCATGGATAGGAAGACTTAATATGGTAAAGATATCAGTCCTTCCCAACTTGATCTATAGATTCAATGCAATCCCTATCAAAATCCCAGAACATCATTTTGTAGATATCAGTAAACTGGTTCAAGTGTTTGCATAGAAAAGCAAAAGACCCAGAATAGCCAACACAATATTAAAATAGAAGAACAGAATTGGAGGACTGACATTACCAACTTTAAGACTTGGTATAAAGCTGTAGTCATCAAGATAGTGTGGTATTGGTGAAAAAAAAAAAAAAGATAAATAGTTCAATGGAACAGGGTAGAGGCCATGTTTTATTTTGATTTTAGATGTCAAATAGCATGCTTCTTTTTCTTATTCTCTAGGAAAGAGCCATGATCCTGTATTAGTTGAGAGGAATAGCCACCTTTCTAAAAACAAATATGGCTGCTGTAACTGAACATACCCAAGGGAGATTTACATTTACACTTTCCTGCAGAGGCTCCATATGTGTTTCGTAAAAAAGGAACAATTTCACCAAACTAAAATGACATCAGATCTCCATATAGACAGGGTTCATGTCCCTCTTGTTTTCCTTTTATTCCCAACATCTAGGACTTTGCCTGGCATACAGTTGATGTTCAAAAAATATATATATTTCTGAGCATCCTTTTACTCATTGAGCTTATTCCTACACTGGGCTAAGGTACTTAATTTCTCTCTCTGTTACATAAGTAGAAGTGTGAAGAATTCAAGATTAAAATGGGGAGTTTTAGAGGCACGGGCTGCTGTTAGGATGCCAGAGAAAAAAGTGGAATTTAGAAATCCTTTTACATCACCCTATGGGCTAAGGGAGAGTTGAGAGGGATTTCTTTTGACAGTATTCTGAAGAATCCTGTGTTTACTCTCATATACTTGCTACTGTTTATTTTTGGTTTGTATCTCTCCAAACTCCTATATGGCCACTAAGGATTGAGGTCTGTTAAAAAGTTTGACCTAATTCTTTCTCCTTCAGACCACATAGACTCTAGTTAGTGGGTTTGCCAAAAACAAGACAAACAAACAAACATAAAAGCAGTCTTAACTACATATCACATTTAACAAAGGACTTTTAAAAATAAGAACCACCTGTCTGTCAACACAGGCAAAGGAGGGTGCTTTCGGCAGACTATCTACACCTCACCAAACTCCCTTATGAAATTTCCCTATTGCTGTACAATTATTGAAGTCCAATGTGTATGAAGCAAGGGACTCAAGGGCATGTGTGGCCATACATGGAGCCATAGACCCTGATGCTGGCAATTTTTACAGCTTGTTAATTTGAGATCACTTATAGTTTCTACATGACTGAAAAGTGGTCACCCATTTTATGGTCCTTGACTACTACTTCTGAGTTAGTTCAAGCACATGATTCAATAATTCTCCCATAAATGGTTGGCAGGGAAAAAACAGTCACAACATCAGTTATTCGGGGTCTGGGATTGCTGTTGTCCTAGCAGTACCAACTGATGTCTACAAGGGAGGAGAAAGTTAAGATTGAAGAATCATACCAAAAATAAAAAGTTCTGGTCTGATGAAATATACATCAGCTGGCTAATGTCACTTTGTCCTAGAACCATTTTCCTGGTTAAAGAAGGCCCACTCTTATTAGAATAAGCGACTATACTGCCATTCTAATAGTTTAAAAGAGCAGATATTGAACCTCTGTGTGTGTGTGTGTGTGTGTCTGTGTGTGTGTCTGTGTGTGTGTGTGTGTGTGTGTGTGTGTTAGCATTTGAAATGGGCCTTATACAGCACCTACCATGAGGCTTTGCTATGGTTTAATACTACTCAGTTTCTCCTAATCTCTGCCCCCATAATCAGGGCTGCTAGTGATAATAACTTTGCCTGTGTGTCTCTTTCTTTCAAGAACATATAAGGCCTTTGCATGTTAAGATTTGTTACTGCTGCAGTACATTGAAATCTGGTCAGACAGGACACTTAGTGTTTCAGAGAATGGAAATCTAAGGCCAGAAGAAATATGAATTGTAAAAATCATTAAGTGTTTCAGTTCAAGAGAGGATATGCCTCTTTTGAATATTGTCATTTCATATTTCTTGTGCACATCTTCTCATGGATCAAGATACATATTTTTTTATAACCATGTCCCTGAAGTGACCCACAGCTATGAGAGATGATGAACAGTAAAGGACAAAAGGGCTGGGAAATGAAAGAGAACCAAGCTACCCCATTTGCTATCATGAGTGTTTCCTGGGGCACAAGGAAAATCAGTCTCCATAACAGGATTCTAGTGCAAGTCCTCTAATGAGACTGCATTCCAGGGCAGCCTATGTTTTCCTGAGTTTGCGTCCCTGGAGCACTGCCTGGGAAGAGAGGCCTGCAGTGTGATGAAGGGAAAGGGTGTTTTTCATTGTGTAGTAATAGCTTTAGAGTTTCTTATCAGGTTGTTTGTTGCATTCCATTTATTGTTGGGAGACACCATTCCTGTGATAAGCAGTTCCACATCTCTTTGTACTCATTAAAGGGTTAAGCGCTGGCAGCTCTGTGAGGCAGTTGCAGCTATAAAGGAAGTGTGGTAAAAGGTGATGCTGACAGTGTTGCTGGGAAGAAAGAAAAATGGAAAAGGAATTCAAAGAGAGAAAGGAGGGGACGGGCAGGAATAATGGAACTTACCCTCACGAGTATATTGGTAATTAGACTACCCTCTTTAAAAATTGATAACATTTCCTTTTTCAGTTTATGGTTCTACACCTAGTGGTATCTGAAGTTATTCTTTTGGTGCATTTCCTTGTATTTAGCTTCTTTTACAAACACAGTATTATGATTTCCTAAGCGAGCAGTTATTTTTCAGACAGATGATTTCAGTGGCCATTTACTATTCTATTCTATGGCAAGTCCAATATTTCCTTGAACATAATTCAACAAGAAAGACAAAGAATGTCCTTAACTGCTAAGTTTGAGTGCAGTTAGATCAGAGACAGGTTTGCTTGAAGCGCATTTCTCCAGGTGGATCAGTAGCAGTAGTAGGATAGAGGTTTTCTTTTCTGGGCACTTTTTCTCCCTGTGGCAGAGTGTGGCAGCCCTACATCTCAGTATTCCTGCATTACAGATCACTTTCATGGAATAGGTGACCATTTTTTTCTGAGCTCTTTCTGAACTTCTGTTATCTCTGGTAATCCATCAGTGAATCCACAGCAGTGTTTTGGATAGAAAAATAAAAAGATGAGAGATGCTGTTGTCCTGATTCTGTACAGGTTATGTTTAGAAATGTGGTTGCTTATATAAAATTAAGAAATTAAAATGGAATTTTATCTATGTATCTGTCTTTCTTTCCAACTAGACTATAAACATCCTTATGCATGGCCTTAGATGAGTTGCTCAACATATCCAATCCTCCATTTCTACAAAGTTGGTACTATAATAATAGTACCAACTTTGTAGGATGGTTTTGAGGGCTGAGATAAATGAGGTAAAGAGCATGAAGTCCTTAGCACAGAGATTGGCACCTAGCAAATGCCCAATAAATGGTGATGATTCTTGTCATTTTGTCATTACTGTTATAATTCTGAGCTTTTCCACAGTAAAGACCATATTCTATTTATCTTTGAGAGAGACATCAATAAATGTTTGTTAAATTGCACTAACTGTTCTAAGTAAAAATAAATAAGAAAAAGAAAAAAAATTGTATTCCTTTATATAATACCACAGCATTTCTCTTGGCCAGTGGAGAAAACATGCATCTTTACTGCTGTGAGTTATTATAATCCTCTGAATAAACATAAGCCTTTCATATGACCTAATGATTAATGACTTATGCAAAGAAATTTTAATACCATTAATAAAAATATTAAGCAGCAAGCTTTCCCCACTTTTTTTGACAGTATCAGGCTTTCACCTGTTCTGGGGATAACAAGTTTCTGGGAACATGCTGAGTGCAGAGAATAGATCATTCCCAGATGATGCTCCCCTGTTTACTCTGTATTCCTGACCAGCATGTGGGTTGGGTACATGGCAGTCTTTAGGGAGAAGGGCCTTTGTGGAATGAAGAAGAGAGGGCAGCTGAGTTCTCACTCTGTCTGTCTGTCTGTCTATCTATCTATCTATCTATCTATCTATCTATCTATCTATCTATCTATCTATATCTCTACCATCTATTTATCTGTATTCTAACTATCTAGTATCTTTTAACTGTCTTTGCTAACTCCAGTCTTCTCTGGACTTATGGACTGCGATATGAAATGGACATCAGTCATTCACAGAAGAATGAGCAAGATTCTGGCACCAAATGCTCAGGAAAGGAGTCTTATCCAGTTAACTAAATAATCTTTCATCCATATTTCAATCAATGTATCTGGGCCAAACTGATGCTGATTCCTGAATATTCCTTATGAATGTTTTGTCTCTATCCTTTGGAGAAAACTACACCACAGATGACATTTTTTTCTTCATATAAGACTCGGTTTCAAACCCCATTATCCACTTTGAAGCATAAATTCCAAATTTCCAAAACCAGAACTCTCAGACTTCAAAACTAAGGGAATCTGTCAGAACTCAGTCATCATTAAAATTCCTGAGAAAATAATAGCTACCTAGTAACAGCTTCATTCTTGCCCCTAGTGGACTGGGGTGGACAATATGCTAGCTCAGCTAAAGACTCACATCTTTGGTGAATTTTCTTTCTCTGGAACCCCACTGCTTTCTCATGTAATTGTTCAGAGGCCAAGAAAAGAGAACTTGTCTTTCTCAATGAACTACTCCTTAGTATAATTTTGAGGACTCCGTTCTATCCTTGACCCATGTGAGAACTACTCTGGAGATCAAAGTGGACTGACGATGTGACGTCCTAAGGATATGGCTGGATCACCCTTGTAGCCCTAATGCTCTCATTTTCTATACTGGCCTAGCATTTCATTCTTAATTGGTTCATATTATTATTATTATTATTATTATTATTATAAACAGCTGTGTGTACTTAGGCTTATGTTTGCACACCTCCTCTTAGTTACATTTAAACTCTTAGGAAGAAGAAGCCCTTCTTTATCTGCCTTTGGATGAACCCAGAGTCTAGGGGTGCATGTGAGGGTTTCAAAACACACCGATGCCTAACCAACACACAGGCTTCCTCTCTTCTGCTGAATCTGAAGGCATACTTATGAAGCAGCCATGCACTTCACACAGGCATGACTCCACCCCTCACCACTCCCTCCAGCTCCCAAGCAGAGTCCAAGAGCCTCCCTTGAAGAACAGATTATCTTTTGTGCTTTATAAAGTTTTCTGGGTCCATACTCCACACAATGCCAGCTTCTTTGTGGGGAATGGGTGTGCCATTCTTTGGTGCCAAGAAGAGAGAGGCCAGTATTACACCCTGCAGTTGAATAGCAGGGCCACCAAGCCCTTGAAGGTTTGCTGTGTTTGCTTCTGGAAACAGAAAAAGAACAGGCCCTTCTCACCCATTAGAGTGGAAATGGTTCTACCTTTCTTGACATGATTCCAGAGTTCCTCTGAAGCTGCATGTGAGAAAGCAGTGTGAACACAGTTGACATTTGTAGATGGTTGGGTCCATATGGCAGTGACAGTGGCTCAGGGACCCAGGAATCAAGAAACCTCAATAGAAGTCATTTCGGTCTCAGCATTAGCATCCAACATCCTCAAAACAGATAAACAGACAAACCAAAGCAAATAGCAGCAACAACAAACAAAACTAAAATGAATATAGTCTCTAGAACTAAAGAGCTATTTCTTTTTCAGTAGCTGCTAAAACACACGGCAGACACAGTTTCTTTACTTCAGTATTAATTTGTGCACAGTGCTGAGGCATGTGAAGAGTCAGTGTATATCTTATAGGATACTCCAGTCTAACTTATGTAAGAGAAAAGAATTTCTGTATAATGGTTCAGAATACTTTTCATTTTGTTGTTAATTATGAGCCCAAAGAAAAGTAAATTCAGTTTTTCAGATATGATCAGGTCATAGAAAATATAATTGAAGGAAAATATCATTGGAGGGTGATGCAGCCTCCTGACTTTATGTTTATACACTTCAAATACCTATTGACAAGAAATAAAAAGAACAAATCAGGCACATCTGACAAATAAAAAAAAAAAAGAGAAAAATCAGAGCATAAAGTATGTCTGAAAAAAAAAATTCCCCAATGACCCCTGGAGGAAGACGTTACCAGATGGCCCAGGAATGGAGACCATATGGGATCACATAGGTGTGGGGTATTTCTGAGAAGAAAGAGGAGTGTAAGTCTTTCTCTTTACCTCTTCACCCTGTCATCTCTATTGGGACTAGATATTCATGAGAAAGGTCACCAAGTCCATCTTTTTTTATCCATTTTACACTCCTCTATGAAAGCAAGGCCCGGTTGGGGCAGGGATGGGGATTGCAAAGAAGAGGAGAAAGGAGGAAGCACTTCCAGTGAGCAGAAAATCAACTCCTCCCTAAAATCATTTATTTTGAAGTCAATGAAATATCTCTTACAGTGGTAGTCAGTGAGAGAAGCATATCCTACGTTTGTGACCTCGCTGGTTATCAGCACCTCTGGAGATGTTGATTGCTTCCATCACACTTGCCTGGGACCAGGTTTTACTTATGTCAGTGGTAGCATGGCTGTTGGGGATGTGACTTGTATGAGAAAGCCAGTGCCATGTTCAGCTAGAGAGGCAGTGTGGGAAAATCCGGGAGAGAAAGAGACAAACAGAGAAGGAATATACCTTATTGCTTAGCTCAGTCAGGAGGGCAGCCTTTAAGGCTCCTGTCTGCTTGATATGCTTTCTACCTAATGGAAGAGGAGCTGCCAGCTTAGGATGCCTGCCCTCAGGAACAAACTATCATCCCATTTCTGAGTCTCCTGTGGGGCGATTCCAGCAATAGTCACAGGATCTCCAGCCTCATCACCAGGTTAATTTGAAAGATGCAGTGTCTCCCTCCCAGCTCTCACAGTGACCTTTTCTGAATTTCTGAGTTGGGCTATCTCAAAGGCAATAGGAAATTTGCTCAGTGGCATTTACCTAACTGAGGCCACTGGCAGTGTGACACAGTCTGGTGACTTTAAGGTTTAGAGAGAAAGTACTGGCAGGAGAATGGGGGAGGGGAGATGTAGGCTCCTCTTTCCTGCAATGACATGCAATGATGAAAGGCAGGTTGGTTGGTTAATAATCATCCAGCAGGGGCAAGCAACAGGAGGTACCAGTAAGGTGCCCCCAGAGTAAGGTCATATAATGGTCATCTGCAGTAACTGATGGTGGGGAGGGGGCGCCGAAGGAGAGGGAGAGCTCAGGAAGGCTCCAGGTGCTGCCAGGTAGCTTACCTGGGTATCTGGCTTCTGACCTTGGGGGAACGAGAGAGGCTCCAGAAGCTGCCAGATGCCTTGTGTATATTATGCTGAGCTCATTTTGGGGCCTTGTGCACCCTTCATTGTCCCTCTGCCTCCAGCTCATATCCACCTATCTACCTACCCTGTGAAGACTTCAGAGAAGAAAAGTCTAGGTAAAGGGGAGATGTAGAACTACTCATAAATGAAAGATCCTCAGGCCAGCAGCAGCCAAGCACTCAGGCACCAAAAGGCCCCTGTGGCAGGGGCAGTGGCAGGAGAGGGGAGCTCACATGGGCTGTCAGGTGGCACCTCTCTTCAGGCTTTATTTAACTACTTCTGTTGTTTTTCCTTTCATAGTTATATGTACTGCTTCCCCACAGATACTGTAAGCAATCTACATTGTCTTGTGCTTTGACATAACTATGCCTAACTGATAGTAGGAACTCCATAACTGGACTTGTTGAATTCAAGACTGTGCTGTGTGTCAGGGGTTGGGTAGGATGTCTTGGTGCCAGCTGGCTGACTAACCTTGATCAAGAGAGGTATCTTATTTCATGGTTAAGAGTTTGCTTTCTGGAGGCAGATCTGTCTGAGTTCCTAGCCCTATTATTTTGGCCAAGTTACCTAATCTTTCTGTCTCAATTACATATGTAGAAAAATGCAGGTAAAACCTACCTTTATTCACCTGAAAATAATAATGATGATGATAATAACACTTTTATGCCAGGTACAGTTCTGAATGTTTCACAGATATTAACTCATTCTGTTCTTAGAATGACTCTGCAAGGCAGACAGTATTATTATTCCCTTTTACAGATGAGGAAACTTAGGTACTGAGAGGTTGTTACATAGCTTATATGGGTTAGAGCCCAGGTTTGGAATCCACGGACTCTGGATCCTGAATCTGTACTCTCGACTACTGTATTTTCTTATCTTTTCAGTTGCTGCTGGTGATGAATCTATATAATGACCAGAAGGGAAGCAAGTGAGGTGGCCACAGTGAGCCAATCCCTCCCTATTATCCTTCTTTGTATATCATTATTTTGTTTAAGACTATTATTTGCCCTTGGCGTGGGTCTCTTGTGTCCCTGGGGTGAGGATGAAGGAACTTGAAGGGGAAAACTTCAACTGCTTAGACAAACAATCACTTGCAGTGGACAAGCTGACAAGCTGCCAGCAGTACTGGCACAGGGAGCCAGAAGCCCCTGTCCTTCTCCAAAGGACCCACAAAGGAAGAGTTTCAGCTAAGCCCTGGCCACTCTTCATTGCTCACCCAACTACCTCCACCTACAGTTTGTATATCAGACATTATGAAATGTGAGGAGCAAAGCCATGTATGAGCTTTCTCAAGTGCTGAGTCTATTTCAGAAATGATTGTCGGAAACTCATGGATGCTGGTTGCTTATTGCACTGTGATCCCTGAAGATTGGATTCAGTGCTGGCAGAATAATGGGCCTAACCTTGCCAGTGGGGTCATTGACTGATTGCACCAGCTGGCCCCGTTCTCATCTCCCAGGCTGCACAGAGAGTGGAGGCAAGAGGATCGATTAAACTAGTGGGGGAAGTTTCACCTTTTAAATGTGAAAAAAAAAAAAAAGGCCTTTTATATAGAAGTTAATGTAATTATTAAAGGAAAATAAAAATATTGGCATGTTAAGAAAATATCCAACTGGTTTAGAAAAGTGTTTTCTAAATCTTCAACAGACATTTATCCAGAGGAGGAATATTCACTAATCCAAATTTGTTCTTAATCCCTGATCCACAAAGGCTATGATCCCACAATTTCACCAAGTAAGAACTGACAGGAATGCTAATTGGAACTCACCCACCATCCCTCCCTTCCTCCTACTTTGCCCCTCTCCAGACATATTTTACCCCCCAGAGAGTGGTGTTTGACTACCACACTAACCACTCTTTTTGGCATTCATAGTGTAAATGGCACTTTATCAGGTGAAAATGTGAATCTTGTCAACAGCCCCCAGCTCTGCCAGCTTATCAGGTAAAAAAAGAGAACAAGATTCAGAGAGATGTACCTAGTCCTGTTCTTTCCAAAAGAGTGATAGATAATAATATTTCCAGCCACAAAATAGCAGGAAATCTGACGGGCAGGAATTAAGGTGCTGAATGGAAAAGTTGATCGCTTACTCACTCCAAGTTTCATATTTGAAGGAAAGGTTATTTGATTTGGAGTCCCCATCCCCACTTCTTCTATGAGGCAGGAAGAATAGCAGAATTAATTCTCTCTTTTTGCAATCATATTTTCCAGGCTCAATGAATCTCTGTGCTTGTGTAAATTCTCACTTAAATTTGTACTCGTGTTTTACAAATATGTATTTCTCAGCCATGTTAGGTATTTCAAAGCTCGACATATGTAAAAGAAAGACTCTCTTTAATTTCTTTTCCTATGATGCCTCTTGTCACCTCTAAAATAGATCTAAAGCAAGAAAGAGCTAAAGCAATACAAATAAAATTAATAATGGTACTGCTTCTGTAGTGTGATCCATCTCATTTGTGCAGTGTTTGATAGTTTTCCGCTGCATTTGCATTGCACTTAATCGAAATCACTAATGGCAATGGTATATCAATCACAACAAAAATAATTATCAACTAAACATTAGGCATGCATGATTTAAGATAATGCTTACTGTAGTTTTATGAGAGAGCAGCTCTCGTGGTCTTAGTTTACTAATAAAGAAATTCAGGCTTAGAAAGATCAAGTAATATGCCCAAGTTCACCCACCCCCTAAATGGTGGAGATGAGATTTAATCCTAGGCATGTCTGACTCCAGAGCCTGAACTCTTAAAAAATTCACTCTCTAAGTGATGAGAATGAGGCAAAGCACTTGTCAAGTCGTAATGAATGAAGGACAGATCCAGGCACTGTATTCAGGTCTTGTCAGCTCTTACAGCTGCGCTTCTCTTCTTGCTAAGGCCAGGAAAAAAGAGAATCTAGTCACCAAAACAAACTGATTTCTGTAAGGTAGAGACCTTTTTGTCCCTCTCTCAACAGAAAAAGGTTATGGAATTCTGGACCCAGTCTATTCATGTTGACTTGGAATGCAGGAAGTTAGAGAAGGTTAGTGAGGGTGGGAGCCAGATCTTCTAAGGGCGAAAGAACATGAAACGAATGAAGAATACTCTTTTCTTTCCTACAGTCCAACCTTCCAAACAAAATTTTTGCAAGTTACATAAACACTGGCAACAAAAGCTCAAATAGAGGATTCATCCTCTTTAAAGCTGTCCAGGTGTTTCTTAAAACAGAAGGCATTTAATAAGTTTTTTTTTTTCATTGTGCTGATTAATTGGTGGATTTCCTTCCAGTAGCAGCTGCTAATAATCCCTATCCACCCCCAGAGTAGCTGCACTGAATCTCCAGGTCTATTTACAATAGCAAATGAAATGGTTGCCCAACAAAAAGCAATCAGAAAACAAAACAAAACAAAAAAGTAAAACATTGGCTTCAGCCTCATGCTGCATAAAGGGCCTGAGGTTTGGGATATAGCTATGCACACTCCATAGAAGACTTGGGATTAGCCCCTTCAGTCTTGACTTTTTTTTCTTCTTTAAGCAAAGCTGTAAATTTAGCTACAAGGCCATTCGTCTATACCGTCTTTGGGTGAACACAGGTGATTCCAATTTGGAGACATAGTCAATGAAAATAATTCTGAATACACTTCGATGTGAAATCCCTTTTTTGAAGCGCTCAAAGAAACTTTGTGTTTATTATGTTGTTTCTTCTCAAAATATTCTTTTAAAATGCTAGAGTGACAGTGATAATTGCCACTTTAGAAGGGGGAAATGAATGGAGGGACAGTTCATTTGCAAAGAGTTAGAGGAATGCAGCATCTCCCTGATTATGCTGGTGGCTGGCAAATGGACTAATTACTGTGTGGAACATTCGACCTAGACCCAGGAGTGCAGAGGAAAAAGGAGGAAGAAGGGACAAGAGTGGACATACCAACTTATGAACTTGAGATTTAGTAATACCATCAAACCCACCTTGAATGGGACAAACGATCTCTTTAGACGGTACTGGTAACCTTCTAAAACTGAAGCCAAGTATTTGTGTAGTTTATAAAAAAAATTAGCCAAATAATTCTGTTAGATGATGGAATTGAGATGAAGGAAGTAGAAAATGAGCACCCCCTTCCTGCAGGAGGTAGAGCTCAGAATTTTCTGTGGTACAGTGGGACAAAGGCGTTGGCTCTGATGAGGCTTTCCAAGGGCTTGGTGCAGGAATGTGGTAGAGGGTACAAGGTGTGGGCAGGAAGCAGAGTCTGAGGGGATCTCAGAGGTGCTGCTCTGTAAGTACAGGGTATTTAAGGTGTTCTGCCCACTGTGGGGAGATACTCCAGGGAACATAATTGTTATGGACATAAAGGTATTTGGAGTTCTACTTGCAATGCAGATGTAACAACAGTTGTCAAGAGCTGAAATCCACACCAGATGAATATGTTTTATGTCTTAATTTTGCTTTGCTTTCGTTTGGTTTCTCCTCAGTCCTTTAAAAAGTCGTGCCCAGGTTATTGTATATTGTGCAACAAACACCAACAATAACTGAGGGTAACACTTGTGCATTAGAGCAGGGGGACCCAACCCCCGGGCCATGGACCGCTACCAGTCTTTGGCCTGTTAGGGACCAGGGCCACACAGAAGGAGGTGAGTGCCAAGCAAGGGAAGCTTCATCTGTATTTGCAGCTGCTCCCCAGGACTAGCATCACTACCTACCTCAGCTCCACCTCAGATTATCAGGCATTAGATTCTCATAGGAGAACCTGTCTCTGGCACCAAAAAGGTTGGGGACCACTGCATTTGAGAGTATTAGTCACTGTGTCAATGACCTTCATTGAGTTACCTCATTCTACTTTTAGAGCATATTATGATCACTCCCATTTTGGAGATAAGGAAGTCAAAGCTCTTAGAGATTCAGAAAGTAATCTGAGGTCACACAGCAAAAAGTGATAGCAGAGCATGGGTACTCAGTTACTATGTCAGGCCGTTTCTCATTAATTTATTTAGAAAGGACTTTGAAATCCCCACTGATTGGTTTATAGGTCTCGGCATATGTCTAAAATGAAGTATCCTTTAATGAGCACGTCATTATAGTTAACTCTCTGGGTTCAAATCTTAGCTCTGTCATTCACTAGGTATGTTGCTTTGATTAAGACATTTACCTATGTGTGTAAGATTGAGCTGGTATAAAGATTAAATGAGCAACTATTTATAAATTAAAGATATGTTATTTGACATTACAAAGTTTGAGAAAAGATGTCAGAATGAGCAAATTAAATCAGAGAGGGTCTGGGTTCCCTGCTAAGCTTTAGAATGGAGTGAGCCATATTCCAAAGAATGAGACTGGCATCAAGGTGGGATCAAATATTGCTGTATCTTTGACTGTTAATTTTCATCCTCAGATCTTCTCACTTGAACACTTTTTATTGGCACTCAATTTGTTTTAGGATAATGAAAGCAGATGTTCCATTTATATCCTCACCAAACTCACCTACCTGTCTCATTTCAGACACACTCTCTCTCTCAGGACTAACCCTGAGCACAGTGGAGCTCATGAGTTTCAGGCTGAGGCAGGCACTTGGAGAGCTTGTTTCTGGAGAGCTATAGCCTCGGAGGGGTTAACATATTATCTAGGCATACTCAAATAATATGAGCCCATCAGATAAACAAACATACGTACTCACAGATGAATAGAAACGTGTTTATTAGAGTGGAAGAAAACAGCTTTTTGGCACTGCTAGCACTATGGCATCAGGAGCAGCAGCTGCAGCCTGGGACAACAGGCAAGGAGAGTAAGAAAGTAAACATGTATTTTCAAAGTGCTTAATGTTAGAAGTGGATATTTCCAAGAAAAGAGGAGGTATGTGCACATGTGTGTGTGCATGTGTGTGCGTGCGTGTGTGAGGGAGGATATGCAGAGAGATGGGGAGGCACAGGGACAGAGACATAGCAGAGTGGCATAGAGGTATAAAAGGCTGTAGCAGGTGAATATGAGACCCAAGTGGACCTGAGACCCAGGTGGACCTGGGTTTGAATCTCATCTCTTCTTCCCAGGGTAGCTTTGGTCCCTTTACTTGAACTCTCTGAAATTGCTTCTTTACCTGAACAATCCTAATCATAATCTGTCTTTGGTAATCTTATGTATCAAGATCACATGAAATATTTTGAACATCTAGCACAGGATTTGGCACACAGAAAGCGCTCAATAAGTGCTAGTCCTTGCTGCAGTTCTGTGGTAGAATATTCTAAGAAGGCCACAGTAGATATGTGGTTCCTGAGCACCAAGGCATCTGTGCTTTTGGAAGAGCAGGAGGAAAGGTGAGGTGTGAGGTCGCAAGAAATTGTAAAGAGCATATTTTTATTTATGAATTTATTTTCACAGTGCGTAACGAAATATGAAATGACAAACTCCTCTTTTAAAATTGAAAAATGGAAATGCCCATGTTATGTTTAATTAAGTATAAAATATAACTAAACTATACTTTTGTTTCAAACCTGGAAGTTTGAGAGAAAGAGAGAGAGAGTCAGAGACAGAGAGAGACAGAGACAGAGAGACGGAGAGAGAGAAAATGAATATAAATGGCTATGAGAATAAGCACTGGACTATAATCCTGAGTTTCTATACCTTCTCCTATCCCAAATCCTAAAGAACAGCTCAGTTTTTATAATTTCATTAATATTTAATATAGGATTTCATTGGGAGGGAGGATTCTACTACCTAAAAACAAAACAAGTTTCGTAGCCACTAATGTCTATAATATGACATCTGTTCAACATAAGCTCTATGAGGGCAGGGATCAATAGTGCGTATAGTATATGATCTAATATAAAGGGTGAGTTAATGAATATATGAGTAACTAAATGGATAGACAATAGGAGAGAGAAGAGAGGAGAGGAAGGGAGAGGACAATCATAGGATATAGGAAATGTCCTGTCCCTAAACACTGAAATGATTTTTTTTAGTCTTGTCTTGCTCTTCTCAAATTCCCCTGCATTTATTCCATAAATCAGTAGATTCTGCCATTTCTTTGTTTGATGTGCCTCTAATCTCATTGCTAGCCAAGTTCTTACTCCTGCACAGGTGATCCTTGCCTTTTATATTTTCAACTTTTGCAGAATTTACAAATTCTCTGGTATACTACACTGAAACCACTTGGCAAATGCCACGTGTGGACTGTGGGCCCCACTGATGAATGAGCTCTTGCCCACAGTGCTGCCAGCCAGCCAACAACTTAGTATCAGAAGTGCCATCTTCTTTGTCAATATAGCGATGTTTGAATATTTTATTTCATTTTCCCCTCACAGAAAAAATGAAAGTGCTGATACCAATGATAAGAAGCATAGGTTTCATAAACTTGACATAGTCGAGGCAAAGATGAAAATCAGTAGGCATGCACAAAAGAGCAAATGTTTAGCCTTAGTCCAGTCTTATCACTTGAGCTGTCTGACTGTGTGCTCAGCTCAGCTATGAAGAGAAAGGAAAAGAAAACAGACTTTATGCAATAAATGCTTTCAAAGATTAACTCTAAAATATATGGTACATTTTGGAATTATGTGGTCTTTTTTAGGATTCTAGGAATGCAGATATAATACTGGTTTCTTTTTACTCTCACGTGTGTTTTTAACCATGTCCTGTTAATCTTTTATCCAATTTCCCTGTCCTCCCTCTCCCTGCTCCAAATCATGGCTTATTTGTACCAATGCCACATCGATTTTTCATCATATCACCCCTTAACCATAAAGTCTACAAGATTTCCAACTTTGTTGAATAAACTATGTTTTATTTTCAAGAATTTCAATAATGTCCAGTGTTTAGAAAAACATTACTGGAAAAAAAAAAAAAGATTGCCATTTCTCCTATTTTTCCCAACATGAAGTCTCCACTGTATGCTGCACTTTCTTCAAATACCGTTATCACCCTGCCTCTTCCTCCATTTCTACTAGTAGATCCTGCTGGACTTCATGTTCCCTCTTAAATTTGTTTTTCTACTGGATCCACTCTAGAGGGGAGCTCTGGACTCTTATTTTGTATGAGGCGACCATGCCTACATAGTAGATCCTAAATAAATCAATTAATTAAATTTTAAAGTATGCCTAGAATCTCTATGTTCTTTCTCAGCCTTTTTTTTCCCCCTTTACTAAGAATATCTAGGAGCCAGGGACTACTCTGTCACTGTTTGGCTATTTTGTTTTGTGATTGTTCCTCTCATCTTTCTCTACGGCATCTCATGATCATCTGGCAAGACCCTGTATGTTTGCTTTTCATTTTCGAGATTTCTAATTGTTTTTTCATAACCCTCTGTGTTTATCTAATAATTATTGTTCTTGTTTATGAGTAAAATACTTTCCTATATCTTTCTGTAGGTTAGAAACTTATATAAAATCCTGTTCTTACTCCTACTTTAGCTCCACATAAGTTTTTCTGTCTGTTGAACCTCTTTTATTTTGTTTCTTCATTTGATTTTCATGGTATTGGTCTTTGTGAAATGTTCAGTGATTCTTGATTAAACACTTATCTTTTTAACAGTGAATGTCCATTAAACTGTGTGGTGCATGTCTTTGTGCATTCTGATGGAGGAGGTGGGCAAGAAGTTTGCTCGTGGGATGTGCACTGTATTCGGTGATAAGGGGAAGTAGTGGAAGGTGCTACGGGACAATGCACCTGGTCCTGGCTGTGGTTCATCCTTGATCATCCCAAAGTTAGCAGCCTTGAGAGCTCTGCCCTGCACATGGGGCCTGATCGCCCACACTCACTCCTCTAGCCTGAGTTAGACACTTCATGCCTTGCTGCTTGCCGTAGAGGTTCAGTCTGTCTGGCTGCTCCTACAAATGTTGTGTTGCTTCAGACCTTGTGCAGACCTCCATCCACCGCTTGGCATGAGCACTTTCCTTGGCTGAACTTGCCCATACATCGCCTGGTCTGTAACTTCCATCGCTTCAGTCACTTTTAATCATTCAAAGATTATTCAGTTCTTATTTCTACTCTTTTCTCTCATTTTCTGTAGGGTTGTATGGGACAGGGGGATTCGTTCAGGGAGGGAGGACTGCAGCAATACATGTTAAAACCAGAAGTTGCCTGCTTCTCTGAGTCTGAGATGTACTGACTCCCAGAGCATCCTGGAATCTGAGCTTTACCGAACAGGACCTAAAACACATTGTTTGAACCTTTTCACAGGTCACATGTACTCAAGCTGTGCATTTCTCTCTCCCTCCCTCTCTCTCCCTCTCCTTCCCTCTCCCTCCCTCTCTCTCCCTCTCTCTCCCTCCCTCTCTCTCCCCTCCCTCCCTCATTTCTTCCTTCTCTCTCTCCCTCTCTATAGATTGATAGATAGATATATCTAGATAGATATATCTATCTTGATATGTCTATACATACACAGTCTGTTGCTTTCTACCTGTTTCCATTCTTTCCTTGATCATCTCCATTCCTTCTCATAGTCAATGGAGAAAGCTTTGTTGGCTCTAAGCAGCAGTGCTACATATGTGCTATAGACTGAATTGTGTCCCCCTTCCCTCCCATATTCATACATTGAAGACTTAACCCCCAATCTGAATGTATTTGGAGACAGGACTTTTAGAAGGTAATTAAGGTTAAAGGAGATAGTATGGGTGGGGTCTTAATCTGTTAGGATTGTTGGCCTTATAAGAAGAGGAAGACAGAGATATCTCTCTCCACATGGACACACTGAGGAAAGGCCATGTGAGGAAGTCAGAAGAGGGTTCTCTGTAGAACCTGAACATACTAGCATCCTGATTTCAGATTTCCAGCTTCTAGATCTGTGAGGAAATAAGTTTCTGTTATGTAAGCCACCCAGTCTATGGAATTTTGTTATGCAGTCTAAGCCACCTCGGACAAGGTGCTTACTGTTCTTTGAGTCATAGAATAGGAAAGGCCTTAAAAATTTCATGATTACCAGCCCAGTGAACTGGTAAGCCAAATCTTAATTCCTAAATCAAGCCAATGTCTGTAAAAAGTAAGCATCTTTATATGCCCAGGGCAAGTGCTTTGTGACTAGTTTCCACAGAATCCATTTCTGAGCCCTTTGACTATACTTGTGAACTTTCCCTTGCCTTAGAGTCTGGTTTATCTCTTCAGGGTATTCAAGTCAAGAATGCCCACATTTTTTTTTTTAATTCCCTTCCTTCTCCCAGCTCTATTCCTCAGTCAGACCCAAAGCTACACAGCACCTCATTGGCTCCCTCCCTGCACTGGGCTCTCCAAAGCCCCCCTGCAATGTATTGAACAGGATGCTCATTTTCTCCAGGGCAGGGTCTCCTCCAGTCACCTATAGCCATCCAAGATGCCCATGACAGGAGCCTCATATCCACTCCAGGTCTCCTTTAAATGTCCTATAGCTCTAGCAATCCAGGAGGAGTTCTCCTCCCTCATGAGACATCGGCCCCTTGTTCAGTGACAGAGTGGACTTCACAAGCTAAGACTCAGTCATGCTGCTTCTCATGAAGATCACACCTTGGCTTTAAACTGCTTCTGGAGGCGCAGTACATCCAGCAACTCAGGCTCTCTGTTAGTCCTGGTGTTCATTCTATACTCAAGTGTCTTATTATAAGTTCCCTCCTTGTTAGAGAATTGACAGTAAAGCCCTGTAGGAGGACTCAGTTTACCTGATGCATTCAGGGATGATGACCTAAGTACACACAGAAAAAGGAGCCATTGTCTTCAGAATTCTTGTTTTCCTAAGCAAGTCTAGCCTAGAGTAAGGGCTTTCTAAATTTAAAATGCTAATGTGCTGAGCATAGAGGGGATGTCCACATTTAATGGGACACAGGCAATAAGAGAAAGTGAAATATTTGAACTGCTGTCCTCCACTGATGTAAGGTGGATAAAGATAGCTTTTTGCTTCTGATAAACCAGTAAAGTGAATACAGAAGTGTTGAGCAACGCAGAAAACATTTCACCCTGTCACAGATTATTGGTGGAAACTATTCATAGAAACCAAAGGCAGACTTTGACTTCCAGTCACAGAAATAATATACTACATTGGGTTTCCTTGAGATTATACAATCTTTTGTGCAATTGCAAGCTGCTAGTATTTTCCTTCCATGAGGGTCTAGACCCGAGGTTGCAGAATAATTTAGAAATCAGTATATTGCCTGCTTCATATGGTGTGATTAATCTTTTTTGATTTTACATGTCTACAAATGGTGTTAATGGTCATAACTGCAAAATATTGCTATTTTTATTGGTCTGGAATGTGGATGTTTGTGTCGGAGCATCTGCAAAAGCAAACACGTTTGCAATGTTGAAAAATAATGAAAATCTGAGTGATTTTAAGATGGCACTTTGTGAATGAACATTAAAATGCTGCTAGATTTTTATTTGTTTTACTGTTAATGCTGCATCGAAGATATAGTCATGCTTCAGCACATTTTTTTCTCATTTCTTCTTTTCCTTTGTCTTTAGCAATGTATCCACTCCAGTTGCAATTTTTACTCAAAAACCAAGATAGCCAGGCATTTAGATTAAGTTCATAATCTAAGAAGCAAATGTACCTACAAGTAAAGCATCTCATAGCAGCATCAGCTGTTTTGTATCACACATAAATGATGTTTTGCTTAGCCTGGACATATTTTCTACCTACATTTTAATAGAATGGCCAATATATCACAGTCATCTAAATGTCTTTTTCAACATTCTACGTGTTACACTCACTGATGCTTAGCATGCTTCATGTTGCAATTATAAAGGTCCCTCAAACGCTGGCTGATAAATTATTTTAAGTTCCTTTCAGGGAGGAGTTGTGTTTAATTTTTATACCAGCCCATATCTAATAGAGTATGTGGCTAATGAATGTGTTGAATTAAATTGAATTAGATGGAATCAAATTGAATTGAACAGAAATAAATTGAATTGTATTGAATTATAAACCAGAGAATGAAAATATACAGTGATTTAAAAACATCTGATAATAACAGAATACCAAATTCATAGGTGCACCTTAGGAGACATTTGATAACGCCTAAGTGAAACAGTTGCCTTCCTCCTATGATATTGGATATCCTTGCCAAGTGGAGATGAATGTCACGAGACCCACGGCAATTATACAGTTCAAGCATATTCTGTATTTATGCAGTGGTAGACTATGCCAGGAGGGTTACAAACCTACTTTATTATCCTATATATCACCAAGTAGGAGCTCCATTTTTTAAATACATTTTTTTATTTTTCTTTTGTTCAGCAGCAGCTGGCTCTGTGCAAGCACTTAGAATAAAGTGATGTGAGTGTGTGTGTGTGTCAGATGGGGGGAATCATTTGCTAGTTTTAATTGGTAGATTCAACATCTTCCTCTCACAGTGCAGAAGCCACTGGCTGAGATGTTACCATGGTAAATCAAACCGTGGTGTTTGATTGGTATACTTCTGAAGCAGGTACAATCATTTTAATCAGCTCCAAAAAAGTTGAGGCTATCTGGTTTGCCTCACCTGGAAGTAATTTACCACCCCAGGTGCAAAAAAATTACTCTGCGGTCAGTAATGGTAAACCTGCCTCAAGGTGTTCTAGCAGAGCATGAAAGAGGAGCAGTGTCACATAGTAATTTTTATCTGTTTGTTTTTATATTTTCAAGCTTGGGAAAGTGAGGGGCTAATCGTGCAAATCAGAGCCAAGAATAGATTTGGCAGGCGTTAACCCATCTAGTTCCGCAAGCAAAGCAAAATCCCTCAGACTCATTCTATAGCAGCTATTTTAATGGTCCAATTCTGAACAGCTAACAAATTTGGATTTTGTAAAAGGAACTCTTCCTACAATTCAAGTTTCTCGAGTATGGCTGAAGAGAGTGTGAGCATTGGAAGAGTAAGGAGTGAAATGGGCTACATTTGCAGGGAAGAAAGGCTTTCAAAAAAGCTTCTCCCTCTAAAAATGTATTTTGGGCATATATATTTTAGGTAGCAACTTAGTACTTTAGATGTTCTTGTGATCACATGGGATGTAACCAGCCCTAACCCAAATATAGTTAGTGAGAGGACTGTAAAATCATTAGCTCTTTGGAGTAGTTAGAAGGATTTATTCGGCTCATGTGACATTGATTTGTTTTGGCTGCACTTGAAATGTATGGTCTTTGCAAGTCGATAGGAATGAAATCCTTTATTGAATAGGAAAAACTCTATGAAGTAAATTGTAGAAAGAAAGAGAAGCGAAGGCATTGCTTCTGAGGCTTTGTAGGAATAGAGTATATGAGTTAGGCTTTGGGAGGGAAAGTATAGTTGCTTGGGCAAAAGGAGACGGGCAGGAGTCACAAAATCAATGTAAGGGGAAGCCATAGAAAATCTTAGTTTGGCAGTTGGCAGAAACATGTGGCCATGGGAAGCCTGGGAGAAGGGAGAGACAGAACACCACTGGAAATCACTCAAAGACAATGGTTCTGCCAGAAGTGTCATAATCCTAGGGGACTGGAAATGCAGAGGCCCAAAATCATTTAATGAGACATGAAACACCTCATTTTATCAACGATGTGGGATGAAGGGGACCATAGAACGGTCCAGGGCATAGCTGATAAAGACTGGTCAATGCAGAGGCAAATACCAGTTTTAGAGTATCCGCTTGGGAATCTTCCAATCCAGTGGAGCCTGATAAACTAATGAAGTCAAGTCTCTCCCCACCCACTCCATATCTGTGTCTTAATTGTTCAGTTATTTCGAAGCTGAACTTCAGTCATTTGATATGATTTTAATATTACAAGGATTGAGATGGAATTGCTTGTTGTCCAGATTCTCTTTGATCATTGGCTCAGTTTCAGAGAGGCCAGAGCAAGTGAGAAATTAAAGTGCAATTCTTTCTCCTGTCTCCCTGAGCTTTGTCTGGAGAGGAAACACAGTTAGAAACCCTCTTAGGTGAATCAGTCTCTCACTTCATCTCCTCTGCAAAAAGGGGACAAACACAGTACTCGCAGTCAACCAGCCCTTCTCATCATCTCCAACTGCTGAAAACTGCTAGTCTTCTCTCCAGAGTCACACTCAGTTAGAACTCACTTAATTTAAGGGCTAAAAAGCAATGAAAGTTTAGGCAGCAGAATATTCTGTCCCAGAGTGCTGCAGGTACGGCACAATTAGTTCTAAAATCTAACTAAAATGTTAGGTAAATAGAGGAGGGAAGTCATGTTGGAAAAGCAGTGTGAGAAAGAGAAGAGAAGGTGAAAGGGCATGCAGAGAGGAAATAGAGTGAAGAGAAAAAGAGAAAGATTTTCTCTAAGGGTCGGCCTTTTTGTGAGTTAAACACCATTTTGAAGAACCTGGTAAAAAAATGGCAATCATTTTCCCAGAGAACAAGTTTCTTCTATTGACCTTGGATAAGATTATATATACATATATAATGAACATTATATTTATATGTATATATACACACACAGAAACTTGTGCCTAATTTAACTGCAATTTAGCAAAGTTACATATATATTAGATAGATAAAGTGTATGCATATATATAAAAACATTATATATATTTGCTAAATTGCAGTTAAGCATGAGCTACTGAATGGAAACAGGGCATAGATATCAAATACAGTCTTTTATTATCTCAGGTAAAAGAATGCATAATGAGAGGGAACAGAGCAAAGACGAATTCAAGATGACTGTCAGGAATGAAGAGTTAAGGGTGAGGCCTCCCATAATACAGCAATTTCTTTAAGGGAACGTATTTGAAGACATGGGTTTTGGATGATTTAAAATGAGCTTCGCCAAAGCCCTGGATAATATAGTGCAGGAAACAAACCTGAAAATAGCTGGAGAAACAGGTGGAGAAGACTAACAGCTCTTTATCATTGAACCCCACAGTTCCCTTTCATTTTATCTTTCTTCAAGTTAATAATTTTACTTTCCAGAGAGAAGGCAACTTAAATGACCACCACCTCAGATATGGGCCGGAACATCATACCTTACTATTTCAAATGGATGAACATTTTATAAAATTATTGCATTTTATTTGTTTTCCAGAAGATGATTTATTACATATGTGTTTCTGCATTTCTGCTTAGTTTTGAAATGCAGTGCAATATTATGGATTCATTGTCACACCTACAAGGATGTGCATGTATGCTAAAATTCTAAGAATACATTTATCTCTGCTCTCAAAGGATGAGGTTAGAGAACTGCATCTTCACATTTGCCTATCTGTGCCCAAGAATGTAGGATGTATGACTCTTGAGGAAACATATGCAGCCAGCCATTGGGATTGTTAGGAATCATGAAAGGCAGTCTCTGTAAACATTGCATGCATTCCTAGTTATTGAACATTGTGACTTTTCATGATCAGCATCCTCAGAAGAGCTGCCAAGTTCAGATGTCCTTTCTGGATTAGCCTTGCATAATTAGGTTTCCCCTAATTCTTCACCAGCACAAACACACATAAATCTCACCACTGAGTAATCATATGTGCCTGCCCATTTTCTGCCTTCTCATAAATAGCCTCATGTCGGAAGAGTATAATATTTGAAAATGTGTTTCTTATACTATCTCCACCCTTAATTTCCTTCCTGGAACTTCTTGTAGCATGTTCCAAACTGGCTGCCTTCCTACTGATCTTTGTTTATGTCTTTCTACTACCAGACATCTGTCTAGAACACAGAAAAGTTGTGTTAATCCATACTTTACAAACTTTCTACGGATGCTGACTCATATCGTAAAGTCCAAAACCCTTAGTATGTCCTTCAGTAATTTTACATTCTGACCTGAACATAAGTTTTCTAGCTTTACAGTGGAAGCGTTAAGAGTCAGGAGACCAGGTGATAGTTCTTACTTTCTCATTTACTTACTATTATTGAGTACTAAATTAAGGTCAAGGAACTGTGTAAGTGTGTGACCAATATTAGCTTATTGTTTTAACAGACAGGTGATTCAGATGCTCTTGTCTCCATTGGTTACACTGAACTCAGAAAGATACAGTAACTTATCTGTGAACACATGGAAGTGCCTCATTCAAACTCAAGTCCATCTGATGCTAATGCCCATAGTTTAACCACCCTGCTATACTGCCTTTCTTTACCTCTGACAGTGTGTTCTTGGGAAATTTCTCTTTCCCCAAATAAAATATGTATGTTGGAGTGTGGAGGGCAGACTAGACCAGTGGTTTTAAATGTTTTTATAGTTCTCCATGTTTCACATGAGGACAAGAAAATGACCAGAACACCTCCAAGAGGGCGCCTGTTCTAATGTTCTAATTTTACTTCTTTGTCAGTATTGGTCTTGCTCCATATCTATTCAGCAGCCTGAATTTCATAGTTCTCCCATGTTGAAAAGTGTCTTCTACAGAACGTGCTGTTTATTTCTGTACCTCTACTTTTCCCACTCCCTTCACATGGTTTGCTTTCTATGAATCCTTTCTGAGTCTTCTCAGAAAGAGCAGTTCCAATTCCTATACACTTAAGTCTTCGTTATCATCAGCCCCATGTTAGAGTTATCTGAGTATTCACCTTACACAGATTCTGAGCTCTTTGAGGAAGAGTCATACTTTTTTATCTTAGTTTTCTATAGGATCTATATTGGTTTCCTGTGGCTGCTGTAACAAATTACCACAAACTTGGTGGCCGAGGATAACACAGATTTATTCTCTCAAAATTTCGGAGCCCAGAAAGCCAAAGTCAGTTTTACTGTGCTGAAATGAAAGTGTTGGCAGGGCCACACTCCCTTCAGGGGCTCTTGGGGAGAACCTCTTTCTTGCCTCGTCTTGCTTCTTCTAGCTTCTTGTGGCTACCAGTATTCTTTGGCTTGTGGGTGTATCACTCTAGTCTTCAAGACCAGCATGTTTAAATCTCTGCTCCATCCTCACACTGCCTTCTTTTTTAATGTGTGCTTAAATCTCCCTCTGCTTTCCCCTTATAAGGATATATATGATTGTGTTTAGGGACCACCTGGCTAACTCAGGATAATCTTCCCATTTCAAGATACTTAATTACATCTGCAAAAAAACATTTTGTTTTGTTTTGTTTTTCCATATAACCTTACATTCATAGGTCTCAGGAATTGTGATATAGATATCTTTTGGGGGGCACATTTTCTAACCAACCACAGTTTGCCCAAATGCCTCCAGAGATTCACATCCATTCTAAATGCAAAATACATTCTCCCTATTCTAACACCCCCAAATTTCTTAACTCAGTACAGCATCCACTCAAATCAAAAATCTCCTCTAAATATCAGCAGCCCCAAAAGTCCCAAATTTCATCATCTAAATTAGGTATGGATGACACTCTGGATATGATCCATCCTTAGACAGAATTCTTCACCATCCGTGAAACTTGAAACTAGAAAACATGTTGTCTGCTTCCAAAATGCAATGATAGGATGGGCATAGGATCACAGTTCTATAACATTTTTACTCCAAATGGGAAAAAATAAAGAAAGAAAAGGGTCATTAGTTCATAGCATTTTGAATTTCTAAGAAAGTAATTTCCATTAGGATGCTAGAGCTGAGGATAATCCTTTGTGGTTTGACTCCACCCTCTGGGCCCACAGCTTTGCCTTCTGGCTCTACAATTCTTACCACTGGGCCCAAAGCTCAGCCCTCAGAGTCAATCTTTCTTTTTTCTTTAAGGAAATCACATGTTTGCAACTCCGTGGGTGTTTTTCTTTCTTTAGTCTTTTTTTTTTTTTTGCCTGTTTCCTGCTTGTAGAATTTGAGTCAAACAACTTTCATTTGGTCATATCTTCATCTCTTTCAGTCCACACTGGCAATATTTCTGCTTTATCAGGTCCCCAAGCATTGTATGTCTGCTACATGTATTATGGGATTCATACTATTAGGCAAAAGAGTCTTCCACAGAATTTTCCTGGGTAATCTCATCTTTACTCCTGGCTTCTCCTGATATGATTGAGTGGATCTATGCACCATATATCTAATACCTTCAGCACTAGCAAAAGGTTGTCCAGCCATACCCTTGATCTTCTCTCCAGAGCATATTTTCTTGACAGTGACTCTCCCAACTTTAGCATCTTTTGCAATTTAAATAGATTGAGACTTTCACAAACTGTCAAATACTAGGTCCATTTTGTTTAACACTTCTTCCCCTAATTCATCTCTTTCCTATCATGTTTTACTGTAAGCAGAAAATCAAAAACAAAAACAGGCCATGCCTTCTTGCTTAGAAATCTCCTCAGCTAAATATCCAAGTTCATAACTTACTAGTTATGTTTTCCACTAACTCTAGGAAACAATTCAACTACATTTTCTACCACTATATGCAAGGATCATCTTTCTTCCAGTTTTCAATGACATGTACCCATTTCCTTCTGAGACCTCCCCAGAAGTGCTTCTACTGTCCATATTTCTGCCAATAATCTGTTTAAGGATTTTCTTCATCATGCACCTAAAAATTTATCCAAACTCTATCCATTACCAACTTCCAAAGCCAATTCCGCAATTATAGGTATTTGTTCCAACAGCACCCTGCTTCCTGGTACCAAAATCTGTATTTAGTCAAGATTCAAAAAGAGAAACAAAACTGCTAAGAGACACACATTAAGGGATTGGCTTACATGATTGTAGGGGATAGCTAGGCAAGTGCAAATCCACAGGACAGGGTGTCAGAAGAAGCAGACTAGAACTCTCTGGCATAGGTAGAAGATGCTGTCCACAGTGAAATTTCTTCTTCTACCTAGAAGATTCAGTTCTGCCCTTAAGGCCTTGCAACTGATTGGATGTGGCTTATCCAAACTAGGATAACCTACTTAAAGTCACCTGATTTTAAAAATTAATCACATCTATAAAATGCCTTCACCGCATAGCCATAACTGCATTACTGTTTGATTTGATAACTGAGCATTATTTCTGGCTAAGTTGACACATAAAACTGACCATCATAGACATGCCATAGTACTTACTTATAATAGGTGCTTGATGCTTGTGTGTAGATGAAAATTAAATACTGTGGTAGTAGGTAGTTATCCTCAGACCGGTGAAGAAATCATTTGATTAAAGTACAAGAATTAAATAGTCCTTAAATTCCTTTAGACATGGTTATAATAAGAATATGGGGAAGAACATACAGAATTTTTAGAAGAAGTTAAACTTCTAATAAAGTGAGATCTCCTAACCTGGGCTGATGGAGCTTCAGGAGGTCCATAAACTTCCCAGAATTACATGGTGTGTGTGTGTGTGTGTGTGTGTGTGTGTGTGTGTGTGTGTGAGAGAGAGAGAGAGAGAGAGAGAGAGAGAGAGAGAGAGAGAGAGAAAGGGGGGATTGCGAGAACACATACATTTTTCTGAAAATAGAGTTCATAATTTTTAGCAGATTCACAAAAAGTTCACTGTTTTAATATTTAATATACTATAAAATACTACCTCAATTATATAGTAGCCAAGTCATCCATCAGTAGAAATAGTCCAACATTATGAGTTCAAACTATGGATTTAATAAAATCTTCTGTGTTCATAAACCCACACCCACCTGGATATCCTAGAGTCAACTCTTGGAGAATTCAGAGATAATGCTGATAATGGTTCTTATGGGGATTATTTAGGGCAGAATTAAGAGATGTCTATTACCCCAAAGCCTATTAGGATATGTTTTCCATTAATAACTGTTGCCGGCTGGCCCCAGATCAATGACTAGGTAGAACAAGGAAGCAGCACAGCAGCACAGCTCTGTGAGTGAGCCAACCCCAGCTCCTCCTCTGACTTAGAAAAGGGTTAATACACACAGATGGCTGCAAACCCCCCAAGCAGTCAACATACTGTAAAACAATATTAACATCACTGCCTTTTGAATACCATGTCTTGTAAACCCCAGGATATGACAAGCCTCTTTAGAATCTTCTTTGATTGTGTTACTCAGTCTCCCGTAGGGAAGTAGGGAGGAGTAGGGAGTAGATACCAGAGGAAATATGTAATTAGGAGTCTCTTAGAACAATCGGGGTTCTCAAACACATATGCATGAAACAGATTTGTTGCTTTTGGTATTTCTGTTGGTGAGTAATTCACCAAGTTTTGGGACAGTGTGTGCCAGCTTGGGCAATCTGATTGTTGTGAACTAGGGAAGAGAGGAGTTCCCTTTAGCTATGTTTTCAGAGAAATACTAAATGGAGATGTGAATGGAAAGGGAAGAACAGACTTTCTAGAGCAATGCCATTATGGTAATGTCAGAACTTCCTTTCCGACTCAGATAAATCTTTCTTGTTATCCTTATTTTTAGTTTTACGGAAGACAGGAGGCCTATTTCTATGAGAGAATGCTGTGTACACAGATCTCCTTGCAACCTTCCCAGGAGAGATCCACGGCTGTCTCTATGGGTCTCTGGTTCTTGTTTTTACTATAGCAATTCCTCATCATGGCAGTAAGCATGTGCCGATTGTAGTGGGGGGTGGGGTTATTATACTGCTCAGAGAAGTAGAGGTTTTCTCCTGGGAACTCTTCCGAGAGAAGAACAAACCCTTTCTGAAAGTTACTCCATGACTATATCAGAAGATTGTGTCATATCTGAAAAATGAAGCTGATTTGAGAGTCTGGCCTTCTGGCATACTGCCTGCAGCCACCAAGTCTCTCAGCTTTGAGATGCACTAGCTCTGCTTGTCCTGGGACTGCTTAGCCTTAATGTCATTGGCATAAGAGCAAAGAGTTTAGCAGTTCTCTGGGCTAAGGGCTTCCAAATTAAGTGGCATTTTGAATTAAAAATAGGGAACCAAAATGGGAATTTTTGTATTTATGAAGAGAATCTAAAGAAAGTAAAATATTTTCATTGATTTTGGAGACCCAGGACATGCGAATTATCTTCCCTGGGTCTCAGTTTATCCAACCAAAAAACTGGGAGTGGAGGTGCTTACTTATCCACAGGAATGCTATGTGACTGGAGAAAGCAATGCTTATGTAATGATTTGCTGATGTAAATGGCCCTAATGGTGCATTATATTATTTATAGTAAATTTGCAAAGTACCTGGTCCCTTGGATGCAAAAGATCTTTGGAAATGGCACCTTACAAATATTGTAAAAAGAAGTGGCTTCATCTGCTTTCCGGAAAGGTATTTGAGAAATACAGGACCACTTAAGTAGCACGGGAAGAGATTTAAAGAAGCTCAACCTGGAGCGATCCTTAAAAACTGCAGACTAGAGTCCCACAATGGAATTCACCAAGCTAACCATTAAGGTCAATTCGGTTTGGAAATAGAGCACCATTAATTCATCCATCCAGTAGTCCAGGCTCCAATGTGGCCCAAGCTTGCATTTGGAGGCCAAAGTAAGTGCTGTGGCTAAGGAGCACTCCTATTAAAAGCTTTTTTTTTACTGTCAGCGGTCTCAGGATTCCATTCTTTGTTTTTTTAGTCAGCTCTCATCTCTGGCCACAAACCTGTTTAGAGTATGATGGGCAATCAACTAACATACGCACCTGTGCTCCCATCAAGTCACAGAGACTGCAGAGGACACTGTGGATTTGCTAAAAGTTTTCTTTAGGGACTTTTGGGGGCTCAACATGATTTGAATGTGTGCTCTCAGGCTGCTATCACAGTGACAGTTCTAATTGGCTGAGGATGAGTCTTTAAATGTCACAGAAAGATTTATCTCTCAACACAGATTCTCCCTCAACTAAATTTGCAATAGGCCATGGAATAATGGGTTGTTTGGATAACAGTGCTCAGTCTCAGTGGCTTTTGTTTTAGAATGAACTTGGTTGGCTTCTTGAAACAAAAGGGTGCCATCACTGGCTTAGAGACTACTGGCAATGAATGGAAGAGACAGGCCTTGTTTACTAGGGATTGGCTGTGTCTGTTTCTGAGGGTGCCATCACTATCCCTGTGGGACTCATCAGACAGGTGGGTAGAGAAACCTGCTTTGAAACTTAAGGTTTGTGAAGAAATATGGGATTTGACATTTTGAACCTATTATATCAGCAGCAAGAATTAATTTCAGACAAGATATTTCATGAAAAGCAGATTTCCCCCACCATCTTTTAGTTTCCTAGAAAAATGTATTTTGTTGATTTGAAAGTGCCACTAACTCTGAAGTATTTGTTTATTTAATAACAGCTTTTTAGCATTGGTAGAAGTAGGAAGATGGGTACCATGTGACATGCAAATACAGATTAAAAGGTAAATTTCTAATTCATAAATATCAAACTGTAAAAACATATTTGGTAAAACTGAGGCAAACAGTATTTTTGTTGGCCCAACAGCAAAATTTCCACACATTTGCTCTAGAATCTCCTTCCAATGGGATCCCCAGCTTGATATTGCATTTCTTAAGGAATTTATCTTTTTATTTATTGTTTTATCTATGTATATAACTAAGTAAAAAGAGAATTTCTGATGATCTCAGGTTCAGACAAAGCCCCTATCATCTCCAAACAGCTCTGGATTTCTGAGCTATTATTAGCCAGGAGAAAATAGATAATTGCAATCTACATAGAAATCTAAAAATAAAATGTTTATTCATTATCTCTAAAGATTTTTTTAGAACATAGACTTTTTCCAGAAAGGTTTACAAGTGCTTAGATTAAAGGGTGACTCTTTCTATTCTCCTCCCTCCTCCTGGAAGTTTGAAGAAAATATGAAACAGCCAAAAGACAGAAATCAGAAGAGAAAAAATGTTCAGCAAAGGTTTTATTAATCTGACTGAAAATGTTTGAGAATTGGGTGAAAATCTAATTCTTCATATACAATAGGTACACTTTATCTTGCTGGCATTTACCTGAACTAAGGTAAATATTGATAATGGTGGATTTATAATCAATGGCATGCTTTTATCATTTATTTTTTTAATGACACACATAATAGTATTGATTATACATTTTATGCTAATAGCTGCATTAATGCAACTTAATGACTATGTATTGTTGAACAGTTGTCCTACAACTGTAACCTATTTTTAGCAACAGTCCAGCTTGATTACATATTTCTTTATTCCATCTATACCTTTTACTTGATTCTTATGAAAAAAAGAGTCAACAAATAATACATATTTTAGGCCTTACGGGCCGTACTCTCTCTGCTGCAACTACTCAACTTTGCCACTGAAGCAAGAAGCAGCCATAGATAATATGCACTCAAACAGGCAAGTGTGTGTTCCAATAAAATTTAATTTGCTGAAAGAGTGGATGGGTGGGGTTTGAACCACAGGTTGGATTTCTAACCCCTGTTGTGGTCTGAGAAAGAAACTCTAATCACCACCATGATTTGCTGAGGGCCAACTACGTAGAAGGCATGGTTCAACTCCATGGTGGCAAGCTGGTCAACTATCCTAAGATTCAGGAATAACGGTCTTGTGAAGAGTAGAGAAACAAAAGAAGCTAAAAGTAAGTAAGTTAAAATAATTTCAGTTGGCAATAAGCTCTATGTGGAAAAAAAAGGTGATTTGAGAAAGAACTTAGACTCGGGGAGAACATAATTTGTAATGAGGAATTGCAGAGTTTTGAACATGAAGCCATTTTCTTGAGACCCATATGAATGTTTTCTAAGGAATCTTGCATTATCTCCCTCAGCCTCAGTTTTCTTATTTATAAATTAACTAACAACAATACCTATCTCATAGGGTTACATCGAAGACTAAATAATGTAAAATTTGTTAAGGGTCCTTTACGAACCAGTAGAGACATTCATTACATGTTCATTCCATCTTTTTATCAATATTGTTTTTGGTATTGTTTTTATTCTCCATGTCTGTATTTTCCTTCACATGTGCTTAGAATTTTTGTTCTAAAACATAATAGAGATTCTTTAAAGGGACTAGTTGGACTGCAGTTCTTTGCCTTTCATTTGCACTTAAGAGAGGATTTCTCTAAGTCATTGGCAAGCTGAAGCTATCTTCATATTCAGATGACATGAGAAACCAGTGTTTAATATTCATACTTCATCCCTACTAGAATATCTGTCATTGTCGGCAGCCAGTCCTATGGACTTTCATGGTGATACATGAAAAAACTGGGTGAGCTGATCTAGACACCCCAAAAAACAGTGTTGAAATAACCTTAGAGATTGTTCTTGGTTATCAGAAGCTTTATAAACATTTATTGATAAAGGTGATGAGTGAAAAACTTGGATAATTAAACTTTATTATGTTCAATTTTCTCTGATTGAAAATGACCATCCGAAATGTGTATTGTTCCCACATATTGGAGGAAGATTTTAATAAAATTCAGAGTTCTTAGAAAATTAACACCTACAAAATGGAAACAGCAGAAAGAAATCACAATAGCAGCTAACTTGCTGAGCCCTTATAAGCCAAAAATTTGTGCCAGGTACATTGGTTTCCTAAACCCCAAAAAACTACTACAGCCTTCAAAAGTAGTAAAATTCTCATGATATAGAAGAAGAAATAGAGACTCAGATGTTCTAAGTATCTTCCTTAAGGTCATCTCTCTGGTAAGTGGCAGAGCAAAATTAAGCCCAGATCTGCCTGACCCAAAGCCAACAAGCCAATGCTCTGTTTACCAAACTGTGGTCTCTAAATTTTTCTATTGCTTACATCCACCAATAGAAAACAAACCATATAAAATAAAACAAATAACAACAATTATAATAAAGTATCATTTACAATATATGTATGGGTGTATGCATATATATATGTTTTATATATATGTTTGCCTATTATCTGTAATATACGTATATTTATTAACAAGTTCAGTTTCTGTACCATTATACTAATATATGTTGAGAAAATTATCAAACATTAAAAGAAAAAGAAATGTAAAAAGAAATAAACATAAATGGAAGAACTCGTATTTTCTTCCCCGGAGTGCGGGAATAACTGCTTTGAATGATGAATATACTTTGCAGACCACTGCAATGGACCACACTGGGAGGCCAAACAGACACATCAGGTCTAACAATACTGCATCTCCCTGGTAAAGCTAGCTTAATCTCTGCATGTAGCCCTGCCTATGTGGGTTTTATCTCCCAAGAATTCCAAATGAGGGCTGCATGGCCTGGTGAGGCTGGCACAGGCTAAGGGAGCTGGTACTCATTGGTGCGTGGCCTTAACTCAAAGGAAATCAACAGCATTTGGGTTGAATGTCACCAAGAGCAGAGTTTAGCTTCCCTCTACGCTACTCTGGCTGCTGCTGCAAGGAGCTTACCACTTGAGTACCTGGGTGAGTGCTGCTGGACAACCCAAGCAGTAAACTCTGGCCATTTCAAAAATAAACTGCTACTTCCAGCACACGGATATCTCGCTAATTAGCAATTAGTTGTCAAGAGAGAAGAAACGGAGGAGAACTGAGGATTTGAAATAGTCTCTTAAAAGACATGGGGAAAAAGCAGCACTTAAAAATAGCCAGATAAAAATGGGGAGCCGCCTCATTTGGGCAAGATGCTTGAGCTGTTTTTCTAAATGTTTTAGATTCAGCAAAGGGCCCCAATGCATTGTGCCAAGTGCTTTTCCCTTTAATTTCTAAATGCATTCAAATTTCAAGGGGAATTTAATCCGTATGTTTCTGGTTCTTTTACACTTAACTCATCAAAATGTTGTTCTTTAAGAGCTGTTTGATCTGTAAGGCTTATGGGCCTTTGTTATAAGCCTTTTTCAAAACCTCTTTCCCCCTTTTGAATCAGCAAATGGAATTGTGCCAATTCTGAATAGGATTTGAATAAAGAGAAGTCCAACTTAAGGATTAAATACAGAACCTCAAGGGTATCCGATCTGACTTTGCAGAGACACACACTTGACCTTCGTATAGTAGTGGGCCCAGTGGCATCATGGGCACACACAGCACAGGGAGAGATACTCAGTGAGAGCCCAAAGCAGAGGTAGTGTACCTCAGATGGCATGTACTTCTGCAAAAGAATCAGGAAATCTCAAAATTAGGCCTTAGAAGCCCCTTAACCCATCCTCTCACTCGATTACATCTTGACACATAACAGTGAAAATAATGATATCAATAACTATAATAGACAATATTCCAGAGCATCCCTACATTGCTAGCTGCTTTTGTAGTATTACATATGCATCATCTCCCTTAATCTTCATCATAGCTCTACAAGGGAAGTGTGGAAGTAGTAAAATTTAGCGGATATGAGCTTAGGATTTAGAATCAGCTGACCCAGTTTTGGATCCCAAAATCAACATTTATAAACTCTAGTATATTAGGAACATTCTTTAATAATCCAAAAATTGTGCTTCCACTTGCTCTTGTTCTTATTGTTGTTGATGATGACACCATCGTTTCTCCACTATTTGATGGGGTGGCCATTTCTGTTGTTAGCTACTATTGATAGATAGTTATCCCTTCTTATTCTTTTCTTTTTTTTCCCCTCTTTCTGTTTCTGTGTCAAAATCTTCTATCTTACAAATTACACCCATTAGTTCTAAAATAAAGTTAGGCTAACTCCTCTGCTACATGTCATGTCTTCATACACTTTAAGACAATTATGATATGCCTCAAAATTCTCTTTCCCAGAGTTAATAACCCATATTTGATTCATTGTTCCTGGTAGGGACCTGTTTTCTGATCTCTGTCTTCCCTTGGTTGCATTGTCCTGACATACTAGAATGAGCACAGTGCCTTAGGTGAGGTCTGACCAGCATGCAGCACAATGGAAACCTGCTCACTTCTGTTTGCATTTTATACTCTGATTTATATGGTCTTATCATACTTTACCTTGGGAAAGTGACATTACATTTTTTTGTTCATCTAATGTTAATAACGTAAGACTTATTTTTACATGAAATGTTTTTGAGGCAGTGCTCTATCTCCTGTACTTCTGCAGGGTTTTTTTTCTTTCAAAATAGGGTACTTTCTTATGAACCCTGTTGAATTAACAAAAACAAATAGAGATTTATTGGGAAAATGCATATTGTATTTAGATGGTAAGTGGGCATGTGATGGAACAGGAAGAATTTCATGAATTCTTGTTCATATAGTAAGTAACTAAATTCACAGCCCAGATCCCAAGCCTTGAAAGCCTTATTCTGAAGAAATATTTTGAAGTCCAGGTAAGTTTTATCATGGAAGAATGCTGAAAACACCAATGGCCCTTGACCCTCCCATTGGCTAGGCAACCGAGAGCTTACAGCCTATGTAAGAAATCTTTTAATTTGACAGGTGACTAAATGTGCAGTCACTGCAGCAGGTGTCCACCAGCTGTGCCCACATGGCCCACTCAGCTGAACTGCTTTTCAAAGGACAGTGCTTTTCTACTTTATCTTGGTATTAAAACTCCCATGTCAAAGAGATCATCATTGGGTTTGAACATTTGCAGTCGAGGGTAGACAGCTTTGCTTGACAAAGGCAGCTCTCCTCCTCCAGGCCAATGGGTAACTTCTATGCAGTGCTTTGCCTACTGCTAAAATTGTGTCCACTGTGCTAAAATTGCTAGATGTAGGGGCTTACCATTGGTCTTGCTGGTGACGCTAGCCATCTGTCCACTTTCCTTTTACCTGCATTTTATCTTTGTATTTTCATGGGCTCTGGCAAGCCCTTTAAGTGTCACTGACCTATTCTGCCTGTGAGCTGGGCAGTCCCTGAAGATCCATACTAAATCTGAGTGTTTTTCAGATACATCTCCGTGGAAATTTCTTTTCCTTGGTTTGGATTTTAATTTAAGAAAACTGTTAAATGTACTTGTTTCATATGATGTTTTTCTGAAAGATTGTATAGAGACCTGATACTTGGGTAGCTTGTGACAAGTAGGGATAAAGAGAATTGATTAAGCAACAACACCTGCATTCCTAATGTGTACCCAGCCCAGTGCTAAATGTAGAAGAAAGTATGACACTTGAAGGTAAGGTCCTGTGTCCTCTAATCTATCTTGACAACTATTTAATGTGGTGGAGGAATGCAATTCATGTATAGGAAATAATATAATCATATAAGATAATAAGCAAGTGACTAAGAATTTGGTACAGGCTGCAAATTCTGTGCTCACTTAAATGAGGAGTAGTTCACTGTAGGCCAGAATAATCCAGAAAGAAGGATAGGCTCTTTTTTTTTTTTTTTTTTTTTTTTTTAGCTGTATAAGATTTAGAATAGTGTGGGAAATGGTAAGATTTGAGAATGAGGATGGATCATTGGGAAATCACCTTGTACATGGAAACCAAACACCCATGTACACACACAACACACATACAAACACAATATACACCACAGAAACTATAAGCCAACAATATTTTGTTCTCATTTAATTTCCTTATAACTAACAGCTATATATTTATTGTTGCCAATAGTGATGTACATTGGCATCTTTCTAGATGCCAATGTACATCACTAAGAAAGACCTTCTTTCCCTTCCTAAGAGGATGGACACTATTCCTTTTGAAAGGCAGAGTAGCTTTTTAAATCTATTAACACTTGTCTGAAATAATGACCAAAGAAACCACCAAAATAGTATATGAAATAGCCCAATGACTGGCACACAGAAGGGGAAAAGCATCTATATTTGTACTTTCTAGAACACTAAGTGCTTTCCCAAGTGTTCTCTCTCTCTCTGTCTCTCCCTCTCTGTCTCTGTCTCTCTCTATACACACACACACATATGTATATGTGTATGTATCTATATCTATATCTCGAGTCCTCATAACAATCGCTGAGAGTAGGTGATATTACCCCATTCACAGACAAAGAAAACCATGTACTGAGAAATTATAAATGATGAAGTGAGGCTATGAACCAAGCATTCTGATTCCAGAATAAGGTGAGCATTTAAACAATGAGCTGTTTGTAATAAAATCGTCCGAATCCGCATAACAGTCAGCCATTTGAAAATAACCTTCTGATGCTCATGTGTTGTCTCCTTCGTGCTTCACAACTTTCCTGTGGCAAAACAGTATTGCATCCACAAGAAACCTGAGGCACAGAGACACTTCTTCTGGGATCATAGTTGTCCCTCTTCTCAGACAGTCACCATGCTGTGTCTGATGATGACTCATCAAACATCTGCCCTTTTGGTATTTTTACCTTCCCATCTCTAGTGAACTTCACGTCCTTTCTATTTTAGCTTTCCATCCCATGCTTATCCTCTGAACTCTGATCATACCCAGCTTCTCCAGTTCCACAATCTCTGGATCAGATATTCTATGCTTTGACCACAACTTCCTGTCCTTTTCTAGCTCGTTCATTCAGCTATTTCCCTTTGACCTCATTGAAACCTAAGACTTTTTGAACATTGTACTTTTTCTCAGTCTCTCAGCTTCATCTTTCCTTCACTTCCTTCTTCATCCAGCCTAGATGCAGTGGCCCATGGCTTCATCCTCCATTGTCAATATTCCCCATATCCATATTCCACTGTCCTTATATCATATTCTTCTAACCAAACTCAATTCCAGAGAAAATTCTGCCATAAGAGTTTACACTGGGTGCTGCTGGAGAAAATCATTAAGTTATTTACAGTGATGCCTCCATAAATTCATAATTTAACCTCACCTAGACCCACCAAAAAAAAAAAAAAAACTGGCAATTTTGCATTTCCCTGTTTCCACATTTCTCACATCCTACATGGTGGCTGTTTCCAGTCTTCTTCTTAACGTTAAGATTTTCTAATCCTACTTTTCTCTTTTATGCCAGGGAATTATTTTGCCTCTAACTTTACCTTTATTCCTTTGGCCAATTTCTTTTAAGACTCAGCTTAAATATAATTTTTCTTAGGGAGGTCTTTCCTGATACCTATGCATTTTTGAAATATCCTATATTACCCAATTATATAACACATACCACATGGAATTATTACTCGTTTAGCTTTACTATCATCTATAAGTTTCAAGAGGTCAAACAACATGTATTGTATCCCCAGCAAGTACACATTTTAATAGATGTCCAATAAATATTTGTTGAATAAACGAATGAATGAGTAAATTAATAAATAAATAAAAACTACACATATGCCCTCACATATGAGCTTTCATAACCTCCTGCCACTGAAACTGTGAGTCCTCCTTCCTTTTCATCTTCTGTCCTCTTACAAAGGAAAAGTTGTTCCTCTCTTGCCCAAAGCTAAATCTTCCAGTGATGCTAGGGACCTTATTTACTCCCATTATCTTGGCTACTTTGTTTCATAACTTTCCTTCTCTTTCCTATGCCTTTAATCTCTAACAGTCTGTTGTTTCTCTTCAACAATTAAACATGATAAAACCTATTCCATATTTAAAATAAAACTCTTTTCTTCATTTCATGTCCACTTCTGCTCTGTCTCATCCACGACTCCACTGAAACTACTCTCATTGAGATGATCATTAATTCCATTGTTTTTCTCTCTAAAGGGAGTCGTATGGCTAACTTGCCTGACCTGTTCAGGCCACTTGGCATCTCTCCCCTTGCTTCTGGAAACTACAGTTCCCTGACTCTCCAGGCCTATCTGAATGCCCTTTATCAGTGTTCTTTGTGGTTCTACTTCCTGTGAGAATCACAGAAATTTTAGTGGCCCTCCGGGGTTCCTTGGTGAGTCCATTGCTTCCAGTGAAATCTATATGCTGATAAGTTACTAATTCACAGCTTCAGCTTGGTCTTTACTCTGACTCTCAATCACTGTCCTCTGAACATCTTTATGCAGAAACCCACAGGTACCTCAAACTCAGCAGGTCTAAAAGGAATTATTTTTCACCCAAACTCACTTATACAATGATCCCTCACCTAGAGGGTAAAGCCAGAAACTTTAATATCACCCAACTCATCTGTCTCTGTTTCCCAAATTTCCCTCAAAGTTAATCACTTCTCTTCATTCCCACCACCGCTTGGCTAATTCAAAGTGCCTCGATCTCATTGGAATTACTCTAGTAATTGGCTTTCCCACCTCAGGCTGTCCCTGATCCAATTCATTCTCCATGTTACAGAATGGAAATAATTTCATCCTTTCACTGATTAGAACTTTTCATTGGTTCTCTTTTTATGTTCAGGATAAAGTGCCATCTCCTTAAGTAGGCTTAGGATGTTCCAATCTTTCACCACATGATGTATTCCTGTCTTTCCTTTAAATCTGTACTCACCCTATTCCTTCCAACATACTCCCCACAATCCACATTCTATTTTCTGTCAACACTGAACTGATTCCAGTTTCCTTCCATGTTCTCTTCTGCCTGTAGACCTTTGTCTATGCTGTTCCTTCTGCCTGACACACTGATCAGAAGGTCTGTCACAGTAGCACATGCTCACTGAGCCAACAGAGAGCATGGTACACTAGAAAGAATACAAGTTTTGGAAACAGACACTTGGCGTACCTATTTATTTCCCCATCTTTTTATCCACCATCCAAAATATATTAGATCAAGCATTTTTCTCTTTCCTTCTTCCAAAACACACTTCACTTGGCTATCTCCCACTAGTCTTCATGCTGCCTCTTAGGCATCAACTACTCTCCAGAGAATGGCTCTTCTCCTCTCTCTCTCTCTCTCTCTCTCTCTCTCTCTCTCTCTCTCTCTCACACACACACACACACACACACACACATACATTTCTCTTTTCAAATGTTGCATTGTACCCTGAACTTCCCCATTATAGTAACTTCTTTCAGGCAACAATTATACATTGGTTGTCTCTGTGTACAAGACATTATGCTAGGCACTGGCTACTTTATACATGGCTTATTTACTTGTTGATATTCCTAGTAGAATGGAACGCTCCATGAGGGCTGTAAGAGTGAGTATTTCACAATTGTGTTGTGCCAGTAACTAACACTACTTCTGAATTTTGGTATACTATCAAAAAAGCATCTGTTGTCTGGCTGGCTGAGTAGAAAAATGGAAGAATAAGTTGGCCTGCTTGGTCTCTGGTTCCATATCTTGTGTTCTTCCTAGTGTATCATGCTCTCTGTGGGCTGGGAGCATTCATTACTATGATAGACCTTCTGATATTCCACAGGGGTGCTAGTTATTCTCAGTGGGGGCAGGGCTTTCTATCCCTGGCTACTCTAGTGTCTCTATACTTCATTTCTCTCTGTCGGAGTCTCAACCGTAAATGATCTTGGTTCTTCTCTTTAGGAAGGCCTGGAAAGTTACTTAGAGTTCCATGTATCTGAGGAATGAGACTGGGTTAGGAAGGGCTGAATTATTTGGTTAGAATTTAGCAGTCCATTGAGGACACTAGACTCCAAGTGTTGATATATAGAGGTTCCTTTCAGCAGAAGAGCAGCAGGCTTTTCTTCCTTTTTTATTATGATGATGATGATGATTATTATTATTGTGGTTCCCATTGAAACAACCAGTGAGAGAACAAAAAAGTCAGGAAGGTTAGAGTGATGAGACAGCTCCTATATGCTTAAGAAGACTGTGTGTGTGTGCACACACGCACACGCACATGCACTGCACTCACTTTCTTCTCCAGCATACTGCTGGGTCAGGAGAAACTGTGATGTTTATTCACAGCGTTTGTTACAACTGGGCTCAACAAGGAGACAACTATCAGCTTTAAGCAATTAGGGAGCATTTTAATGACAGCTCCATCAGACTAATAGCAGAGAGAAGGAAGGCAGAGATGGAAACATTCAGAACGTGAGCCAGAGGAGTGTCAGAGAAAAAGATATAATTTTATAAATGGAATCACCAGCTCAATGGCATTTCCCTCTGGTTTTCATCAGAGCAGGATCATTCTACCTCCTGCTTGGTTTTAACGGGGCATAGTGAAGGCGGGGCTGAGAGTCCCTGAGTTCTTCATCTCCTGCTCTCACTTTTGCTCCTCCCTGCCTTTCTGATTCTTTACCTAATTTGGGAGTTGGAAGAGAAGCCAGTCCATGGTACCTTCTCAGAACTGCCAAGCAGAACGTTGACATCTTGAGCCACCAAGAAGAGCTCACAAAAGCCTTCCAAAAGGAGCTCGCCCATGCACTGCCTCCTGTGCTCTGAAGGGACTGGTCAAGATTCCTCTTCAGTATCATTTGTGGCCACAAGGATCAGGAGGCACCAGCATCTCAGCGGTATCTCAACCATGAAAGGCATTGAAAGAAAGAGACTTGAAATCTCTAAATTGGGAATGATTCATCTGATTGGCATTTCTGTAGAGAACATAAAAGACAAGAACGAAAGAGGGCATTTATGTCCTGTGCTCTTTAATTGATGTTCTGTCTTCAATCGTGTGCACTTGTGTTGGAAAAGCTAAGGACTTCTTTCCTAGCCAGCCTCGTATCTGGGTGTGGCCAAGTGTCTAGTCCTCACTCATGTGGTTACTTGTGCCACTTCCAGACTTTGTACCAGCTTTTATCAACAGGCAGGGCAATCTTAGGATTCTGACACATGTTAAAAACAGAAAAACCTTATCAACCTGGGCCACTTAAAGACTGTTTAGAGCAGAGCCCACGCCAACCCTAGCCCTAATGACCAGGGACAGCACACTATACGTGAGCCAAAAAGACTCTTCTTTTGTGTTAGCCACTCAAATATTTGAGTTTATCGGTAACAGCATTTACTACTACCCTAACTAGTACAGCACTTCACTGTGCAATAGAAGCGAGATGTCATTTCCTAACACACACATACTGCCTTATCAGCCCCCTTACTTTGCCACAGCTCCTCTCTAGGTGCAGTCAAGCCTGAGTGACAGATTCCATCTCACAGCCAACTCCTTCTCCTTCAATACCACTGCCAGCTACTTGTCTCCCATATCTTTTAGACTATTTCTTTTTCTATAAATTATTATTTTTTCTTTCTGACCAGTATCCTTTGATTGCAAGGAGCAACTCAGTTACACATTACCGGAGTAACAGAGTGTGTTGTAATTGGCCAGGAATCGGTCTTGAAATGTCAAGGAAAGATTTATTTCCTTGTGCAACCTCTCTAGGTGCTAATTTTGCTATAGGCCGCTGGATAATGGTTCCTGCTCACAATAAGTGAGAGTTCCTAATCAGAATACAGGACTGTAATTGGGTTGAAGGGATTTTAAATCATTAAAGTTGCATTTAGAAAGGGGAATAGAAATAGAACCCCAAGATGGAATGACTCACTTAGTATTTAATGAGGGAGTCATGGAGTATTACTTATAATATTCTCTTAATGACCTTACAAGCAGTGTAACTCCCCCACCCTCCAGGGTCTATTCACAAGGCACAATTCTGAAGTCTCAGATCCAACACTCTGGAGCAATTAATTATTGACCTATCAAGGAGCAATCAGGCTCTTCTCAGCCAGCAGAAGCACTGACTTTCCCCACTGTCTCCTCACTCTTCCTCTCCCTGTTTGCCGTGTTCTAGGGCTGCCAGGAGGAGAGTTGACATTTCCCAAGCCATAAATCATAATGTAGTTGTTGCAAAGCCCAGCTTATTGTGAGGGCAAGAGGATGTCAGAGGCCACCACATGAAGGGTCTGAGAGCAGGGGGTGTCAGGAGGACCAAAGGTTCTGGGTAGTGGACGATCTATAGGTTTCAGAGGATATTCTCTGGTGCATCCATCCTGGCTGGAATGCACCAGTTTATCCCATCTCAATCACTAGATTGGTTCTTTAATTACTGGATTTCCACATTACTAGGAAACATACTACTACCAGAATCAGAGAAGCAAATGGTGTAATAGACTTTCAAGTCCTATAGATGAGGCCCTGTCTCTTTTGGGTCATGTGACCTTGGGCATGTTACTAACTATCTAGTACATAGTAAGTGCTAAACAAATGGTAGCTTCCCTTAATATGATTGTGATCAAGATTCACTAACCCACCCCTCCACTCTGTAAATTTGTTCCAGGTGGAGTGAAGCTCCAGTACTTATTTTGGATTTTATATTAAAGTAAATTGACAAGGCCCCCAGATACATAAATGGAATTTCTTAGAACTTAGGAGTAGAAGGGCTGCTTAGGGTATATGCATCTGTTCCTTCTGTAGATTCAGAAAGGGCCCAACCCTTCAGAGAAAATGTGTGAGTGTTGTAAATATCTGGTCATTGCCTGTGGCCCCCTCCTACTAGGGACACACAGTTTAGAAACGTGATCTCTTGTAGAGCAATCTGTCTGAGTGGCCCAGAGGTCAGAAGATCCTGGGTCAGCCTTCCTTGGCCATTGGCTTGTTGTTAGCTAGGCTGTTGCTAAAATGCTTGTTACATATGCAAATGACTACCACGTTCCTTGGCAACAACAGCCTGGGATTCTAAATTGTCAGTAATGCCACTTGTTCCATCCTAAGTTAGGCCCTAGGGGAGTGATTTTATCTGTTCTAATATTTAAAAATAAGTTTCTTTTATTCTTCAGTTGTAATTCTTATTGCCTTGATATTTGAAGTATTGTGACAAGTCACACTTATATGGTCTCCGAGATCAGGCCAGTCTGGGAAGATTTTCTGTTTGAGAATGCCTATGACCATCACCTTGGAAGGGAGAAAGGACTTCATAAACACCTGTGAGAATGAATTTATGGTAACACAGGTTTTTCTCTTTAAAATTATAGTGTTATGTTTCACTTGGATGATTGTGAAGAGGACCATCCCTCATGAAAGGGCAAGAAGGAAGGGGAACTTCCTTCTACTGGTCAGATGGTAGACTGGCCACTCTACAGAAACGAGCTTGTTTATTATGCCCATTGTGAGTTGAGTCAAATCTTATTCAGCCGCATAGGTTTAGTGATAGGCTAAAACTTTCCTTCTACCAGTTTTGCCTTTGTCCAACTAATGCAAATATTGATGTGCAACAAATATTTTGATATTTTATTTGCTAATCTAAATATCCACTGAGCGTACTAGAAATAAATGTGCCATGATTTGGAAAGTTAAGACAGCTATGATATTTTTAAATTATGAGGTGTTGGCTGATTCAAGTTTAGTAACTGAAAATATCAGTAGTTATATTAGTTGTTTACCAAAAATGAAAGATGATAATGTGGGCTTCATCCAAATCAAGACCAAAACAATGTAACATTGTATGTGAAAGAACATGCTGTACTTTATATAATTAGTCTCCTCCACCCCTCAACTTGTGACTCATTTATAATAATTCTAATAATGTCTTAAATGCAAAAAAGGTGGTCCATTATTTTAAAGTCTCCAACAGAGACTCTTTTGTGTGAAGACTCTTTTGCATTATAGCCATCTCCATTTAGTCATTCATTTGAAACTTCCAGTGTCTATACTTTTCTTTTAAAGAAGGCCACCGCTGTTCATTGTGGACTGGACTATTTGAAAATCTCTTTGAGGGATGCAATTACTTATCTAGATGCTAGAATTACTGAGACTTACACTCTAGACCACACACCCTAGTTGCTCCTTGGCTCTAATGCTATTGCTTTGGCTTTTCAGTCTTCAATTTCAATTCCAGCCGGAGCTGTCTGCTAGCCCAAAGGGCATCTTTTAAAAAGTAGAAAACATGGTCTTGTGGGCAAACATAACTCTACACAAGCAAGGTCTGATAAACCTACAGCATCTTTGTGCAATTTAGATCAGAGGATGCAACCCCACCCTGGGGCTTATACCTGGACTTACCAACCCACCCCCACCCACCACGTGCCCTTGGCTAGGCTCCTTTGTGCATGAACAACCTGTGCAACACATATATAGCAGCCTTGCTCTCCTACAACCGAGACTGTTTTGATCACAGAAAGAACAATGACCGAAGGATCTGCTAAATATTCACATGAATATGTTTATATTTAATAGGTAAAGATATTTTTTGTCTTCTTTAAAAAAGCAGCAAATTCCCAGAAGCTGGTCAGGAGCACCAGCTGTTTACTGCCTGCAGAAGCTATTGCTTATCTCCTTGTAACAACCTGCCTTTTAGAGATCATGTCTTAATTAACTCAGCGTTATCAAAACTAAAATTGCAGCAACGCTGTAAAATCAAATTGTAAATGAAAGATAAAGGGGAAAGAGCTCTGCTGACCAGGGAACCAAGCGCAGCAAAGCAACTCTCTACTGAGCTGGTTGTTAGCTACAAGCTGGTTGGTGGCAACCTGCTGAGATTCAGAATACTCAAATCATATTTTGTTCCATTTGGAAGAGCTTTTCTAATCCAGCTAGTTTTAGATATACACACACACACATACGTATACATATATATATATATATGTATATATATATATATGTATACGTATGTGTGTGTGTGTATATTTCATCTGTAATTTATTTATTTCATGACATAGAACTTATTCTCACAATGTTTAATATACTCTGATATTTTCTATTTTGTCCTGTTTATTTCATTAAAAAGAAATGCTGGTTAAAAATCATCCAGTTGATTACATGACACATTACAGATTCGCAGCATGAAGACTGAAAAACTGTGACCTACTCTTATTCCTAACTTTTTAAAGTTACGGATTAAGGACCAGAGAGGTGAATTGACTTGTCCTGGGTAGACTATCAATGGAAGAGCTTGTTCTGAAACCCAGAACTACGACTTATTCCCAGGCACAGTATGCCTGCCATCTACCAAACAGGACCTTGCTCCTTTCAGTGTGACCGTGAGCTAAGCACATCCGTGATGCACCCTTTGGGGAGACAGGTGCTTTCTCATGTACAAAGTGTTTGTAACAATCATTGGTACTTGGCACACCCCTGAAACAGTGGGAGGCACATGATTCTAACCACACGGTCTTGCCCTGCTGCCTTAAAAACCTTGTGTCCCATCGCTACCCCTCACTCTCTTACTCCCTTCACCCACATCGCACCAACTACTTCAGTCTGTGCTCACCTCCACTTGAGCCACTCTTTCTGAGCTACTGGACTGACATGGTAAATGAAATAGGCAGTCTCATAGAGACCATAATTCCAAATTTTAAAATAGAAAGTACTTGGGATACCATGACAGACATTTCTGAATTTCTCTACCCGTGTTTGCATATTTTCAATGTATTGAAAGCAATTTTCCAAATGAAAGCTTCCGGATTGATAACCACACCCATTTGCCTCATCTCTATTGCTCTTCAAAGCAGTGTTTAAACCAAAACAGATTTTTTTTACTACTTTCCTACGATATTGAACGACATCATTGATAAAATCTGCACTTGCTTTTGTTTTCCCAGAGTAGGGATTGATTTGGAAGTTGGTTAGCCAGCACTCATGATGATACAGCTATGGCCAGGCAAGTGATCAAACCAGGGGGAATGAGTTGACCTAAATAATATAGCATATTTGGCTTGTATTATGTGTATCCCCTTTGAGTTTCACTCACTAGGGCATGCTTCTGTGACAATTTAACTACAGTATATAGAATTGGGGTATGGGGGGCAAGTGGTCTCTATTTAAACTTCTTATCTCCATTGCCTCATTTCCTTTTGCCTCAGCCATATGGGCACTAATGATCTTGAATGGCTGCATTCGCAGAAGCCCGACTTTCTAGAGCAAACTGTTACAGACTCCTGCTGCCTTGGAATAGCTTTGTTCGCTTCTTGCTGAGGGAATCCCCCTTTTCTTTTCTCTGAATGTTCCCTACCAAACCTCCACCCCCTCATACACGTATATAGACACTGAGCTGTGTTTAGATATGTGAGGTGGGCTATCAGCTGTGATTTAATGAAGAGTATCACTGTCAGATTTCACAAAATGAAATTTCATCAGATGGTAAAGGAAGACTTCTGCATAGAAACTACAGAAGGAAATTTGACAGCTTTTTCAATCCAGTTATCAAAGCTTTGCAGTTCAAAGCAGGTGAAACAATAATGTAATCTTAGCACTGAATGCTCATTTGTATCTGAGTGTTGCAGTAAATAAAATGGTGGGGGGAAATGAAAGCAGACCTGTTGTCTCCAATCCACTAAATTTAATATCCAGAGTATTGACTGACAGCTTTTTATCACCATAATTAGTATGGATTGTTCCTGAGGCCATTGATCAATCTTTCCTACCTCTATGGACTTGAGTTGCTGTTTTCTTCTTCTATTGCTCTCCCCACCTTTTCTTTTAATATCGACCTTGCCAGTTGCCTTCCACCATAGGGAGGCTGCTCACTTAGACAAAGGAAACGTCAGAGTGAGGAGAGAAGGCTGAGCAGCAGTCATTCCTACATGCCGTTCTACCTTTGGCATCACTAGGCCTCATCAGCCATGATCTTATGGTCTGATTCCTGAGTCCCAGTGACTTTAGGCTTTTCTGATGTAACCAGGCACACCGTCTCTCTCACCAGGTGGGAAGCTGCATGAAGACAAGCCAAAAAGTCAGTGGTCAGTAAGTACTTGTTGAATGAATATTCCATCTTTAATGTCATCAAGGTAAATGAAGGATCTTGGACAGACTGATGAACTCAGCTGTGTGTATGTGTGTGTGTGCGTGTCAATGCACACAATCTGTCACTCAGGCCAGAGACCCAAGATCTCATTTCTCACTAAGTTTTCCAATTTCACATCCTGGTTTCTTTATTCCATCCTAAGGATTACCTATATAGTTTCATTCGCCACTTGTCTAACACCTTGGAGTCTTTGCTCAACATAGTTAATTTTCCTTGAAACAGCCTTTCCATCTTTTTCTCCTGGAATACTCTCTCTCATCCCTCTGGGATTAGTTCCGATGGCATCTCTTTCAGGAAGCATTCCTTTAGCCTCCAGAGTACCCTAAATATGTCTTTCTTCTGTCTTCTGAGATTTTTTTTTTTTGTGTGAAAATGCATACATTTTATTTTTAGGTATCTCTGTGTCACAGTAGAGGGTAAATCCTTTGAGGACAGGGGCTGTGTGTTTTTCTTCATTCTGTCTCCAGTGCAAGGAACAGCACTTGGCATATAGATGTGTTTTTATACAGGAAATAAATATCCTTAAGGAGAGAATCAGTGGACCCCAAGAGTGGGGCATCATTTACATCGAACAGGATATGTTTATAGTACCTGTAACATGCTGTGCTCTACAGCTGTACCATCAGAAAGAGCTAGGCAGAGTCTCACTTATTCTCAAGGTGGGGAGAAAACATGGGAAAATTACACTTCTGCCGGTAAGGACATAGAAAGATATCTTTCTCTGACCATAATGGATGAAGGTATTACAGATTGGTAAGATTTTACAATATGAAAAGCTTAGCAACCTACACATTAAAGTAATATTTTCTCATTGGTTTTCTTAATAGAATTTCTCTCTGCCCCTCTTTGTCGTAAAGGTCATACCATCGACATCACTTTTCTTAAGGCCTTCTCCTAGAAGGAACAAATGTTATGCATTTCTACAGGTGCCCTTGTGGACTGATTTGGCTTCCATACTGTCCGGGAGACAGCACCTTTGCCTCCAGGTCTGTCTTCCCTGCATCCCTGGCAGAGCAGCCCTCCCCCACTTACGAGTGCTTGCACACATCACATGTCTCATATTGAGGCATTAAACTAATACAACTCTTCTTTCTAAGTGAGCCAGTTGAGCTGAAGTGGACTGTAAGTCCACACGTTCCTGAGGGCTCCAGGGAGATTGTGGCATCTACAATGCAAATTGGTCCCATAGAAAAGCAAACCAGAGCCAGAGCAGGCCCTCATTTCATCCCCATCATGCCTATTGTGGAGCATCAGCAGCAGATGTTTCTGGAGGTGACCCCAGATCCACACAAGCACATGCAGCACCTCCTTCTCAGGCGTCTCTATCCAGGCTTCTATAAGACAGATCTGACAGACTGATACCAATTGGCACATCTTCCCTGCCAGATTGGAAACAGGCCCTTCTAATGTCTTTGGGGTCCATCGTGGTTTCAAGTAAAACGTACAGAGGAGATGTAATTCTTAGCTACACAGCCAATTTTCCCTTTGCTGGCGTGCTGGCATTTCTAATCCTGGGCATTTTGTTGCTGGAGAGCACTTAACTACAAATGCAATTTTCAGCTTAGGAGCTTTGATATTTGCAGGCATGTGAAAATGCCTTTTCACGTTCATACAGTTGGTATGCTTAGTTTGTTTTAAAGTAAAACTATTAAATAAGCTTCAGATTATATTGTTACATTTTTCCTAATTCAGTTATATATGGCTGGGGGTGCAGGTGGCCAAAACTGAATTAAGGAAGGCATCTACTAATTTTCTTTCCCTGATATTTCTGTGGCTTCCGTGTGTGTGTGTGTGTGTGTGTGTGTGTGTGTGTGTGTGTGTGTGTGTGTGTGTGTGTGTATTAGTCCAGAAAGAATGTTGGTACTCCCATATTCTGATTGTACCACTAACTGGCTGTGAGTTTAGGCAAGACCCCTAAATTTTCTGCGATTTTAGTTCCTGACCTCTAAAGTTCTTTCTGGGTTGGCATGAGGGTTAAACAAGGTAACATGTGTGAAGCAGCTGAGCACAGAGCCTGATACATACAGCAGGAGTTCAATAAATACATTTTCCTTCCCTTTCCAGCCCAAGCCAAATAGTGTCCCTTCAGATCGCCTTCTCATGGGCAGATCTTTATTCCACAGTACCTTTGGGCTTAAAACAGTTTATTGATAGTATGGTCCTATTTTATGTTATGCATGTACTGTGCATGCACATACATAACTGTGTTATATAAGAACATGTGTGAGAATATGCACCAAAGTATTTATAGCAGACATTTCTGAGTAGTGAGGTTATGGACTAATCTTCCTCCATTCCTCCCTCTTTCTTCCTTCCCTTCATTTCTTCTTTCCTTCCTTTCTCTCTCTCACTCTTTTTTCTCTTCCTTCCTCTGTCTCTTCATCTCTTTCTTCCTCTCTTCCTTCCTTCATCTTTAACTCTTTTCCTTTTTTTCCCCGCTTTCCCTCCTTCTTTTCCTCCTCCCACTTCCTTCTGTTCCTTTCTTCCTTTCTACGTATTTTCCTATAATAAACATTTTATGAACTAGTAAAAGATATAAAAATATTCTAGCTCTTTAAGAATTGATTTCATGAAAAGCCCAAATGAAGCGGGCAACCTCGATGTCACAAAAAGAAGCCTGGCTGTGTTCCATTTTCATTGCATTCTTCCTCCTCTCACCATGAGGAAACCCCAAATTCTGCGATGTTCAGCTCACTCCCAGTCTGACCCAGATTCCCATCACCTTCCCTCCAGCCTATGGAAGGATGTTCCCAAGGCTCTAAAGGAACACAGGGAAAAGAACATGATTTGGGACCAGAGGTCTGAGTGGAGTTTAAAATGTAATATGATTTTCTGAAGCTGCACCCCATTTAGTGAAGATGAATGGCAACTTAGAAGATAAACTCTCGAGGGAGTGGGGTTCTGTAAGTTCAGAATGGTTAAATGTGCCTGCTTTTTAATTTAATATGTGCTGTTGGACCAGGGACCCATTTGTATTAATGCAGAAAAGAGAGGTTTTAAAAATCGTCTCTTAGGAGTGAAACATGAGAAACTGAAAGAAAGGGAAAAGGAGCAGAGTAACAGCAGGGGTACGTTGGAAAGTGTGGAGAGAAGGAAGAAGCAGTAGAAGGGATGAGGTGGAAGAGTAAGGGACGGCCTTATTAAGAAAGAACAGTGGAAAGACAAAAAATAAAAATAAATGGAAAGAGACAAAGCCGAAGGATCCAGCAGAGAAGCTTTTATCCTAAGTCTCCACTGCCAGTATAAAATTCAGGGTCCTGCAGCAGCCTGAGCACATGGCTAATTGCCTTTAATTATCATGAGTTGACTTCTCCAGAACCCTAGGCTGTGGGTTTAAGGCAGTTTTCTCTGGTTGGCTGGCTGGCACTGCAGGTTTCTGTCATCACACAGCCTTGATGGGCTAGCCACTGGGTACTGAATTGATTGCTTCATGCTGGGGAAAACTGGCTTTGGGCCCACCACCCCACTACCCATCTAAAGATTTTCTTGAGTCTTAGGTGGCACCTATGCATGCTATAAAATGAGACAGGGATGGAGTATCTTGTAACTTCCTACACCAACCTGCAATCCTCTTGCTGTAAACTCAGCCTCTCCAGCAAAGAAATCTAGAAGTTGAGTCAGTTTGAGGGTGGTCTGGGAGCCTGTGCTCCATGGCTAATAGGGCGGATGTTGGTCTGTAATAAGTCAGTGAAATAGTGAGTTTCAATTACTTATGTGTTCCCTGAAGCTGAAACAATTGCCATTATCCCACATAATATTGCTTGACCTACATTTTTACTTGAAAGCCTTCAGCTAATAATTAGTTTGAATGTTGAGTTATAAATAAACACATTTATGTTCCAGAAATGAAAGGGGATAGAGGGGAATCAAACCCCACATTCCTCTCTCCTCACCCTTTTTCCTTTTCCTTTTGTTTGATATTTCCATTTAGCTTTTCCAAGGTGATAGTCGCTGGGGAGTTCTTCTGAAGGGGGCCTTGTTCAGAAGTAATGAGGGAACTGGGCTTTATCCAGGAAAGTGGCAGGATCGTTGGTGCCAGTGAGATTTGAGCCATCTGGATAAAAAGGGTCAAACTATCCGCTGGCAGCAATTAAGCAGCTCCGTGTGGAGAAGCCATGTGACCACTCCAAAGGAGCTGCCAAGAACAGGAGATTAGTAAACAAAAGTACACACCAGAAGGTGTCCAGGTTGGCCACTGCTCCGGCCACTTGGCATTTGCGCAGCTTCCTCGCTCTCCGGTGTCCCATCTGTCTGAGTCTGCAACCCACCTCTAAGCTCTCTGAAGAGAGTTTAAACAAACTCAGACAGAGCTGAGTTTATTTAAAATGTAGAAAGCCCAGAGCCAAATCGTTCATGACGATATATTTTAGAGATCCACACCAACCTTCCCAATGTGTTCACGGTGCCTCTGACATTTGTGGTTGTTCTTCACTGCTTCACTGGGATAAGCTGAAAGATGCGGTGTGGTTGAGAGTGATGCTTAATTCTCTGACACTGATCATGATAGTTTATCCATCGATATTTACAACAAGTTAGGGAACATATGCCTGGATTATTTTAGTACTGTTCATTGTGGTGATTTGAGAATCAACTGAATGTCTTTCTGAGTTCTGGAAACCTTTATAAAAATTCCATAAAATTCAGGTAAAACTTGTAAATGTATGCACGTATTCATTCAACAAATATTTATTTGCCAGGCACTGAATTAGTTCCTGTGGCTAGAGGAGAGGCCTGTTCTCACACATGTTACCTCTTGGTACAAGGAAGATTGAACCACCATTGTGACTATAGGACTGTAGACTGCCCCACCCCGTAGTCCCTTCTGATTTCCAGATGGAGTCAATTTCTCATGACACAAAGCTAGCATTCCCCAATGATTTGTAATACTGTTAGGCTTTCCTGTCCTCTGCAGTGTGCAGATATAGAATATCAGTTCGAATAAAAGATATATACTTTTCAACTTGAGTTTAAGACAGCTTACTCCACAGCCATCTATGGCACATTCTCATTGTCTCTAATGTTCGTAGTGTCTGTAACATTTCACATTCCTAGTTTTCTTTGCTCTACTTCACTGGACACTGCTTGGCCCCATACCAGCTTGAATGCTGGCATGCTAAAGGACTGAACCCAATCTTTTACTGTACCCCATCTGTGCATAGACTCTCAAGATCTTTTTCATAAATTTATATCTTTGCCCCAACAGCTTCACTGACCTCCAGAATTATAGGAATGATGATTTGATGGGCAGTCCCATGTAAACTTATAATAATAATGATTACTGTAAATTCAAGGGGGTGACTCTTATAGGCCATTGTATATACATGCTTAAAAAAGAATCATCATTTTTCCCTCAAACCCTGTTTTTCACACCCACTCCAGCTTGGTAAATAATGCTACCTTCCACCCTGTTGCTCAGAATAAAAATATAGAAATGGAACCGTATTCTTCTTTTATTGTTCCTCCCAGCCCTGCCATCTCCTCTGTTTCCAAACCATTCACAAATTTTGTTGAGTTTACTTCCAAAATACAACCCTAATTCATACTTTGACCTTTATCTCCACAGCCTCTAGTTAAAGCCACTGATGTTAAAATTGTCAGTAACTCCATGAGCTTCTTAACTGGCCTCCCTGCTACCTTGATCTTCCCTTTACAGTCTGTTCTCCAGAAAGAAATCAAAGACATCTTTTATAACATAAATCCGATAATACAGCTTTTCTGCCTAGAACCCTTCAGACCAAACTCTTCACACTTACAATTCTGTCTCCTTACCAAGGTGTCAAGTCCTACAGGATTTGGCCTCTATATTCTCTTTACCTCAAGGACCACAGTGCACTACTGGGCCCACTCGGGCTGCACTGGTCTCTCTGCTCCTGGACTACACTGGATTCTCTCCTTCCTCATCTTATTGGCATTGTTCTTCCCTTTGTTGTGCCCAGATCTGCACTTGGTTGGCTCCTACTCGCTATTTAGATTTCAGGACAAATGTTACCTCCTCAGAATGCACTCCCGCAAAGATGTAACATGCCCCCCCACCCCACCCCCATCACACCTCTGCTCCACTCTCTCATGACTCTCTAGTCCTTTGTATGCCTGTGGTCTTCAGAGCACTGACTGCTCTCTGAAATAAACTATACTTTGTTGTAGTGTCTCTCTCTTCCAGCCAGCAGGAGAGGACTCTTGTCTTTCCTATGTTGTACCCCAGAGCCTAGAGCTTGGCTAAAACTTGGTGCTGAACAAGTATTCGCTAAGTGAATGACTGACTGACTGACTAAATAAATAAATAAATAAATGATGAACTTTTCTTCTCATAATTTTGGTTTTCCTAGCACTGAAAAACACAAGAAATAATATCCTCTTCAAGTGTCTACATGCCTTATCTCTATGAGGCCCTCTCTGGAGGATAGAATGATCAGCACATGGCTGAAGCGTGATCCAGTGGACTGTAGGCATGCACTAAGTATATTCCCCATATCACATATGCTGGTGGCATGGGTTTAGTATATTTTCCGTTTTTGGCTAATTGGCTTTACTGCAAATGTTTTTAGTCATATTCATGTTTAGTTGAAATTTGGTGGCAAGAAGTAATTTAAGGAACTTTGAATTTTTTTATTTGAAAATTACATTAAAACATACTATTATTTCTAGATATATTTTTGAGATTTAAATGAATAGATATAGAGTTGTTTCTTTAACTTCTTTATTTATATAGAATATATTCACATGTCTTCTTCCTGAAAAAGAAAAATAGAATGTCGACTTCTCACTCTGTTTTACAAGAGAAGTGAAATTATGGCAGGAAATCCCCAACGGTTACTGTGTATGTGTCTGTGTGTGAGCCTGTGTATGTGTGTGTGTGTGTATAATATATATAATGCAGATAATATATGTATACATATTATAATATATACAGACATATCTGTATATATTATAATATGTATACATATATTATCTACCTAAAGTTTTAAATCTTTTGACTTTTTTTCTCCTTTTTATCTCTTTTTTGTCAGAAAAATTTCGGTTAGAAAACCTCAAACCTAAAATTATTTAAAGCAGGATAAGTGAATGGAAGGAACATATCCTGAGTTCCTTTTTATAAGCTTAAATATAGCTTTAATACAGCCTAGAGATTTAAATTCAAGGATGAACATCAGGAATTGCTGTCTAAGTTTTAATGATGCATATTCTTCATTCCTGAGCAAGCCAGGAGGTCCTCAGAGCCAGTCTCCTATGTGTGAAATGTGAATTGTTTTAGGGATATCAGTGAGAGTTTAATGAACTAACCTTCTGAAAAGAGTTGTAGATGCCTCAAATGTCAAAGTCAACTAAAGAAAAATAAGCACTAGGCTTGAGCGTTATTCCATGGAATGACTTCTTTATCAAAATTCTTTAACAGGTAAGATAGAAAGCATCTCTCCAGCTAGGCAACACCAACTGGGATTGGACTCTATCTCCATAGCCATGATAATTAATAAAAAAATTTTAGCACAAGTTTGCATTTGCTGGCAGGTTGTCAATGATTTGTGCTTGAGGCAGAAGGAAACCAGTTTGATTCTAACATAGGCATTTTGGCAAAAGAAATGGGAAACTTTACTTGTTTCAACAGAAATGACTCAGATTGCAAGTAGTTGCTGTACTGTGCAACAAAAGGTCACTTCTCCCCTCCCAGTTTGCCTTCCCCTGATTGTCTGGAATGAAGGCCAAGCTATTTGTCACCCTCCCCCTCCTCCCAATTTGTCATCTTGTAATGCATGGCCTTCTTTATGTGGTGCATTATGGTTAGTGAGTGACCCAGGCTGAGATAGTGCTGTGCAGATGGTTGCATCAGAAACAGACCACAATTGAAGAAGTCTTGCATCATTTGTCCTATCCACTATAAGGCATTGAATGGTAAATGAAAGAAACCAGTGTCCCTTAACATTTAGCTTCGTTATACATCTTGAAAGACAAGTTGAATAGAAGGGTGCAGCTAACCTATTGCAGGGTGGAGGATACAAAAGAAAAAGGAAGAAGAAAAAGAAAAAAAAAGACACTTTCAGAAACCATTCACTTAGTAAATAATGAAATGTCTTAGAAAAATCCCTTGAATTTCTTTGACTTGATAGAAATATTTCAGTTTTGGCATGGGCACGGCTGGCCCAGTCAACAACAAGAAAACTGACCTTCATTATTAGGATAACATGTTCCATGAAGCATAATGTGAGCAAGACTGAACCTAGCCTCCCATTATAGAAGGTACCCTACTTTCTAATCCAAACATCTCCAGGCTCTCAGAGGGCAAAGTTTGGACCTGAATGCCTGTGTTGGCCTAATAAACATTTATTAGGACTAAGAAACATGTCCTCTTGCACATAACACACATATTACGTGATGATAGTATCCTGGTTGAGGGGAAGAGACTAGAAATCAACTGCATCCCCAGGCTTCTTTTCAGGCTAGCAATTCTTTTTACATTTTAAACATTTAAAAATATAAATAATTATAAACATTTAAATAAATAATTAGTTTACAATAGTTAACAAATACTTTAAAGATTACCAGGATAATCTTCCTTGGTTACAGTTGGTGGGACAGCCAGAGGAGGTCTTGTCACCTCCAGAAAAACCCTGGAAGGCACCTGAATTCCTGCTAGGCCTACCTGATCATCCTTTATGTTTTCAGACAGAGGAAAGGTTATCCTAGCAGAGACCTTAAAAGCTACTCCTCCCAGTTACCCTCTCCTAGTTACTATGTATGTTATGTTACTGCACCCGTCTCTCAAAGTATGTTTTTTTTTTGTATACCTCATGCAAATTGCATGATTGTCTTGATCTAGTTAAGGATAAGAGCTGACTCTCTCCTTGCTGTGTTCTGTGGCGACACAGCCTGTGCCAACCTCACTGAGGCACTTCACCTGGGTGGTAAGATATTCATCCAGCGACTTGCTTTTAAAATAACGTTGGAATCATAACCATGGTTGTAATAAATGCCTCAGTGATTTGCATTTAAATAGTATTTTCATCCACAGATCACAAAGAGGAAAGCTATCTTAACATCATGACCTGAATTCTCTTCATCTCAAAGCCAGCCTATGAGCACCAAGTACAAATTTTCCCTCCATGGCTCATTCAGATCTGTATATCTTAGTGATCAAAACAAGTGTTTGAAGTGCCCAGGCAGCTCAGGTGTGCATTGGGTTCTCTGCCTTGCACACACAACATCAGCCTGCATCCCAGTGAGCCCTGACTGTAGCACCTCTGTCTCATTCTGGGATATGAGAGACAGTAGACAGGGCATGGCCTCCTCAACCCCCAGGTGGTATGTTCAGTACCAAGCAGTCAAAAAAATGCCTTACTCTATCTCTTGGGTTGTCAGTGAAGCTGATTTGATCTGGAAGTGACTGAGAGGCAGTAAATATAGACCCCCCAAAGTCACGTTTGCAGTCATTTTCCAGAGTACAGTTGCACTTGAAGGGACTCCCCATGCACTCCTTTGGATTCATTGACTTCAGCTCCTGGAGAAGAGTTAGGAGACAAGGAGCTGACAGAGCTCAGACACAGGAAAGGAATCTAAAGTCAACATCAGGCATAAGACTCCAGCCTAATTTGTGACAGCTTTAGCCTGATTACTCAATTTATCCATTGCTGTGGCCTTTCTCTCCAGCCTCCAGTCTTTTTGCCCCTTTTTATGTCATCCTTCCTCATCTTTTGGCAGGATTTTTCTTTTCATACTGTACAGTTGAACTTAATTCATCATCAACACATTTTCCTCTGTACCATGGATTCTTTAAAAGGCATCCTTTGAAGATATGTTTTTATTCAGACATAAGTTTTTGTTTTAAAAAAAAAAGAGGTGTAAATACGGAATGTTATTGAAAAGGTCTTATCTTGCTTCAGATATGACATCTAAAAATGTGTTTAAAATAAAGAGCAAGTGTTGTACAAGGCATGTGTCAAGGCAGTTCCTTTCTGTAGTGAGAGCTGGCTACTGCTTTAAACACATTTCTGTCCCTGCAAAAGCTTTTCCGGTATTAAGTCCCTGTAACCCCCATTTCTCTTCAGCACATACCCCTTCCTGATCCGCCACCAGAGGGACATGTAAGGTCCTTGGTTTGCTACTTTGCTAGGATTATCATAATTAGAATATTTAAGTGAGATAAAATTATTTTTCCCAAAATAATAATATCGCTCTCATAGAAAACAGACTTCCCAACTCGCTGCTTCCCTCTTTCCTTGACTGCCCACTCCCTTTCCCCACACTCTGCATTTTCCATTTGCTTTGCATTTTCATGTAACACATTCATAACGCTATAGGGCAGGGAAGAGTATTAGGGCAGTGAATACAGGTTGCTCACACTCTAAGGACAATAGTCGATAATTGCAGGGGAAAGATCTTTGAGGGCCTCTAATTTAGCCTCTTTATGATAAGGAAACCTAAATCCAGAAAGGTAGTTTGACTTGCTGAAGGGCACATAATAATTAATGAAAATTGTCCAGTGGAACATTCTGAATGTCTTTCAGTCCAAAGCTTACCTCTTCAGCTGTACAGTCATCTTCTTACCTAATGTTTGACAACTCCACTGCTCAGGACTTTGAGTTGTACTGCCCTGTAGTTAAAAGTAAGGGTAGGTGTACATAGCATATTTCCTAGACAAACTTCAGGTAGATATTTCTGAAGGAGTAAGCAGACTCTTTTTGTATAGGGAGGCACAGCCATCCTCTGGACTTATGACATTTCAGCATGGTTGGTAAAGGTACCACCAAGGCAGCCTTGGAAATCAGCATTGGGCCCAAGATCTGTTATAGGTGTTATGTCTTAGTGTTCCCCTGGCCACTTGTCCTTGTTGTTCTAAAGTGTATTTAATTTGTAAAACAATGATGTTGCATTTCTCCCCTTCATTGATTATCACTCAAACCTTCTAGAGTCTGGAAATGCAGATCATTTCAAATGCTGCACAGCAAAGGTGGTTGAGCTCAGCTTCTTCACCACCTCTAGATTATGACAATCCTTTATTGGTGCACTCAGCAAAACAACCTAAAAAATGCCTTTGCGCATGCTAATACTACTCCTGTTATGCACTTAGCCGCATTCATTCTTTGACTCATTGTTGTAGCTTCCTCCAAGTTCAGCTCAGGTGTGATCTCTGCTGCTCCTCTCTGAGCATTTTTCCACCCTCCCCAATCTGGATTAGGTGACTGTAATTGTCAGAAACCAGTCTTCATGTATCAATAGTTGGTTACACCGATGAAGGAGGTGTTAGAAGAGTTAAGAAGCCAATTGGAGGATGACAACGCAACCAAGATTAAACAGTAGCCAATTACACTATTCTTCTCCCTATCCACATACATCTACAGAGCTAGAAGGGGGAATAGGGTAAAGCACTGGTTTGAGCCCAGGGGCCAGGCCCAGACAGCAAAAGCTACACCGTGCAGGGAGGGGCAGGAGTCCCTGGGGAGACAGCCACCACCTTAGATACCACCCAAACAGTAGAGAAACCTTCTCCAACTTCCTGCCCTTTCACTGACTGACCAAGCTGATACTGAAGACAGAGGACAAGGAAGTTTAGAAAATGTAGGGAATATAGTTTAGAAAATATAAGAAATGTAGTTCTTTGCATACAGAACGGAGTAGAGGAGAACAGGAAATGAACAAGAGAGCAGACGTGTGGGTGGCCAGTCCCCGTTGCTGGACTCACAGCAACCTGCACTTACTGCCTTCATTATGGTCACTGAATCACGTCCTCATTGTCATTAGGGTTACTTTAACGTAAGGATTGTTTCTTATACCACAGGCAGCTAACACATTGCCTGGCATAGGTGGGTACTGAATGAATGAATGCCCAGGTCTGGGAAATTATGATATACCATAGAAATGCAAGCAATCGTTGTTAAGATTAAGCCAAAAGCATGACATTCACTAAGGATGACTGAGGTGTAAACCTTCCTTCACCACACGTAAGAAATGACTCCACCGTTTTCCTTGGTGCCATCCTCATTTGAAGACTTGAAGATTAAAAGTAATGCAGCTAATTAGGATACTGCCAATGAATGAATTACGGCTTTAGGGAAGAAGGAAAAGCATTGTGATGAGCCAAGTTAAAGAAGGGTGAAAAAAGCAGTCTCCACAGAGGACAATACAGAGCTTATGCTAATATTTTCTCAAGAGGTGAGACTCTTTTCTGGCATGGATTGATCAAGGCAGATATCTCCCCAGCCCCCACCAGTCATGGAAATCCAGAGTTCCTGAGTGACTCACATTCATTCAAATTCTGCATTAGAAAAAAAAATTTATGAGAAATCAAGAATGTTCTTTTAAATTATTGTTTCTTTGTATTACAACATTTTTTTAAGAGTCTAGCAAACCCTCTAGCAATGCAATTGGTATTCAGTTTTGCTACATAAAGACAAAAAGCGTATTTGCCAAGCTTTCTAGAAGGGAAGGAAACATCATTTTTATTCTTTCTATTGTTGAATTTGAAAAGGTAACAAAAGTGCATCAGGTGTCATACTGGGACTAGTGACCAGGGACCTCTCTCCCTGGTCTGTGTGTGCCTCCCAGTCTGTCATACTGGCCATATCACATAAGATTCTTTGGCTTTTTAAAGCTTTACTGGTGGGAAGAGTGACAAATCATTATTCTCAAAAGTAGAGGTCTGTGATTTGACAGGGAGCTTCGAAGTACCTCGATGCATAAAGCATTACTATCGTTATTGTAACTAACGCTGAAGAAAGAGTCCTACTAGGCCCTTTGATTCCTCCTAGGAAGAAAATCCCAAAGGCAATGAGATTTAATCTGGTTGGCTAACATGATGTGATAATAATAAAATAGTAAAATAGTACCACCTTCCACGTTTTCTCTCCTCCTTACACTCATTTATTTTTCCCTATTGCACTTATCATCTGATACAGTTGTTGATCCGTTTGTTTTGTTTGTGCGAGCTCCACAAGAATCAAGACTTTGTCATTTCTTTCTTAATGTTCTTCTCTATTCCTGGCTTTAAAAGCAGGCACATAGTTGGGGCTCAATAAATATGCATCATCCAGAAAAATACATATTTTAGACACCTGTCCTGCTTCATGGCAAAGCCTAGCCAACAGCTCTAGGTTTTTGTCTAATTCCTTGACTGTCCCCACATCCCCAAGTTTCTAATTCAAAACAGAAGAATTTGGGCCACTTTGGAACCAGCAACTCTGGACTATCTTGAATTAAATCAATCTTGTCACTCCCGTCAGCCTGTCTCCATGTCAGTGTAGATTAATTACAACATAATATAAAACACATTTATATAGCATTTCACAATAGTCTCAGGATCCTCTACAGTCTTACAGTTTAATTAAATTGTATCCCCAAACATGATTTTCTTTAGTTTAAATGCATAAACTAAGCAAACGAGGCTTTTTTTTTAACCTTCTTATTTTAAAACTAAAAGAACAGCTGATTGCAAAGTCCCTCAGTATTATTAATTACCAGTGGCCCAAATCAATGCACAGAGCTTGTCTAGAAAGCTATTTCCTCCTTAGGTGAATGGCTGGGAATGCAATATGCAGTAATCAACAATTTAGATTGTTGTAGATTGAGAGTGTAGATTGAGGCTGAGAAAAGGCTGGGGCTGGGCATTGCCCCTCCCCCCTCTCCTATGTAGATGACGGAGAATGAATCTTGACTTCACAAGGAAGACAAAGCAAGGTGGAGGTGTTTTCATTGCAATCACATGTAGCAAAATGGCAGAGAAAAGATAGAAACCCCAGCATATGGGCTTCCTCTTCAAGAACAGCTACTTGTAGTTTAGAGCAAGCTGATCTGCTTTTCTACCATGGGAGAACTGCCCTCCTGAGGAGCTGTGAGGAGGAAACCAGGAGTAGATGAGAGTCCATCAATGCAAAGAACGATGACGTGGCCCTTTAAATATAAATCTCTGGAGCCCCAAACCCAGTGGATGTTCCCTTAAGTATTCAAATGAGATTGCAGCATCAGATTGGTATGCATTAGGCTGGTTTCAATGAAAATTAACATGTAATTGCTTCAAATGAAGTAAGTGAGGAGGTAATCTGTTCTTAAATTGGATTCCCAGGATTTTGTGGTACCATAATGCAGCTGTGAAATGAAATATATTTTAAGGATGATGTCCTCAAGGGGGTGAATGGGGCTAGGAGGGGGAGAGGAGTAGAGATAGTATATAGTAGATACTCTTTTTCCCCTAGCTTGCCTCATTTTTTCTCAGTTTCATTCTCCAACTGCTAATGGATGAAAATATATTCTCCCACCCATGGGTGACTCCCATTTTCTGCTACTTAAACAGACACAGTATACCCACAAGGCATCAGCTGATCCTCTTTACTTTCTTACAGTGACTGGAGCTGTTTCCCAGAGGTACTCAATACTCCCAGTCCTCATAGCTGTGTGGTCTTCCCCCAAAGCTGGATTTGTGGGAAGATGCTCATTCCGCATACAGTCTCTACTGAGACCATCCGTTCTGAAACTTGTACTGCCAGGGTTGGTTATATCATTCAGAGCACATTTGTGCAGGGGTAGAGTTCATTGTTTCTTGATCTCTTGGTATCGAATATGGGGAAATGCATGCTTGACCTCATGACTTACACTTCTGATATCAAAGACTTCCCCTGGAGCAGCAGCAGCAACAGCAACAGCAGCCAAATTCACTATCACTATGGTCCTCCAAAGCCTGAGTCTAGCCAGATCAACCCCCTTCTCAACCCCCCAGCAGCCATGATATGGTCTGTGAAGTCCAAAGATGAGCCTCGAAATAATTAACCTTCTTAGCCTTCAGTCAAGATGGGAAGCAGCTGGGTGAGGAGTCAGTGCAGGTTAATGTATCAAATTGTTCGCCTTTGCCATCCTACAATGAAATAGGATTTTCAGTCCCTACTGAAATGAGCTGGCTGTCGTCTGGTCCCATAGCATCACTCCTCTCTACCAAAGAACCATCTGTGATGGGCTCTGGGGACCTTCTGCACCAAGGCCACAGATGGGCAGAGCTGTTAAAAGAAATGAATCACCTGGTGATGTGCAGGCCAAGCTAGAGTGGAGGTTTTGAACAAGCACTGTGCTGGTCTAGAACACGTTCTTCATGAAGGGGATAGTCACAATGGCATGGCTAACTGTGCCTCAGTTCATGAGATAAGGATTTATAACATGCTGTACAAAGAATACACGTTTCAATAAAAGAGCCCCCATCAGAGCTACAGAGGAAAGAAATTAATAGGAAATCGAGAAGAATGAGATTCTGCGAATTCACTATTGCACCGCTGAGTCAAGCCCCCCCGTCTGATCCCTGCTTGCCTTTCTCTTCAGTCACAACATGGTTTTACAGCTCAGCTACTGATTTTTTTTTTTAAATCCCTGCCTTTGTTTCTCACTCTGTTTACGCTGCTGTTTTCTTTTCTGCACATGTTTAATGGCTCTGGCTTCAAAACTGATCAGAATTAATGGCTTCTTCAAATGTACGTGAAGCATTTCTGGAGACCTCTTAGTATGTGTGACCAAGAAGATTTTTGAAAGAATACCAAAATGTTTCCCTTCTCCCCAAGTGGACAGATAAAAGTGAAGAGAACGGGAGAAGTAACAACATGCAGCTTACCTGGCTGAGTTTACTCCCCCCCGGAAACAATAGATGGAGACCCTTAAGACCTCGGCTAGTGGCTTTTGTTTCCTACTCTAGGTAGGCCATAAGGTTGTAGAGAAAGTTCTACACGGGCTCTTCTCTATGGGCAGAGAAGGACTACCCACAATGATGAAAATTGTAATGACTCCACATAGGGAACTGGTTCTCTGGCTACTTTTATGATAGATTTTCTACACCACATTGGATAAGCCATCTATGTTGATCTTTTTTCCTTTTCTTCTTCATCCAGGAACAAGGGGAAGGGGGAGAATTGTGTTTACCTATCTGCCTAGGGCTCTGCAAGGATTAATAGCCAGCTTGTCTTCCAGACTCCCCAGAGAGAAGTAGGCCAATAGCAACAAAAGAGAGCTTAGATTGTCCACAGATGCAGTATCTGCTCTACAGTTTATTTCTCATGTAAACCCCACTGCCACACCTTGGTAGAATATGACTGGGCTACTAAAAGCTGAGCTAAGTTAGAAGAGGCTAAATGAAAATGGATTTTGTGGTGTGTGTGTGTGTGTGTGTGTGTGTGTAAGCATTCAATCTAATTATCATTTTTTGATGATCTGATATCTTGTGTTAATCACATTGACACATTTTTTTTTTTTTTTTTTGCCATCAGAATTCGGTCAAATGATCACAGGGATATATGCTCTTCTGGTTTAACTCTCTTCAAAGATTGCAGTGTTCACAGGAGGAAAGTAGGAAAAGGCCAGTGGTTTCATTCCCATTTTAAAGACAGAAAAGGAGCTTTTCACTCCATGAACCTAAGGAAGTACAATTCATCTTCATCACTGAACTCGTCTCCTGTGGTGATATCCCTAAGTCCCTCTTCTTAGGATCTCATTTGCTTTGAATATAAATCTTGGTCATGGTGTTAACTCCCTCTTTTTAAAACACAAACCAACATCAAGGTCCGACTATAGAAAGTAAAATAAATACCAAAATGTATAAACAGTAGCACCAGTTGATACTACAGTCTAACATGGAATACTGAAAAAAATCCAAGTCATGTGTAACACTCCTAAGGTCAAGAGGGGTGTGATGAAATGTAGGAGATGAGGGACTAAATGGAAAATGCCTGACTCCATTTATTTAAGTAAAAGGACTATGAAGTACAAAATTCATAAGTAAAACTCTGGTCCATTCCAGGATCCTATTCTGAGTCCATTACAGGATCCTATTCTGAGTCCATTACAGGATCCTTTTCTGAGGGAATTTTTGCCATTCCCTCTTTGACCTATGAAATTCTCTCCTGTTCCTCTCTCAAATTCTACATCAAAGCATTAATTCTCACTTTATTTTCCTTTCCTGCTTGTAATCTATGTCTTCACACAGCTCCATGTCCCTCTATTCCAACCTGGAGACCCACCCCTTCTGTTCATCCTCTTTACAGAGCTGACTGACAATGTTGCCAATAGTTTTCATATATAATAACTTAAGTGCATCACTTTTCTACAAACATGTTATCCTTAGAGTTCAATTCTTCTGCTCCTAGCCTTTGTGCCTGGTAAATATATTCCTTTGATGTGTGTTTTGGAAGATGGTTCCATTTTGTGCATGTGCCATTAGTGTCAATTGCACAAAGCAGAAACACAAATTACCTGCATTCTGCAGACATATCTAATAACCTAGACACCATGGGCTGGCATTCACTGCAGCCTCTGCCTCTATGCACGAAGCTGAAAGGGAAACACCTAAACTGCCTATTAATCTGAAATGTAAACTGAATAGCGTGTTTAGGGAAGCCGTGGCCCAGCATTGTGCTAGGATCTGTGCACTGGGCATTAGCTCCCGCTCAGGATTTATGGCTATGTGCCAGTCTCTTTAGGAAAATCTGGGACTGTGGTACTTAGGAGCCTGCCAAGGCTGCGAATTAGTATTAAAGGCAATCTGCTGGAGATGGAGCTAGAATGTGGTAGACAAGAGGGGGCACCAAAGAGGGGCACCTCTTCATATACAGGATGCCTAGAGAGGTGTGTGTGGGTTCTCATTGTAGTATTCTGTAAGATTCTCTTCCAACTGGTTTTATTTAGGCAACTCTGTAGTCAGCAAATCAGCCTCTCCTGGGTCTGTTAAAGTAAAAGAAACAGGGTTTTCATGGGAACAAATATATATAACAAAGAACCTGAACTTAGCCAATGCCACCTACTGTCAGACTTCATGACTTTTCTAAGAGAGCCTAAAGATGCGCCTCATCTGACTAGGAGAAAAAAACAAATGTCCCCTCTGTAAATGGCCTGATGGGCCTTTGCTTCTCTGGCCTGGAGCTTCCGAGGACAGATACCATCAGTGCAGCCTCAGTAAGGGACAGGCTGACTTGGAGACCCAAAGGTGCTCCGAGCAGACCAAGCCCTTTTCAGGGTGGTTTTGCTTGAGAATCTCCCTCAGGACTGCAGCCCCACCTTCCCTTGGGCTGTCCCCTCTTGATTCAGTCTCAGGAGCTCCTTAATCAGTGTTTCTTTAAAGACATTTAATCTTGCCCTGCTCAGAATTTCTCCAGGTTTGGAGCTTGTCACACAGTGATGCTCAGAATTGGATTCCTGATGCCTTATCTCTCACACACACACACACACGTACACACTCATCCAACAAGAAACAGCAAAAAAACAAAAACAAAAACAAAACCAAAACCAAGAGAATGGGAAATCCTGTCTGTTTTTTCCTTCCTCCCTATTTAAAAGATGTTCTTCCTTATGTTCTTCCTCTCTGGCTTTCTCATTTGAATTTTCTCTTCCTCTCTCTGTGCCCTGTCCTGTCAGCCTTCCTGTTTCTGGTTCTTCACTTTTCCCTTTGCTTCTTTCTGTCTCTTCTCTCTCATTTGTAATGAGGCTGCTCAACTGCCGGAGGGTCAGTGCCATATATCACCAAGGGATCAGCATGAGGGCCACATTGACAAGGAAAGCTGTCATCAAATTTTACAGCTTGATATAAAATGCACTGTCCATGGCAAGGACAGAGAAGGGGCTGGAAGGGCACAGGAGGTGGTTGGGAAGGAAGGGAGTAGATAGGAGAGAGTGTGTTGGGTGAGGGGGGAGGTAAATCTATATGCTTCCACAAAAATTATTCATGGAGACAAATCTGCTATCTCTTCTGAACCCAAACATGTCCCCAGAAGAGTACTAGGGTCCCTTCAATTGATAAAAACTTTGGTGATGGAATGTCCATGGTCTGTTGTGCAGAGCCATGGAGAAAACTGGTCAGAGGTGTCTAGGTGCATGGGAGTTGAGGGCATTGTTATGGATGAGACCTAAAGCCATTCTTCCCTGCGAAGCAATCGGGAGCTATCCTAACACTGGTCCTTCCTATCAACAACACTGTGTGCACATTTGGTATGCCAATTAAGAGGTGTCTGCATACCTGCCGCGGGCCAGCTGGTATTAACCACCATTGAGGCACAACAAAACAGCCCCTGCCCTAAGGGCATTAACAACCTGAATGAGCAAGCAAGGCCAGCCACATGAATCAATTAGAGAGCCACACATGACAGCTCCTTATGAAGACCCAAGTTCCTACACGTAGGAATCCTTTCCACAAGCTCCAGTCCTTCATTTAGGACCCTGCACTCATCCCCTTACCCAAACCAGAAACCAGCAGGAAGAATAGGACGTTATAATAGAGTATGGGTCTCCTAGAGAGAGAGACCACCAGAGTTCCAGACCTTTATCTGTGATTTATTAACTATGTGACCTAAAGCAATCAATTTATTAGGCCATGGCATCTAGCATGTTAGATGGAGATATTTTTGACAATTCTCTCACAGAGTGGCCATGTGAATCAAATAAGATAAAGCATGTAAAGTGCCTAGCACAGTGCCACAGTGCCTCATGCTTGCTAGTGATCAATTCATGCTAGCCATTATTATTGTTGTGCTACACTCCTTCCTTTCCTTCCTCACCCCTTCCCTCCCCAAAGTTTCAGTGTGGGTAAACATCCTTAATCTCTCCCGCTTCGTCCCCAGCACCAGAGCTCTGCCCTAACTGTGGGAGGGCTTATCAATGCTCTCTACTTCTCCTCAATCTGCTCTCCCGTGGGCAGCAATGGTCATTCAGAGCACAGAGCTGAGCACATTCATGTTCTGTTTGAAACTCTCTGTACCCACACGTTTATCCCAAATTCCTTATGGTAACTCACATAGAAGGCCTTTCATGAAAATGCCTTTGTTCACCTACCCATGTTTTTACACATCTGTTTCCTACCCAAATCCCCTCAGTCTCTCTCAGTGATGCTCAGATTATGCACTAGGAAAATCTGTGGATCTTATTTTGAATAATGGGTAGTAAGGTCTTCATTTATAAAATGTAGTTTTAATTTTAATTCCACAAGTGTGTCTGATGTGCATTTCAAGCAGGAAAGCACTAATATTGCTGCAAAAAACACCCTGCCTTTAGCCACACAATAGGCAGGCACCCTGTCCTGTTCACATTTGTATACTCAGCTCATAGCACATTGACTGGCACACAGTAGAGATGCAAAAAAATTTCCTGACAGAGTGAATAAATAAAGGACATTTCTCATGATACCCATGGTAGTTTGACTAAATCACATTCACTCACAGGATTCAGAGAAGAAGAAGAATATTGTGTGATGGTGTGTGTAAAGGAGAGAGATTGGGGTCCAGAGTGGGGAGGGATGTGTGAGCTGTTGACAGAGGAAGGAACGCAACTTAGAACATCACATTTGTCAACATCGCAAGTCCCCATGGGCACCCCTGTGCAATGTGGGGGAGTGGAAGACTGAATATGAACCAGGGTCTGGCCACCTATGTATGTGAGTGAATATATGTTTTAGGAACAGAAATAAAAATAACCAAAATCAAGAAGATCCAGAATCCATCAATTCTTTCCAGAAGAAAATCTGATGGATTGAAATTGTCAGTACAAGAGAGCTGGGAGAATAGCAGGGAGATAGAGTGTTTCTGCAGCCCAGCTATGGCCAGGTGCTGAGGAACAGGGACAGTGCTGAAGGTTAGTGACGAGAAATGCCTGCACCAGTTATTCCGTCACCCCCTTCTTTCCTGTGATAGATGGGAACCGAGCGGTATGCAGTGGCTGACAAAATGAGGCGATCAGATTGGAAATCAAAGCTCTCACCATTGCTGGCAGTATGTGGGGACTTTGCAGCTACCCCCCATGGAGGGGGCAGAGAAGGGGGAGGAAGCAGCTGCTGTTATTTTCCCCTTAGGAGTTGTTTTGGGTTTTACTTTCATTTCTCCCAAGAGGAGAAGAACTGAAGAGGGTAGCCAAGGCAGCAAAAGAAAGACAAGGAGAAAAAGGGTGAGAACTGGAATGCACAGGGAGACTGGGAAGCAATGGGCAGAGGAAGGAAGTTTTGAGAACATGCCTTTTTTCTGCTTTCTGCTGTTTGCAACCTCGCATCCTGTCTCTTTGCCAGCTGCCCCTCCTTTGTTCTCAGAGGTGCTCTCTGTGATCTGTAAACTTGGCTTAACTTACAGGATGCCTTGGAAATGATTCATTCCTCTGCTCCTTTGACAGATTGGGAAACTGAGGCACAGCACACTCGGAGCATTTTAACTCACTCCTTTTTGGTCCCACTCAGTCTTTTATCCTAATTTCCAGGAAGTATCCCACATTCACCCTATAGGGTGAAGAACTGATTCATTTCTTTGCTTTTCTGGCCCTTCCTTCTCCCAGGACTTCTCAAATTGCCCCACAGGGTACTGAGCTTGAGTCCTATGGGTTGACTGCCCTCTGCTGGATCAAAAGGTAAAGAATGAGGCAGGAAAGTGGACTTATTCCAGAAAACATACCCTGGCACTCATCCCAGGAAACTCTTTGGTTAAAGCAACCCGAACCTTAAATGAATACAGCTCAATACACGTTTGATGTATGAATATCCTGATAAGCTGGTAGGAATGTGTTTCTAAATAGACCTATTACATAAGTGGCAATAAATACTACCATCTCTCCCCTCTCTGCGGTTTGTGCGTAGAGAAGGATCCAAAGTAGAGGATCCCAGGGCCATGCAGACAGAGTCTTGGCAGTTCTGACCTTCTGACTCTTTATAACACAGGTCCCCTGTGACAGCCACATCACACAGTCATGCCCTTTGCCCACCATTTTAATGACTTTCTGTTTTGTTTTACAATCTGCAATCTGCTGCATGTTCTGGTCAACAGTATCTATCTTTTCTGCTGTTGCTTGCTGCCTTGGATGCCTTTATGGGCATTGATTCCCTTCACTGGTTCCCCAAAGAGGTTTTTTTTTCCTTGAGCCGGAGCGTCATTCCAGCGGATTACAGTGTCTGCCACTCTGTACTCCGATTTATTGCCATCCTGGGTTTTATTCTCTCCTACACTTGCAGCCAAGCCTCATTCATTTCATTTTCTGGGGCAAGCAGAATGGAAGAAGTTGCTATTAATAGGAGAAAGGATGTCATGCTGGCAGGCTTAGTGATGTCTAAGTTTATGGTCTGCAAGTTCCAGATTCCAGCTCTGGCTTTAGATCCACCCTCCTTCTTCCTTCAAGTGACTGAACCAAGCAGGATTCTCACATCGAAACTGACCCTCTGAAAGTTCTACTCTCTTTTCAGGCCTTTGTGAACAAAGGATATTCTTGTATTTGTGCAAGCTCACCCATATGTCCTCTCCTTTCCCCTGCTTGTGACCATCGGCTTACATTTGAAAGAATACTGGACAAGGATATAGATAAAGTCTCAGTGCAGAGGGATGGGCAAGAGGGAGCTAGAGAGAAAAAGCACGTGGCAAGTGACACAGCAGGTCTTCTCAGGATGGTTTGCTTTTCAGGTTTCCCAGACACTAAGGTATGTGAATCCGATTAAAGTCACTCTACGGGTTTTATTTACTTTGATAAACATATTTACTAATCATTTATCACAAAGCAAATAGTAGGGTAATTTGTAAACAGTGTACTACAGATAATAAATGTCTTTAAATATGCATACATAATATTACATCTCAACTGTTGTCTATCCTGCTTACTCTCTCAGCAGCAGAATTTAGAAGGTACTCAGGGATGGCAGAGGGTCAAGGGTCAGAGGCTGCCTCTCCAGGGGCCTTCCTCCGCTCATTGTGGACTGTCCCAGGCTATATTGATTCACATTTCCTCCATACAGGAATAGGAGCCATAAGGAATCTTCCAATGGGTTATAGTTGTGGGCATAGTAGTTCATCCAACCAAACTGACTTTTCAGGAGATCACAAACATAGTGATAGCTGGCAAGTTCAGAAATCACAGTGGACAGTGCTGGAAATTTTTCCTTTGGGTGGAATGATGTTTGTGCAAATAGGAGGTTTTTATGTAAAGATTTCTCTTTACAATATGCTACTGGGAAAGTACAGTTTGCAAAAGCACCCAGTGATGGTAGGGGATGGGGTAGATTCTGTTTGACCATATATGCTAAAAGAGAAGTTTGGAGTTGGTCATATAGGGATGTAATACTGTGATCTATTTGCATTTCTAGAAAGAAAAATATTATATAATGAATATGACTGTGTAAGAAGTCCTGCTATTGTTGGGTCTCTAACGACAATTTTAGTGCCAGCTTAGAGGGTAGTTTTCCAACCTTTTGCACATGTATTTATCCCAAGTATTTGACTTTACCTCTAGTAAGATAACAAAGCAGTAGCAAACAGACCCAGAGCCTGAATCCTAAGTGGATCTATATATCAGAACTCTGGGAAAATTGACCCAAATACTTAGAACTTCTGGGTTCCCATTCTCACTTTTAAAGCTAGAACATTATATATATAATTTGCTTTAATTGGTTTCAATAATACAGTACATTGGTTAGACATTAATATAGTTCATAAAACAACCCCCCTCCCAATTGCTCCCTCCCTCCCCTGACCCTCCACTTGGCTGACATATTAATACTAAGTGTATTCCCTCCACCGTGTTCCCCATCCCCGTGACCATCTTTCAGTCTTCTTTAACCCTTTGACCCTTCACCCCATTCTCCCATTCCCCATCTACCATCCCCTATGTCTGTCACCAAATTGTCCACTATAATCTTGAGTGTTTTTGATTAGTTTGTTCTTTATATTGCTTAGATGCCTCATATAAGTGAAATCAAATAGTGTTTATCTTTCTCTATCTGACTTAAATACCTTCTCTGTCTGACTTAAATACCTTCCAGGTCCATCAAAGAAATATCTTTTCCCATCCTCTTCCTTTTAGTCTGTGTGTCTTTTAATCTGAAGTGAGCCTCTTATAGGCAACATGTAGGGGTCTTGTTTTCTTTTCCATTCGTCCACTCTATCTTTTAGTTGGAGCACTTAATTCTTTTCCATTTGAGGTATTTATTGATAGGAATGAAGTTGTTACCATTCTTTATTCCTGTTTTTGATACACGTTTTTCCTTCTTCAAGAAGTCCCTCCAACTTTTCCTGTAATACTGGCTTGGTGGTGATAAATTCCTTTAGCTTATTTTTGTCTGGGAAGCTCTTTATCTGTCCTTCAACTCTAAATGGA
>NW_006431288.1:2061240-2089712 GCF_000325575.1 Pteropus alecto
CCTCTATTTCCATTTTTATGTTTTTTTATCTCTTTGTTGAAGTTCTCACTGAATTTATCTACACTTCTCAAAAGTTCATTGAGCATCTTTATAACCAGTATTTTGAACTCTGCATCTCTTATATTACTTGACTCCGTTCTATCTGGATCTCTGTTCTGTTCTCTCATATGGCTTCTGCTTCTTTGTCTTCCCATTTTGGCTGCCTTTCCATGTCTGTTTCTATGTACTAAGCAAAGCTCCTAAGTCTCCCAGTCTTATTAGTGTGGTTTTGTGAAGTAGGTGTCTAGCGGCACAGTCCTGAGAGGAGTTCAGCTTCAGGCCAAATTTAGCCTAAGCCTCTACCCTTCCCAGGCTACCTGTTAAGGTTCAGCAAGTACTCCAAAGATGCTGTGTTTATAGTTGCCTCAAAAGGCCACAGCAGAAACTGAAGCCAGCTGCCTCCAGTGTGAGTCTAGGTCCTGCTCAGCAAGGAGCACCTCGCTCGCTGAGGATATACCTGGATGTAGCTTGGGTGGGGCTCTAGAGTTTGAGGTAGGTGGGGTTTCAGAGAATCCTCTGGGCAGAGCGACCTCTGTTATCCAGTTTGATGACATCACGGCAATAGCAGAGCTGTGTCCGGTGCACAGGTATGGGTCAGGGCTCAACAGGAAACGATGGATACCTCTAGCACTTCTGTACAGAGCGAGTCTCGCCTCAGCCTCCACTCCGACAATGTCTCCCTGTAAGTCCCTCGTGCCCCTGCGTGCAGCCAGATCAGCACTGGTGCTCAGAGCAAGCAGGTCCATCACCGCAAAAATTCACTCGGGGACATGACTGTTTTAAGAGGTGTCTGCCGCTGTTGCAGCCTCAGTCCCACTCAGCCACTCGAGACCGGGCAGCACTGTGTCCTCCTCCTGTCCTACCTTCGGCTGTTGCAGGGTGCTTTCTTGTATTTATCACTAGTTGCATGGCTTGTTCATCTATATCCCAAGTGATTTTTCCTTTCTGCTGCTCTTTGTTTCCTTCACAACTTTGATTTGGTAGCCAGAGGGATGAACAGAGCCTCTATCATCTACACCATTTTTTTTTCCCCAGTCAGGAACATTATATTTTAAGATGGAATTCCTAAATACAGATTTTAGGTGGCTTTTCCATGCTCCTAGAAGCCAGGTCAGCTTTGGATCAATCTACAGCTTCCTTTCTGCTCTGCTTTAAAGCCATCGAATGAAAGACTTGTTAGGAAATGAGAACTGGATTTTTGCTGCTAAGGTCCTTGTTTTTCTTCAACACACACACAAAAAATAGTTGCCTGTCTCCACCAAGCATTTCCTATTGGGGTTTGTATCACTATATTATAAAGACAAGGAAGAATAATATAGAGTATGGGAGGTACTGAAGTTTAGGCCTCATCACTGGGAAACGGTGTTAGCTCTGGTCATACTTCTCCCACCCATTCCTCTATTCTCTTGTCCTTATGTCTCCCTTTTTCTGAATTTTCTGGTGCAATCTAACTCTGGCTTTTCATTAAGAATAATCTTAGCTCCTGTTAGGAACTGTATCACCATCCTTTTTCTCTTTGAGTGTTCTGTTGATCATTGAACATTTTTAACAGGTTTTGATGAATCTAAAATTACCAAAGTATATCCTATTCTTGATTAGAAGAATCCAATTCCAGTGACTGTTAGGACTTTGGGAATAGGAGATTTGTTTTAAACACTAAATATTCTCAGAAGGAGGAAGGAGCCAGAGGTGACCAATAATAAGAGAACACCTTGGCAGACAGGACCATGTGCATAAAGAAATCAATCGATTAGTGGGATAGGAGGAAAACAAAGCCTCAAGAGTGAGAACAGGTTAGCTTTGTTAGGGAGATGTTGGGAAAATACCATATAAGTCATATGAAGTCACAAGATTAAGGAGAGGGGAATGTGTCTCCCAAGTGGAGGGAAGAGGAAGATGCTACATTTTCACCCCTCTGACTTTTTTTTTTTGTAATTCTCTTGATAATTATAATGAAAGGAGTAATGATGTTGCTGATTTTACTCTATGCATTTAAATTCTAATTGATATTTGATCCTTCTGTGTCCTGCTGAGGTGAAATAAAGCATGCTCTTTTGCACTTATATCCCTCTTTCACTCAATAATTTGCATAAGAAGTGAAGGAATGTTTGCATTTATTGCATTTTAGTAATTGGCATCCTTGCTTTCATAATTCTACTCTACTTTCTATTCTAACCTCCTTACATTTCCTCTCAGTTCACCTTGGCAAAGAGAGGAACAATTAAGGTTTTAAGACAGCACTGCCTATCAGAGAATAGGGCAGTTGTTATGGAGGTGCAGGCAGCAGACCTGTGGACTTTCGCAGAGCTAAAAGGTCCCTCAGAGATCACTTTGTCTTGTACAGATGAGGAAACTGAGGGTCATGAAGTTGAAATGACTCACCCACAAACATACATTTAATAGTCCTAGGTCTGGGGTTAGAGATTTGTCTCCGCCTCCAGCTTTGTTTTGATGATTTCATGAGATATAATTATATGTAAAAGGATTTTACATGCTGTCATGCACAAGGAAAGTTTGAGGGACTATTTTTTCTGGTTAATCAACAAAAGGCACTCTTATAAAATGTCTGCTGTGTGCTCTTTTTTCATTTTGCAAGCTTTTGTGGAGAATGAATGTGCCTTGGTGACTTAGGTTAATGTAGCTCACCCATGCTACATATGCAGGCATGTCAGCCTCCTGGCATCCTGGCCTGAGTAACCATGCAGAACGGCAGGGGAGAATTTAGTGTTTGGATTGTGCCTGAGGCTAGCTATTGTCTCAGAGATACCTGATTTAGGACAGATGCCTACTGTAGTGCCTTCACTGCAAACAATAGAGATATTTATTTACTAACAGTGATAATGGACTAGGTGCCATGGTAGGCACAACAAGTCTTAGGGAACAAAAAAGTAGATAAATAAAACACACCAGCCCCAATTTTACAATTGCCATATGGCCCAGTATGTGATGTGATGGAGGAGTGTAAGGTACTATGGACTGGCAGACATCAGTGAAGATGTGGTAGGGCAGAGGGAGCCTTGTGAAGGAAGGTGCATGTGGGTGAAAAGATGGGGAGAGGTGCTCTTGATAGAGGGGCCAGCATGTGACCTGCTGTAGAGGGATGGGAGAGCATGCCACATTGAAAAAAACTGCAGACACTGACTGTGGCATGACTCCTATGCAAGGTGATGGGACTAATGAGGCTAGAGGCATCTCAATGGGTTATTCTAAAATCTTTGAGCCTCATACAGAAGTCTGTGGGAGCCACGAGGATTTTGAGCAAATAAGTTTCAAACAGATTTTCTAGAAAGGTCTTTTCAGCAGAAAAAGAGATGACCCTAAGTGTCAAATCTAGAGGCAGGAAGCCAGTTAGTGGGGCTGGTGTGGCGATCATTCAGGTGATGTGAGATTGGATTCTCCTCCTACGCACCCCCAGTGCCTGGCGTTCAGAAGGTGGTCTATTTGAATGAGATTTGGTAACAATTTGAGCTTTTGTTGATTAAACAAGATCAGGAGTAATTTATGCAGAGAAAGAACTAGCTCTTCTACAGCCTAACTAGAATCTCTTCCTACAGAGACTTGTTAATAAAGAACATCACCAAAGTCACCAAGAGTTTCTGTAAAGGACTTAGACAATGATTTGGCCATATTTGGTTGAAGGAAATTACTTTGGAAGAAGTAGCTAATGCAGTTTCAGTTCTGAGATGCCCTAATTCTCACGGCTGACATTTCGCATCTGTCTACCCACTGCCTCCCCCTCCATCTCTGCCCTCACTTGATCTCACCCATCAGGGCCATGGCTTCTCTTCCTATCAGCATGGGGATGTGGGCCAGAGGGAAGGACAACATACCTTTTCTAAGGGCTTCCTGCTTTGGGTTCAGTGTTGGTTATCGTACCTTCAGAGTTAAACCCAAGCCACTTCCTTTCCATATCTGTACAGTGTTTGTCATTGAATTGACTGTACAGGTCCCCTGCTTTCTTTCATTTAGGGAACTGTTATCTTTTTTGTATCATAAGCTCCTAAAATTTGGAGAGTAAGGAATATATTTTGTTCTAAGAGTGAGCACTGCATCTCCACAGGCATAGAAGTACAATAAATAAATGTTTAATGTTGAGAATGGTGATGTAGGCATGTGATTAGTTACTTGGGAAATAATACTGAAGAGAGGGGACAACTGTATTTTTACACAGATGTGTAAAATTTAACATTTCCCTGTTCTTGTACAATTCTTTATCCTCTTTCCTTAACTACTTACTTTGACCCTCATGACAACCATAGGAATCAAGTGGTTAGACATTTTTCCTCATATGACACATATGAAAACTGAGACATAGAAGGTCAAGGGACCCAGGCTTGTCATAGCAGATTAGATTATAACAAAACAAGGAACCAGCTAGTTCGATTCCATGGAATTCAGGCCAAAGCCTTTGGGCATGGTCGCTATTTCTCTTAAGTATGAACACACAAGCTGAGATTGCACCAGATAAAATATACAAATGCATAGTAGCTTCCAGATGGTAGAGATCTTGTTAAAACCTGAATAACACCCAGTGCATTGTCAAGCTTTCAGGATGTTCATTACAGAAGCTCTTGTAGAATCCACTAACCCCAGTAAACACTGTTATTTTTCTCAGGTTAAGAAATCAGGAAATGCAGATTCTCATCCAGAGTCTTTCTGGAACTAAATAGCTACACAGCCATAGGCTTATAAATCAAGTAGCTCCTTAGACTTAGTTTCTCTAGGCTTCTTATTTGTATGTTGGTAGATCATCTTCCAAGTCCTTCCAAGCACCAAATTTATATTCAGCTGTAAAGTTCTCAGCAAAAACACCATTTCCACAAGACCTTACCTGTCCCCTTAGACTAGGGGCTCCCCAGCACCCATCTATTTTCTGTACAACAGCCCATAGTATCCTCTCATAAAAGGCCTCACGCTTCTTTACAGTGTGTCACTCTTTGCCTCTCTTCTGGAGGAGCCGAATGTCTGTCTGTGTCTGTCTTGTGTTTCTCTGTATTCATTCATTGCTTAAGTCTTAATACAATACATGACACATAGTAGGTGCTCAAAAAAATTTGTCAAGAAAATGAATAATTCAATAAACCTATTCTTATACACCTCAGTTTATTCACCTTTCGAGATCAAAACTAGAAATGAAGTGCAAATAATGAGGAGAAGGACAGGCCTGGTGATAGGATCCTTGTCAGCAGAAAGGTTGTTAAAGAGGCCTGAAAAATGGGTAGGAACCCTGGGAATCACAGCTGTCCCTTAGCACAGTCCTTCCTGGCAGCACTGTATAAGTTGATTGTCTCCGTAAGAGAACATCTATAGGTATCTGATCCTACAAATAAGACCTGCCATATTCTGGGAGGAAAGCCCATCCTGTGAAGAGGAAACCTCAGGGTTTACATTGTTCTTCTCAGAGATTGGCTCCCACCCTCTCTCACCTGCATTCGCTCAAATGTGATTTTCATCATGTCATTCAGCCAAACCACCCCCTTCAACAGCAGTCCACTGCTACAGCCGAGAAGAAACCCTCATCATGGCATTCTGAGGCCTCTGCAAACTGACCGTAGCCTGCCTTCTTATGCTGTCTCCCGCTATATCCCTGCAAGTCCCCAAATCTGTCACACCAGACCCTAAACATATGCCTCATATCCATATCCATATATTTGAACTCTATTTTCTTCCTGTGGAGAATGCACTCTCACTTTTTCTCTATTTGTACAGATATGTTATTTTTGGTTTGTGTTCGTTTGTTTGTTGTTATTGTTGTTTTCATTTAATGTGAGCTCAGAGATCACTCCTCCATAAGATTTCTAATTCATATACTCTTCTCCCACCATCAAACTCCTGCAATCCTTGCCAGATAGCTCTTCGAGGATTCACACCTGATTGTCTTCTTCCTGGTGTTCATCTCCCTAGATGACCCCTAGTCTCTCTGTTCTTCTTGTCTTCAGGCTCCACTCGGTCCTGTCTTCTCTCTCCCTGTGCCTGGCTCACCCACTATGCCCTTCCACTCAAACCCTGACTGCAGAGCAGTGGGCATCTCTCTGACTCCTGCTTTTTGCAGCTTCCAAAGAATCTCACACTCCTTCTTCTTAAGAGTTTTCCCTTCTAATAACAAAACGTTTGTGGGAATTACAAACAGGACTGTCTTAGTTCTGGAGCCCCAAAAGAAGGCCCTGAGATTTGAATTTGTGTGAAAATGACTTATTAGGGAAGTGCTCCCTAGGGAATCCACAGAAGAAGTGGGTAAAGCAGAGCAGAGCAGGACAACAAGCTAAATGGAGGTTCAATTTTAGTTAATTAGCCATGAGGGTGGCTTTACCCTGCTATGGTAAGACCCAGGCAGGTACAGAGAGCAGGCTTCCACACTCTCACACAGTCTTCCCACTGCCTATTGCCCGGGGGGACACTCCTGGCTTTCTATGAGTGAGTGAAGAGGCTCCCATGATCTAAAGGCAGGCCTCCACAGAGAGTGATAGTTAGAAGCTGAAGCTAACAGAAACCTGGGGAGTTACACAGATATGATAAAAGGGACCTGGGGGAGCTTGGATGACATTGACAACTACAGTTTCCTGCACAGGTGGGGATATTACTGTGGATCAAAGACCCAGGGACCAAGGCCTGGCTTCCAGCCTCCCTTCAGAGTGGGCTCTCCAGCTGCTTGCACATCCCTTCTCTGTAGACCTGCTCTAACATGAGCCCTGGGACTCTTTCCTCCAGGGATTTTGTCAGCAATTGAGGCAGAGAAACAGGCGTATACTTTTCTTAGGTAAACACACCTGTGAGTCTTTTTTCTAGATCTTTCACTTCTAGCAAAGGCACTTTTAGAACTTCCCAGTCCTTAGTTCACGAGACAGAGGCAGTTGGCTAGGAATGCCAGTTGGCATCCCTCTCCCTGTGTCACGGCCCTCCCTACAGCTGCTCCTTGGAGCCGACTCCCATTTTATGATGGAGAAGGTGAGAAAAAGTAAGAGGACCGAAGCTGCTCAGTAGCCTTCTTTAACAACAAACCACTTTAAGACATCTGCACTCCTCTGAGATGGAGTTCTTCAAACAACCATCTATCACAGGGGACAGATGAAATCTGACCCAAATGATGAGGTTTTCTGCCTAGGGATTGAGGAAGGCCTCAGAGCTGAAAGCAGTTCCTTCCACTAGGAGCATTCATCTTGCTAGAGGATACCTCCCGCCCTCCAAGGTATCACATCACATGGATTAACTATCTGGAGAGGTCCAATTACTTCTTCTGCACTTAACTATTCTTATATTTCTTTGTTGTATTGACACCATTTTTCCGGATTCTGGGGGCCCTTTCTCCTCACGGGCCAGCAGAGGATGCACAAAAAGAAGAGGTGCTTTGCGGATGCTGCTTCTCTGTGTTGGTTCCGTTCTCCTGTCACTTTGTCTCAACCTCTTAGATGGTAGAAATAGCGCTTTGTAATTGGGCAGCCACTCTCTTGGGAGGAAGCCAGCCCGCTTACTGCTTTCTTTAACTTCTAGCTGGGCCGCAGACAATCATTTTAGACACAGTGACACTACCAAGAGGTGAAATGATGTGTGGCTGAGGTCATTTAGTGAGAAAACAGAGAAGGCCCCTCTAACACAAAAGCCCTCTTTAAAATTTTGGAATTCTAGCTTTATCAGCCTGTTCTTCCTCCCATGATACTATGGAGTCTGATGTAGCAGACTGCCGCTTCCTAGGAAAAGGAAAGGACAATTATGACCTTAAGCTGGATTGCTTTCATTTGAGCCCTCTCTCCCCTCATGTGGATTCATACTTGCACACAGTCTCTGGGGTGAGAACCAGATAGGAAAGCAGCCTATCTCCTAACTGATCAGAACAGTCTGGGTATCCAGCTTCACACTCACTGGCAAGAAGTAAAACATTGGCTGCAGTTGATCTAGGTTATAGTTTTGGTCTTCTAAGCTATGAGGTTCTCTTTCTCATACTTGTGATGTTTAAATCCTAAATATAGATGGTTCTTTAGAGATGATAGAAGTGGCCCAGGCCTGGGGAAGGAAATTAAAGAATTTCTCAACAAGGAATTGGAAGTGGAACTCTCCCCAGAGATGGGGCCACTCCTATGCACAGACCTGCCAAGCTGGTACATCTTTCTTGGGCACTCACAGCCCAACTTAAGAGGATCAGGGTACTTCCAGACCCCTTTCCAGCACAGCATAACATGCCTAATGTGTACCATCCATCCCAGTTTACCTGGGTGAGTCTTGGTTTTCCAAGTGTAATTGTAGGAAGTGTCTGAATTGGACAACCATCAGTAGTGTCCCTTCTACTAATATCCTGAAAGGCCGGGTCTGACTTCTCCAGGATGAAGCCCCATCTCGGATGTGAGCTTTATGTGGTTCAGCTGGTGAGGACAGAATCAGAGATGAGGAGAAAAGAAAGAGACTAGAGACATATTTAATTGCTGGAATTCTGTTTCTTCTTCCCAACTTCATCCCTTCCAGAAAGGGCCACCTTGCGAAGAAGAAAGAGACAAATGTTTGTGCCTTTCTTAACTATTGGTGATTTTTTGAGGTAGCCATTACAGAGTTCTTCATTTTGGTTTTGTGGTCCTTCTTGTCTTCAGGATATAGTAAAACATCTTTTACACAGTATACTGCACAACCTGAAATTGTCAGGGTTCCTGCAGGGAAAAGAGGACATGCCCAAATGAGTAATTTGAGAAGAGTTTAACAAAGTGGATATTTACAAAGGTGAGTGCAAGAAAACCACAGGAGGTAGGTAGTCAGTACCTGAGATAGTGCAGGAGGACATCATTAACACCTGCAGGCCTGAAGGGATAAGAGGAGGAAGTCATAGCTCTCACTAGAGAGAGAGGGTTGTATGGAGAGGGCCACCAGCCAGGAGCTGTGATCTTTGATGGGGAGATTTAACCAGCCTGTGACATCCCCTTTCCTGCCTCCTTTACCCCATCTCCTGCCACTGCTTTCTTTGTATTGGCTGGGCTCAACTTTAAGCTGTAGGACTGGGGAGCCTGTTGATATGACGCATACTGGTCAGTCTGGATGGATCGAGGGAACACAGAAATAGTAGTGTGCTAACTCACTGGTCTCATTTCTTGTAATTTTTCTCATCTACCAAAGCCTTACACACCTCAAAGACCAAATTTCCATTCTTCCACAAACATGCCAGTATTTTTTCACAGTTCCATTGTGCTTTCCTCTGTCTGAAATACCTTGCCCTACCCTTTTCTATTTAGCAAGCTCCTTCCAACCTCAATGGCCACCTTAATTCTCACAAGATCTAAATTGTCCTGAAAGTAATGAATAGTCCTTGGAATAGAGAAGCACATACTTCCTGTCTTGCTAGAACTCTACCTGTCACAAGAAGATGTAGCATGAACACACTATCAGTACACACCAGGAGGAAAGTGTGTCTGGAGAACATTTATGAGGAATTAAAAATATTTGCAGAGAAAAGGTAGTTGAGATACAGGATAATATTTAAAATTAGTCATGATGGGAAAATGGGAATTTGTCTAACAAACAATAAGGAAGAGCATTCCAAATAAATAGAGTGAGTCACTGAATCCCGAAAGTGAATGGAGTGCTCAGGTCACAGTGAAAAGCAGTTCAGCATACTAGTTATACATCATGCCTGAAGCAGTGTGGAGTGGGGGTGAGATGGGCTTTGTAGGAGGTCGTTCTCTGGAACCCAAAGTCAAATGGCAAATGAAGTCCAAGGTGGATTTCCAATGAATTTTCTCTCTCAACACTTCTGGGCTTTCTTCCCCAGGAAAGAAACATTGGTCTCCATGAAGGGGTCCAAGAATTCCTCATTTGTGTTTGGCCTCTGTTGACTATGTTAGGGAAAGGAATGGAAAGAAAAACCTCCAGGTGGCCGGGCTTTGGTCACCTAGGGAAAAAAAGGCTCTCTTGATTTTATCTGTGGTTATATATGATCAAGAAGCCACATTGTCCCAGTCATCTTAAGTTTAGAGTCCTTCCTCACCACATGGATGTAACACACAGTTATCAGATCAAGAAAAGCTTCTAGGACTATGGCTTACAAACATGATATGACTTATTGAACAGTCCCAAGCTTCCTCCACCATTTGAATTAGTATTAGGTTTGTGTCACCAGAACAAATCAAAATACTGTGTCATTCATTTTAGCAGAGTCATTATCCACCTAACAACTCAATAGTTTCTTTGCGATTATGCTACTTTATTTGACTCAGACAGGAAGGAGATATGGATAGGTGTGCTTACCAAGAACTCATCTCAGAATTGCACAAAGCAAAGCCTTTTTGATTCACTCTCAAGACATTAGAGAGTGAAGGTGATGGCCTCCATCATTCTGATTGCCCCAAAGAGCAGAGGGAGGTATATGTACTTTGTATTTGTAAATTCAGGTTGGTGGGATATACAGAGTGGATATCCTCACAGCCTGCACCTTCAGTGGACATGGGCCCCATGGTCTTTTACTTTTCAGGAGTTTGTGAAACATGGGAGATTTTAATCAAACATTAATCAGTCAACAGATATTTATTGATTGCTTCCTTTGTACTCAATATGATGTTATGTCAAGGCAACAAAGGAAAATAAGGCATGGTGCTTGCCTTTTAAGAACTTACCATCTAGTCAGTGATGTGACATATATGTACACCTGAGAAAGCAGTAAGTATAATATATTGTATAATCATATCATTTACTGGGTTTCTACTACATACAAAGCATCACATTTATATTTGCGGTTCTGTTTAATCTTCTCATTAACCCCATGCAGAAGGAAAAGATATTTCCATTGCACATGAGCTAAATGAAACTCAGTGAGGTCAGAGGACTTGCTAAGAGGCCACAAGGAGAGAGCTGGGACTTTGCTTCCAGAAAACTGTCTTCAGAGCCTGTTCTCTCTCCTCTTCCCTGACCTCCCTCAGACTGTAGCTATCCGCCAGCCATGTGGACTCAGTGCAGTATGTTCACAGCTGTATTTTGCCCCTAGTCCCTTCACCTCTATCATGAGTTCCTTTTGCTTCTATCCAAGCATGATTAGTCTTGTCACTATCTTCATATTTAAGAAAGATTTCATAGCACACATCCCTTTTTTTTTTTTCTAATGTTAAGCCAAAACAGTAGTGGTTGAGAGATTGCAAGGGCCATGTGAATAGAACATAAGTTCAGGGTTTTTCTCCCTATATGACTCAAAACAATTTTATAAATACTGACACGAGTTTAGATTCCAGTAGGGTCAAAATTAGCACCACCACTAGTGAAGGCTTCTCCTACAATAAAGAGCTAAAGTGCAGTGATGTCTGAGTTTTCAGCAGGTTGGCGATGAAGCAAACCAGTTTGCCCCTCTTTTGGTTTCCCCCAGAAGGAGATCTGGAAGATGCGCCTGCCAGCTCCATGGAACCGAATGTTGGTATTCCGAGCCATTCCCTTTGTAATGTTTCTCTGTGAAGCTTGAGGGGAGGGGCTGGGCATAGGCCAAATGCTCAGAGGAACCAAACTTAGGGGCAGCTGGAGCATTTCTGTGTGATAAGAGAAGATTGTCACCAGGTGCTGTGAAGGGTGGAAGCACTCATTTCACTGTGGTCTGAAGCGTTGCTCGAGACATGTTGCTTTTCAAAAGCAGTTAAAGGGCCATTTGATAGAAGGAATGGTTGGATTACCCACTGCCTGGATCCATTATAGTCTTCAGATCTTCTGGCAAGTGTGTTTAAGAAAGGCCAAGCTTGGATTTTCCTAGCTTTCTTCAATAATTCTCTTAATTTCAACACACTTAGTCTTTAGAAGATTCTAAGCACACATATATTTGTTCTCTATTTTTCTTTTAATTTCCAGCATGCTCATTAATATTCTCTCTCTTTTTTTAGCTCTCTTTCACACACACACACACACACACACACACACACACACACACACACACACACAAGTGCACACCTCCTAAAAGAAAGTATCTTGTATTCTTGAGTCCATGATTTTATGGTTTTATCCTTGTAGCACTTATCTGGGGCTCGTTTAATCATTTTTTTGTTTTGTTTTGTTTTGTTTTTGTCATTCCTCTAAGTATAATTCAGCAAATATAATAAAGCCAGTATTCAACAGCAAGAGATTAAGGACATAGAGGGCTGCATTTTATTTATTTGTTTGTTTGTTTTAAACTTTAGCATTGCATCAACATACAAGGCTCTACAACCCTGGCTCAGTTTTCTGTAAATGCAAAGTTCTCTGACCACAAAAAGGGAACAATGTTTAAGTTCTTGGATTTAATTTATAATGACAGGATTCCTCAATGAATTTACTTTTTTGAATTTATATATATATATATATATATATTTTCAATTATAGTTGACAGACAATATTATATTAGTTTCAGGTATACAACATAGTGATTAGACATTCCATTTTCATGAAATGTCTTTTTTCATCACTTTACTTTCAGTCTGTTTATGTCTTTTGATCTGAAGTGAGTCTCTTGTAGGCAGCATATGTATGGGTCTTGTTTTCTTATCCAGCCAGCTACTCTATGTCTTTTGACTGGAGCGTTTAATCCATTTACATTTAAAATAATTGTTGATAGATATGTAGTCGTTGCCATTTTATTATTCATATTTTTTATCTTTTTTCTTCTTTTTTTGTCTTAAAGAAGGCCCTTTAACATTTCTTGTAATATTGGTTTGGTGGTAGTGAACTCCTTTAGCCTCTTGTCTGGGAAGCTCTTTATCTGTCCTTTATTATAAATGATAGCTTTGCTGGGTAGAGTAATCTTGGTTGTAGGTCCTTGCTTTTCATTACTTCGAATATTTTGTGCCAAAGAGGGCTATATTTTTAGAGTATTGACACAATTGGTACAGCTGCAGACAGTTTGCAGGTGTGGCAGCTTTCTCTACTATGTGCTGTGCTCAGGTGCAAGATGATGCAGTAAGGGCCCCTGTGGCTAGTCCTCTCTGGTTGACTACACATGAGGTTTTTTATCTTTGAAGAGAATACATTGATGATTCATGCAGGCTAGACATCTTTGATAATCTGTGTTCAAATACACCAGGCCTACTCTCTTTAAGAAAAGCTTCTCCAAGCAAAGGAACAGAGTGCAGACATATACACAGACTTAGAACGGCACTGTGACTCAGCAGTTAAAGGCTTTGCCAAGGCTCTGTCTGTCTGTATGTCTGAATTCTGCCAGTATGTTGCATAGGCCAGGCCACAGGTTCTCCATGGGGATGACACAGGAGGGGAGGGGAAGGCCACTCACACAAATACCAAAGGCTGATGGCCACTGGCTGGAGGGCTAGAGTATGGAATTGAAGGTCTTACTGAGGCTGAAGGACAGGAAGTTTTCAGAGCTGAGAGATGTTGAAGTTTGGGGAGTTGGAAGTTCCAGGTCTCAATCCAGAAGTATAAGTTTGCTTCTCTGTTCTTTGCATGTGTGGCAGGACGAGCAGAGGGAATGTTCAAGGTGGAAGCTTAGTATTTGCATGTGGAGTTCCAGATAGATGAGAGAGTTTCAAGGTTAGGTCAGGGAACTTCCAAACCTTTCTCTCTCTCCATATCTCTTCCTGGCTGCATTATACTGACCTGTGACTAATTTCATAATGATAAGTGGCCATCTTCACCCACACTTCTCTGGGTTAGTCATGGAGAATTGAATTTGAAAGCTTCCTTGCTCCCAATTAATCACCTTTCCAAGGCAGATGAAACATCATGGTGTGTTTTAAGAGTAACTTTGTAGAACTATATTAAGGACCATCTCTGTAAGACAGGGAGCCTGTTGACTGAATTCTCACCCAAATCTCCCAACTTCCCACCAACCAAAGCATTTGCTCTGGCTGAAAGAGCAATTGTGCTCTTTTTTTCTTTTTGCTAAAAAAAAAAAAAAAAACTTGGAGAACTGTATTCTCTGTATTGTCGTGGAGACTCAATAAATGAGACAGATAGATGGGGGCAGGTATAAGGAGGTGACAGGAGCTGGCGGCCAAGTTCCCTTTGTGATTCATCTCTGCAGAAGCCAGCGTTAATGCCGTGGAGACTCAGCAAGACTGATCTCCAGTAGCGACAGTTTGGACATCTAAACATGACCTTGGATGTGCCCAAACCACAGCTGAAGTTATGCCAACTTTTCATTGTACTATATCACAGGGGCCTCATAACTGTGCTGAAAATTGGCTGCGTTTGGAGCGTTAGAGTATCTGCAAATGAACATCTTTTGCCCTGTAAGTGTGATGCAGTGTTGTGAGACTGCTTCCATTTCAGTCGATTTCCAATGATTAGACACTCATAAGGAGGCCCAGGATAGTCCTGTATTTACCAAGGGGCCATGAGATGTCCCCATTGTGGGCATCAAAAGCGACGATTCAAGCAGTTTAGAGGTTGTTGATCAGCATTTTTTGCACCATGGCCATTCACCTGATATCTGGTCAAATTTTAGCTATTGGAGGAAAAAAATAATTAGGACTCTGCTTCTGGGTTCCCAAAACATATTGGTTACAAGAAAGTTCTCTCAGGTAAGGAAATGGAAAACCGTTTCAAATAAGAGTCATTCATTCCCTAGTGCCCACTCGCTTGGCTGCTCTCATCAGAAAACAGATGTCTAAATTAATGGTTTTCAAAATGTGGTCTTCAAACCAGGTAGGAAAGCCCAGAAATCTGTATTTATCAGAGCTTCCTGGCAATTCTGGTGCACATTGAATTTAAGTGTTATAAAGCCTTTCAAGAAGTCTGAAAAGGACATTCAACAAATTGAACTTGAGGAAAAAAACAAAACAAAAAATCCTGGGTCTGAATCTTGGTTCTTCAATTTAGTAGTGATGTGATCTTAATTGATTTGGATATTTCTTAACCTCAATTAACTCATCTATAAATTGCAATGATAAGTGAACTCAGTCAAGTTTTTGAGATGTTAAAATAGTGTATATAATAGGCTTGCTCAGTACCAAACACATAGTAATATGTGTTCAATGAATGTTAGTCATGACTATGAATTTCACCAGTTTCTCCACTTGACTCTAAGCAAAATTTAAAATAGGAGCCACCTTTAAGGTCATTCATATGAATAACATTCCATATATGTTATTGGCAAAGCGAGCTGTGGAGTATATTGTTCTTAAGGGATTTCAAACCATTGTAGTTCAAAACCCACATTTCAGGTGAGGCAGTCTGAATGTAGAGCATCAGGTCTGTGAAGAATGTATGGGAAGGTGCAGCATCAGGTGCTTCTATCAGCTCTGCTTCTCCACCTCTCATTCACTCTCAGAGTATATTCTGGATATTGTCATCAAAGCCAAAAGGAAGTCTTGGAGTACACTCCTACCAGTCCAAACTTCCTGTGCATCTGGCTACCTAGACATGTGATTAAAATGCAGATTTCAGTTTATTACATTTGCAGTGGGGCCTGAGATTCATGTTTCTAACAAGCTTCCCATTGATGCTGATTTTCTGACTACACTTTCATATAGAGAGGCTATCACATTTGCTCAGTGCTTCTCAAACCCTTACATGCATATGATTCACCTCTAGATTTATGCTATTTAAGGCTTGGTCTAGGGGCCATCAGCAGGCTTATCACCTGGGGGATTACTAAATATGCAGATTCTTAGGTACCTCCCCTGACCTACCAAATCAGAATGTGCATTTCAGTAAAATCCAAGGAGATTTATAAGCATGGTAAAGTCAGATCCATTCAGGATGTGTGTTTATTCACCCGAGGTCCTGCAACCAGAAGGACCCTGCACTTGATTAAATGCTCTGCTGTCACCATCTTGAAATTGTTAATAATTCTCAACCAAAGGGTTCTGCATTTTCATTTTGCACCAAGCCCTGCAAATTATATATCTGGTCCTGGATACACTACTCTACACAAGGATTTTTAAAACTTTGGTGTGTATGTATATGACTTAACTGGGATATTATGAGAAATTTCATATTTCTGAGTTCCCAAAGATTCTGAATCAGTAGGACAAGAGAATCTGTCACAGACTGCTCATATGTTTCTGATGCAAGTGGTTCGTGTGCACTTTCAGAAATACTCCCTGATTGTTTCCTAGTTAGGTCTTCCATCATTGTCATCTGTGCTGCCCAGAAAACACAATAAGCAGCACGGAACTTGCTGGACACCAGAGCCAAGGCATTTCTGGTTGAGCAGTTTTCTCTACAGGAGATCTCAGCAAGGCTTCCCACCTGCACCTGAGTGGCCCTGCTATAACTGTATGACATTTACACAAGTACAGGCAGAAAAGATGCACAGTACAAGGTATCTCGAGAGTGACTGCCTGGAGAAGCTGGTGTGCTCAGCAGCAGTTCTTAGGCTTTTTGCGGTCACAGACCATTTTGAAAATTCAGTGTAAGAAATTGTCCCTCTCAATGAAAAACTTACCTTTGCACATCCCAAGAAGCACACAGGACCAGGAATTAGACAACCCGACTGAGAGGTCCGACTTCACTTCCTAGCTCTCTAACCTGGGGCAAGTCACCAGACCATTCCTAATCCTGGAGTCCTGATCTTTAAAGTAGAGAATGGGTAAGATCATCTATGTCACAGATTTGTTGCAAGAATCAAATGAGACAGTGTGGATGTAAAAGTCCTTTTAATACTGCAAAAGAATATATAAAATTGAGGCATCATTATACATACTGTGCTACATTGCCATTTCCAGTGTTATAGTTAGGATCAGGACGGTGTGTTTGTGAATTTAGCCTAAGGCCATAGAACATACTTGGTGTAGCAATAGAGGGAAATGAATGCAGACAGAGGGATGTAATGAGGACTTAGCAAGAGTAGCTGGGAAATCTGAAAGTGTAGGAAAAGAGAAGGGAGCTTCCATAATTTGGGGACTCCAGATGCAAAAATAAAAGAAAGAACATCTATTTTTACATGTGCAAACAGTTTTGAGATTTTGAAAAATGCCTTTAGTTTAGCAATAATTGAACATTTCTGTCCTTTGATATAATGAAGATAAGTAGCAATGGTGGTGGTCCATATTTAGTTTTTACTTCAGAAGCATCTGTAAGAATCTGCTATTTTGAGATGAGAAAAATAATGTTTAGTAGTTAAAATCTGGGTTTCTGATCTAGCACATATTATCTGCGTGACTTGGAAAATATTTAATTTCTCTGTTTTTCAATTCTTTTTACCAGTGGAACCTTCCTCACAGGGTTCTTGTAAGTACTGAATGACTTGAAATACCTAAAACACCTAGAAAATAATGTGAGGGATTATCTTCATCAGCATCATGGAAATCCTTAAGCCAAGGGAATGCTCATCATGTTCAAAGAGCCAAGCTATTCTGAGTGTGGAAGATGACTCCAGATTATAACTATGAGTGGTTAAGACTAATGCAGTAGTCTTGAGCTCATGTGGTTCAGAAGCGCTGAGATAGCCCATGTTCTAAGGCTATAAGCCCATTAAGACCAATGCTACCAAATTCCAGAAAATGCCACCAATGACAAATCAGACAAGATAGATGTACATGTGTATACTGGGGGCAGGGAATGAAGACAAGGCATAAAAAGTCATCTTAGCCTTGCCATGAACCCCACTCTGATGGGTCCCATTTTCTCTCCAGTCCCCTGACTTATCCATCTGGTCTTCCTTCCAGGTGCACGATTGACAACCGAGTCACCCGGGTGGCCTGGCTAAACCGCAGCACCATCCTCTACGCTGGGAATGACAAGTGGTGCCTGGACCCACGTGTGGTCCTCCTGAGCAACACCCAAACCCAGTACAGTATTGAAATCCAAAATGTGGACGTATATGATGAGGGCCCGTACACCTGCTCTGTACAGACGGACAACCACCCCAAGACCTCGAGGGTCCACCTCATTGTGCAAGGTAGGTAGGTGGGGTTAGTCTAGGAGGTCTGAGTGGGTGACTGGGAGAGCCTGTATTAAACACTTTTTCTGTGATCCTCAACAGAGATGAGTTCTGTTTGTTCCATCCAGTGAAGACAACTTTCTAATTGTCATTTTTTCAATAGATGCTGAATTTTCAAATAATTTTCCCATTGAATAGGACTAGGATTTTATTTTATTTTTTTTTTACTTTTGTTTGAATAATATATTTTCTCAGAAAATATCTTCTGATTATTACTTTCCTTGGCTTTTTCTCCTCTAAGTTTTAGGATCCATCCAATTCTAAGCTCACTCTATTTTAAGACCAGCATTTCAGCTCTTCTGGTACTCTACGTCTGCCATACCCTCACATAGCCTTCGGAGAAAGCACAGCCAAACACAGATGCTCTGGGCACCCAGCTGGAATGATCCTTCACAAACCTCCATCGTTTCCAGCTTGCTTCATCTTCTCTCGCCTCCCAGTCCTGGGTTTCTGATACCACATCTTCTCTCTATTAACTATGTCTGATTCTCTATGTTTTGCTTGAACCCCAGCTCTCCTCTTTTAATTCTGCACCCATCATCCCCAGCTTTCAAGAACTGTATATTTGTTTTGTTTTTGCATCTCTTTTGGTTCTCTTCTCTCCATGATTCTCAAGCCCTGAGAATGCTGCTCACCTGTTCCCCACGAAGCAGAACTGGTCCTGGGGCATTCAGACAACACTTAACCACGGTGGGCAGATTCTTAACTAGGGAGTAAGAATTCAGAATCCAATTGTGCCGCTTTTTGGCCATGAGACCTTGATCAGGTTACCAACTGAACCTCAGGGTTTTCATCTGTAAAATGGAGTCAATGTTGTGAGGAGCTGTGGTGAGGTCACACTTTACATGTGCTAATGTGTTTGACACTGAGAAGAAGACCTGACACACAGAGGTTCGATTTATGTGTCAGCTCTTTTTTTTTTTAAAGTCATTGTTATTTTTAAACATTTTAAGACATCCTTTACAGTGGACCAGATACTTTGCTTTATTATCTTAGATGCTTAAGCCCCTGAGCCACTGAGCCCAGATCCTCTGTTGCTGTGTCTTTCCTAGTCTAATTCCCAGTTCCCTTCGTCCAGCTAAATGCAGGTCCAGGGGCTCCTTCATCTGCCTCTCTTTGTCATTGTGCACAGAGAAATGGTAGCATCCTTGGATGCTTGGTTAGAGAAACAAAAGCTAGGACAGTTGCTCAGGAAGGAAGAACACAAAAGAGATGGAAGAATTAAGGGAAAGCTAACTATGAGAAGGTAGGAGAAGGTACAGCTTGGATCATGGATATGTCCTATGATGAGCAAGAAGGGGTGGCCAATGATGAAAAGAGGACACAACGAGAGTGAGAACAGTGTGGACATTGGCTCTGGTGAGAGATTATGCCAGTGGAACATCTGAGCCTCTTGCCTTATGGCAAAGCTTGATCCTACCAAGTTGTTTTTATCTTTATTTTTTTCTTACTCGTCCAAAAGAAAATTATGATGGCTTTTATTTTATTGGTTCTGTAAATGAATATTTCAAACTGCTGGGTGCTAACAGCATTTTTTAAAGGAAATAGAGTTGCCAAAGAGGTATCAGAATGTATTACAAATAACAGAGTAGGGATTATTTTGGAAGATTTTTGTTTTATTGTAAGTTTTTAATATAAAATACATTTCTTTCTTTTTTTTTTTTTTAATTGTGGATAATCAGCCAAAAAGGGCTGGGAATCACTATTCTGAAGAATTTCCCTGAATAATGCAGTGGCATCATTTACAATCTATACCAGGCAGTGTGTTTGAAGCCTTCCCCCAGCACCCATCATGCCCCCTACACACACACTAGATGAGAGCAGGGTATCCCACAATGATGAGGAAACACTATGAACTGTGCACTATTACAGACATTTGTTTTAGGAAGCAAGACCTGAATGGAACAGGAAAATCTAAGGAATAGTGAAAAATTCTGAAGCCTCCTTGAAAACAAGCACCATGTTTTTGTCTTTTTTTTTTTTTTCATAAGCCTATACGCTCTTGTCCTAAGCACCTGGGTGAGTGCCTTATACAAAGTGTGCATTTAATAAATGCTTATTGAAACAAATGGCTGGGATTATAGCTCCAAAGTCCTATATAGGGTCAAAGAGTGAAGGTTGCATACATGTGGGGGTGGAGAGATGGGAGGAGGCGAGGAGATAGAGTATACATCAGTCTTCGCTCATGTCCAAGCTAATGGAAAATGTCTAATCCCCAGCTAGGTGTTTCCATTTGTGACTTGGCTAGGTGCCCTTATAGCATGACACACCACCTCAAGTATTGGAATCTCATCTTAGGCTAATTTTCGAATGCTGATGGGTATATTGATCTGGAGACAAGCTGGGTTAAAAAAGGCACTGGTCTTGTACACAGACTCAGCCCAAGCTAATCCGCTGTCAATATGCCTGGCCTGAGCATTATTGACACTTTAATGAATAGAAGACCACAGTTTTCCAGAGCCAACCTGTCCTCCCTTTTAAAAGCAATCAGACAAACTAAGTAGAGCCAGATTCCCCTGTTTCTGTATTGGAAAGAGGATATATCACCATCTAGGATTTAAAAAAAAAGAAAAAGAAAAAGAAATTATTTATCATGGAATCATTTATTGTACTGAACATCAATCTTAATTCCCCCACCAAAAGCTGACTGTCTGGATTTTGTTGAAGTTACTATTCAACCTTGAGCAGAATGCTGCAGAAATGAAAGTTAGGCATATTAAGTTTTCAAAGTGGTATTGTCATCATTAAACACACACACACACACACACACACACACACACACACACACACATACAATAGCAGCAGCAAAAAAAAACTAAACTGGTATTCTACCCACGAGAATATGTATTTATGTATATGTAGTCAACTTTATATATAAATAAACTCACACAGAAAGAAGGTAATGCGTTTTCATAGTATTATGTGATCTGCTGAAGGTCTGGGGTTGTCTTTCTCATTACTTTGAAATAATGCCTTCTGCCCTACTAGTTCTTTGTACTGGATCTTCTATATGGCTATGATTCAATATGTGTGGTTCTTGCTGACAGCCAGGATGCCGTCTTTGCATCTGCCTAAGAATCAGACCCTCTGTGTATGCACTCATTCATGCCTTCATTCACACAGTCAATGATCACCAAGAAACAACTCTGGTTACTGGTATCCTAGCCAAGCACTTAGCCTTGGAAGATGAATAAAAACTGCCTTGGAAGAGTAAGTTCCCACTCATGTATCATGTTTGCCCAAATCGTCCCCAGGAATTTAACTTCCAGGAATATAACTGCTGTTAGCTGAATCCTTCCTGGGCACCAGCCTGCTCCAAACACTCCTGGACACACCTGTAGTGTAGGTCCTCTTTCCCCCTTGGCTTACGAAATGACATTTTAATAGAATTCAGAAATGACCTATACAGAAGTCAGGCTGGTCTCTTTACACAGCAGACAACTTTCCCAGGCTGCTAAGTCCTGATCTGTCCATTAGCTCAAACACAAGAGTAAAGGGCTATGTGCCTTTCTTTGGTTCATGTGTTCTAGAGCTTTGGCTGTGAGCATGATCTGCAGTCATTTCAATAGTGGAGAGTTCTAGATTTGTGCTTTCTTCTCTAGACCAGCGGTCTCCAACCTTTTTGGCACCAGGGACAGGTGCTCCTATGAGAATTTAATGCCTGATGAACTGAAGTGGAGCTGAGGCAGTGATGCTAGCACTGGGGAGCAGCTGCAAATACAGATTAAACTTCACTCATTGGCTCACTGTTCACCTCCTGCTGTGTGATCCAGTTCCTAACAGGCCATGGACTAGGTATCGGGGACCCCTGCTCTAGACTATTTTAAAAACTGCTGATAATACTTCATAACAGCTCTGGTTACTGGTTACCTTGTAGTAAATGAAAAATGAAAATGCTTCTTATTTTTTATCAGTGGGTCATTACTTTATATCTCACTACCTGTTGCCATTGGAATGTATCCTCCCTTTGTTTTTTTGTTTGTTTTTATTGTATGTATATATGTATGTATGTATGTATGTATGTATTTAGGAAGATAGCTCTAAGGCTACTTAAGCTCTTAATCTCTCCTAAATCTTTCCCATGCTTGTGGGGGGCAGGTGGTTTTCAAAGGTCCAGGTAGGACTGGTCAGTGTCTGGTGCAGAGACTGGCTGGAGTCAGGCTAGCCAGGACTGTAGTGGAGAGGCCCTGCAGTGGGCAGCATAGGGAGATGGAGGAGCCACTATTAAGTATAGCCATGGGAAACACCAGGCAGAATAAGAGTGAGTTTCAAACCTCAGATAACTCAGCCTGCATGGTCAGGCATGTAAGAAGAGCCTGTAGGAAGATGCTGCTGCTTCTGATTTGTACTGAATAGAGTCAGCATGGAGGGAGGAGCAGGTGTGTGGCTTCAGACAGAGCCCAGGATCTCATGTGGAATAAGTATCCTGGTCAAGTCAAGAACAGGGACAGCCTTGATGAGGAGAGTGGCCCTGGAACCAATGTAGAAGGGAGGTGGAGGATAAGGCAACAGGGCTGGAGGTGACAGAAAAACTGAGCTCAGTAGCTACTCATTACAATGTTTATTTAAAATTAAATTTAAATTAGCTAAAACCTAATAAAACTTAAAATTTACTTCTTCGGTCACATTAGCCTCATTTCAACTACTTCAGTAGCCACAGGTAACCAGTGGCTACTGCATTGGACAGTACAGATGTGGAATAGTCTCATCATTGTAGAAAGTTCTACTGGGCAATGCTATAAGTGATTACTATCATGGGCCAGGGATTAAAGCAAGAGTGAGTTTTATGGACCTGAAGGGCCAGGTGTGGTATAGAAAGGAGACTGGAATTTTGTAGAAAAGATGGAAAAGAAAAGATAATAAAAGATGGAGATCTTTTAAAGACAAAAGAGAATTATTGAAAAAGATAAAGCACTGGAGTTCCTCTGTTAGCTAGAACAGAGAAGAAGGTCTGGAGTCTGAAGATGTAGCGAAAAGAGAATAGACAGAATTCGGGGACGGGTTGAGTGTGAGGGAGGGGAGAGGAGTCTATCAGGAGACAGGAGGCTAAAATTACTGCTGTGGAGCCTTGGGGGAGGTTGATACTAAGGAATCTAAAGTGTTGGGTGGTAAAAGCATTCTGTGGTAGCACAGAAGAAGGGGTTCATACTTAGATTCTCGTTTTAAGATGCCTTGAATACTCCATTCAAAATGAGTTTGTGAAAAGTAAGAAATGCCACCCATGGATTTGCATGCCCACTTAGGCAGCCGGAATATAATTTTTTAGACCAGAGAGAGGGAGATCCATCTAAGATTTATTAAAGTTTGGGTCTGTTGATTTCCTTTGACCTCAGGGTGTTCTGCTTTATGAGTATAATTAATAAGAGGCTGCTTCTGGAAGTCAAGCTGTGTATTTTAACCCTTTTTTCCTCTTGATCTTACTGCCAAACCAAGCTTCTTGGAATAGCTATAATGGTCACACCCCATCTCCTTTTTCCCTTAGAAGAGACCACATCTTGGAAAGCACAGAGTGAATAAAATGCTCCATGGGACTGAACCCTTTGCCAAATTAAGGGCTTCTCAAAAGCCCTAACTATCTCTAAAAGCCCTCCTGTGGTGGTACAATAGAACTGCCCCAGTGGTCTACACAGCATTGGGAAGGTCCTTTTTATCCAAGGGAAGGTTTGGGAGGAGTACCTGTGGGCTTTATACTCACTTAGAGTTATATTTGCATAATAGACAAGGTGTAATACAGTATTTTAAAAATGGTAATATTAGTGTAATAATAACAATAGTAATAATGATGATGTTGATAATGATGATAATAATAATAATAATGATAATAATAATAAAAGCTTTTGTCTTCTTTATCAGTTTTTCAGGCCCTATCTAGGTCTCTCTTTTGTCATTGGAACATCTAATCACCCCCTCCCTTTTGTTTGGTGTAAATGAGTTTTCCTGTTTCTTCCTAGGCAGAATTAATCTGAAAATCCCTGCTATTGTTTGATAGTTAATTACCTGCATTTTGGAGCCAACCAGCTCTGAAACTCTCCTGAAAGAGGGTGGGGGCATGCTAGTGTCTATGGAATGGGGCGGGAATGAGGGAAAGAAGCCAGAACATTGCCCTGCATTTCCTGTGTTAGTGGAATTCCAGAGAGAAAGAGACTATGCCAGGGTGATATCCAGCACAAGCAGGTGACTTGCAAATAATAGAGTTTTGGAGTCACCAGCCTTCGATTTACCTTTTACTGTCTTCCTGTTCTGAACTGTCTCCTCTTACCTACCCGATATGTATAATCATGTTGCTTTCCAATCCTGAATAATTAATTGACCTTGTCAAGCCAAACTCATTAGTATGATTAAGAGAACAGGAACAATAACTTTTAATTTCCAGACACCTACATTCCATAGGCTCCCCACAACCCTAAACCTGAATAAAAGGAAATTTGAAACACAACAAATCAAAGGGAATAATATGCCCTAATCCTCACATTGAAGGCAAAGATTTCTGTCTCTCCAACCACATCACCCAGAACAAAACGTGCCCTCCTTGTATTGCAAGACTCCTGTGGAGCTGAGATCTTTGCACCAACTAATTTCTATTCACGCTATGTCTTTGCTGAGTCCATGGTGGAGGAAAACATAGCATCCAGTTCTGAATTAACAGAAGTCACCTTAGACTCAAGTAATCTGAGCAAATTGCTATAAGTCACATTGATTTAATAATGGCATTTTCTGTGCTTTCTGGGATGGCTGGGGAGGGTTCTTATGTTTTCTAAGCAGTTTAGAAAACTTGGCTTCTGCTTCCTGGTGCTGCCTGGTCAGAAGAGCAAACAATAAAACATAAAACAGTAAATAGTAAAAAAAAATAGGGTTTCTCTTTCTAGGCCATCCATATTACTCATGGATCTAAGGAAACGGAAAGCTCAGGTGACCCTATTGCTTCACAGCAAACACAGGATTCAGGCAACATTCCTCCAGGTAAGCTGTTAAAGCTCCCAAGGGACAGTCTTGAAGCAACCACAGAATTCTTATCCCTTAGATGGTTTTCTCCAGGGAGTCTGAACTGCCTCAGATTCCAATACCACAGGATTGAGAAAAGTGGCTCTGTCTCCTGGATCATATATCTCTGCGGCCTCCAATTGAGACATGGTGTCATTTTACTTTGGGGAAAGAACAAATATTTCTAGATGTACTCCTGTAGACTCTCATACTTGTATCAGAAGCCCTCTATGATTTCTTTAAGCTGAACTTGAAGCAAATATTCTTAACTAAAGAATGCAAGAAGTCTATTTATGGTCTCGTGACCCACTGGTACAGCTCTGGCTAATTCTAGAATATGTCTAAAACAACCATCACTACTACATTCCTTAAAGTTTCGTGCGCGGCACCTATAGGATATGTATAAAGTGATTTCAAAGGCAGCATTATTGATCTGAATACCACAACTCTTGCAGAGGATTCTTTGGTCCTAGAATGCCTTAGAAGTGTCTAACAATCCCTTCTTGCTAAAATTGAAATAACTAGTATTTTAGGGCATTGTGAGAAGTTGGTGACTAAGTCTCTTAGTTTACCAGTTGTCATACTGAGGACTGTCCACTGACATATTTCAATTCCAGTTACCAGTATTTCGAATCCAGGTATTAGGGACACAAAGATTCAGATAGAATTACTCCCTGTCTAGCTGAAGAGACATCTATATTTAACAAATAACTCTCCAATATGGTAACAGAATGTCTAGCTGAAGAGACTATATTTGTTAAATATTTGTTATATTTAACAAATAACTCTCCAATATGGTAACAGAGATTAGGGTGCTTACACATATAAATGCTATACATACACCCAAAGGGACTAACTAAATTTATCTGCAAGGTTAGGCAAATACAAGGTTGAATTTTACCAGGGTCTTTGATCGTGAGTAGGACTTTTCAAGGAATGTGGAAAGGAGAAGGCATCCTGGGCAGGAGCAATGGCATGTGCAAAGCTTGAAAGTCTGAAAACCTATGACCCGTTGAAAGAAGAGTGCATACTATAAGTGGTGACATGGCATAGAAATCACTAGACACAGAGCCAGAAAGATAGGCTGCATTTAAGGTGTGGATGGCCTGTGTGCCACAGGAAGGAACACAATGTGAAGCAGTAGGCCTTGGGTTGTGTATGTTTTCAACATAGGCTTGGTTTTCCTTGATATTCTATAGAACCACCACTTCTTTTCCTCAAGGAAAGTTGCATTGGATTATTTTGGCAAAGAACGAATATCCAGAAAGCTATCAGTGGGATAGAAAAATGACAGGAACCATTGACAGGAAGGGAGAGGTATTAGAAGGGAAGAATATATTTAAACTTAACTGGCTGTGTGTCTCTTGCATGGTAAAGATACAAAAGGGAAAGATTGCCAAAGACTCTTCCACCACCAGGTCATTTTTGAATGCACTAAATGAATATTTTATTATTACTGCCACAATATATTTTTTTCCACAGTGTGATTAAGGTGCATTTCTTTGTACATTAACAAATAGAGTATATGGCACTGTGGCTTTTGGCTGTGTCATCATTGTGATGATTGTACCAGAGAAGGTGAGTATGTTACTAAGGATGAAACAGTTGTAGGAAGGGGTCTACAACCCTCAGAAACCATGGGGCTGGCCCATAGCCAGCAGCCACCTCTCACTATACCTGAGAACCATAAGTAGATGAGGAGACTGATTCAGATGTCTCCGGGCTGATTTATTTAGGCTGAAGGTGTCACCACTTGGAGTACATCTTAAGACTTATATTCCTGTTGAACATCGTCTGTGGTAAATTAGTGTCTAACATTGGTACAGCATCTAATTGGCTTCTGCTGGAGTTGAGCTCAGTTGTGAAATGCTGCTAGTGTTGGTGGAGTAAAATGTTTTTCTTTTGAGAGATCTTCAGTTCATGTTATTTGAGAAAGGATTTATTGATGTAAAATTAGGACAGTTTAATTTGGTGTCATGTTTTCTTTATGTCTCAATTATATATTCATGTCTTTGTGGTAAACTCAGCTGGTGGGGAGATGAAGAATTCAAAATAGAAGATTTTCACTTGGCAAATAGTGGTTTTTGCTGTGATTAATTGGGAATCTGCGCAGTGAACCTACTGTTGACTCCCTTGGGAATTGAATAGCTTTGTATAAAGAAGTGAATTTCAGCCTTTAGGAGTCCTGGATTCCAGTCTGATCTTGACAATAAGTACCTGGACAAATGACCTACTTCTTTAATCGGTTTTAGATTAAACACACTTTATAGAACCAGTTTTAATATATTACATAATCTAATTTGGAAAAAGTTACCAAATACATGCAGGGAAGCCAGGCACCACTGTATCCTTCATTTTTGTAATCATTAGCAATAAAGGTTTTTAGGCTCTTCTGTTTATCTTATGTTGACTCCATTAAACAGATCCAATCCTTTGTACTAAGAATGCGTACATGTTTTGTAGCTTCTATAGGTCTCTACTCCCAAGAATTTGCCTAAATTGTGTCCCCTTTTGCCCAACCTGATTCCGTCCTTTGAACTTTCATGGTCTTGGTTTTCCACCCTGCTGACCTGATGGTGTTTCTCTGCCCTCTTGCCATCATCCCCTTTGCTCTCACAATTTCATTTGGACATGTTTTATGGTAGTTTTATAGTACTACGAGCCTGGATTTCAGAGAGGGGCACTTGTGCTAATGCTACTCCTCACTCTAAGTACCCAGGCTGGCCAAGCCCTTTCTTCCTACCCAGAGAAAGGGAGAACAGAAATTTTGACGCCCCCTCCCCCCTTTCACTCATGCATAGACTACCATGTGTCAAGTACTGAAATACAAGTCCAGATAGATAAAAAGATGAACGAGACAGGTCCCTATGATGAGGATATATAATGGGGGTTGGGGCAGTGGTTAACTTGTAAAAAAGGAAGGTGCTGTGACAGAGCCATACATGGGAATCCTAGCACTGTGAGAGAGGAGCTTCCCCAGGCTTGATGGCAGGGCTTGGGTGTTTGTGAAGGCCAATGGATGGTCTAACATTATAGTTCCCAGCTATTAAAATCACAATAAAATAGCTAATCTGCTCATACCCACTCTACTCTCCATCACCCACCCTTTCTCCACTTACAGAGTGATCTTTTCAAATCTGAATTTGATGATACCTCCAGGACTTATCCTGAACCTTAGGGAGCCGATTCCTTGTCAAGGCCTAGGAGGAGTTTTCTTTCCACTCTGGGTTCATGCTCTTGCCTCACCATTCCTCTTTTATTTTATTTTACCTGTCTTGTTTTTTCTGGTTGAGGGCCACTCTACATTCACTCCCCGCTTGGCTTGTATTCTCCTCCTCTTTTCATACAGTTAAGCATTTTAAGTGGACTATGTTTCCTTAGGGATGCTTTCTCAAATCTGTCTTTCTTAGATTAACCACTTACCCCAACCTCCCCCAGGATTTAGAGCCATGCAGTTTGCTTTTCTTGCCACCATTATAATTGGGCATTTGTTGGTGTGATTAGCTGATTATGGCTGTGAGCCTCCTGAAGGCACAAAGCCTATCTGTTTTTACATTCCATCCTCAGTATCTGGAACTTAATGGTGGCTCACTTGGGTAAGAGTGGACCTGCAAAACTTCTTCTCCTTTAA
>NW_006431288.1:2090297-2114028 GCF_000325575.1 Pteropus alecto
TTGAGACTGGCTGTGGTAGGCTGAATAACAGCCACCCAAAGTTATCAGGTTATAATCCTTGAAATTTTGAGTATTACCTTATATGATATCATCTTTGAAAATGTGATTAAATGTGATTAAAAATTTAAGATGCGGAGATCATCCTAGATTATCCAGGTGTGTCATAAATGTGATCACATGTATACTTATAGGAGGGAGGCAAAGGGAGAGAATACAGCACACACAGAGAGAAGATGAAGTAAAGATGGATCAGAGAGAGCGAGGCAAAGTTGCTGGCCTTGAAGACTGGAGTTATATGGCTATGAACCAAAGAATGTCAACAGCCACCAGAAGCTGGAAGAGGCAAGAGACACAGTTTTTGCTAGAGCATCCAGAGAAAGTTTGGTCCTTCCAGCATCTCGATTTCAGCCTAGTGAGGCTGATTTTGGACTTTCTGGTCTCCAGAACTGTGAGACAATGCATTTCTGTTGTTTTAAGCAACTGAGCTTGTGGCAACATGTTACAGTATCCACTGGAAACTAATATACTGGCCTTCAATATTTTTAATCTTTGATGGCTGGAAGTCAGAAAAAGTTGATATTCCAAGTCTGCTATAAATTTAGGTTTGATCATTGTGAAAGTTGAAGTAAAACTCACCTTTGGGGCAGACTATTTTTCATTACTTCTTTTTAAAGGAATCTCTTTGGGGACTCTACACTAAGACTATACTTTGATGATCAGTACTAAGATTTTACTCTTTGATGTTGAAAATAATTGTCCCTGCATCACTATAGGAGGGGAGCAGCCACATAATGGACAGAGAGAGAGGAGCCTTGCCAAGCTTGATGGCAGGGCTTGGGTGTCTGGGAAGGAGACTCATGTTGCCTCACACTGGGCTATGATATTTGGCTGGGGGAAATGAGACTAGAATCAAAGATAAAATTGCCAAGTATTCTGTTGTAAACTGAGAGGAGGTCTACTACCTGGACTTGATCTCTAGTATTTGTCTCATAGGCGTCTCAAATGCAAAAGGTACAAAATAGATCTCTTGAATTCTAGTCGTCATTCCCAACCATCCCCTCATCCCAACCCTAAACTTACTTCTTCTGTAGTCTTCCTATCCAGTAAATAGCAACTTCATTCTTCTAGTAGCTCATGTCAAAAGTCTCAACATCAATCTTGACTTTTTTTTCTTTTTACCATACTCAGGTTTGAGTATATCCTGTTAGATTTACTGAATTTTGAAATTTATCCAGAATCCCACCACTTCTCCCCATATCCAGCTTGACTGCCCTGTCCTAAGCCACCATAATCTTTGTCTGGAATATTCTGCAGCTACCTACCTATGTAGTTTCCAGTTTTCAGTATTACTCCTTATCATCTGTTCTTCACACTCAGTAGAGGTATTCCTTTGCAGACTCCATCATTCCTCTGAGCAGCCCCTCAGTCATTTGCCAACTCACTTAGGGTGGAATCCAAGGTCCGTACTGTGACCTAAGCATTCCTACACCATCTGGCCTCCAGCATCTCTCTGACTTCCCCTCCTAACACACTCCCTCTTTCTTATCCTGTCTCTGCTACTCCTTCATATTCTCAGAATATGTTCACGGAGCTCCCACCTCAGGGTCCTGCAGCCCCCTCTCCTGGTACCCCATGCCAGGTTCCCCTCGGTGCTCTTCTGTCCTCTTTAGGTCTGCTTAAAGGTCACTATATGGGACAGGTCTCTCTGACCACCTTTATAAAATAGATCTCCCCACCCTAAATCATCACTCCTAGCACTCTTCTTATTTGTTTTTCATCCTAACATAGATCTCCAGTGGGCATGCCATAGCTGTATATTTACATCTTTAAGAGCTGTGACCTGTTTGACTTCATTAGAACACATTTCCATGAGAGTAAGGACTTAAGCCGCTTTGTTCATTATTGTATCCAAGTGCCTAGAATAGGGTCTGGCATGCAGTAGGCCCTCAACAAATTCCTATTGAATAAATAAATGAATGAAAGCCAGGGCCTGCTATTAAGTAAACATTTTTGTGTATGTGTGTCTACTCGGTCTTTGCTTGAGTATGAAAGTGTGAACTTTTCTGATATTTCTATCAAAATCATTTGATCGCCCTATTCCCAAGCAAGATGACATTAAGCTGAATTTTACAGGGTGGAATTTCTTAGCAAAGTAATGAAAGGGACTTGTTCCAGACTTATGGAATAGCACACAGAAGGAAGGGCTCTTGAGACCCTAGTGTAGGTCACTCCGTATGGTCTTGAGACCCAAGTGTAGGTCACTCTGTATGGTAAACTAAATAGAAAGCATGAGTTGTAGGGGCATGTCTAAGCCTGGAGAGGGGAAGAGAACCAGAACTGACAACTCAGGAAGCTCAGGTTTCATCCTGGAGGGGATGGGGAATCACAGACCTTTTTAAGCAAGGAAACTGCATGTGTTATGTTTTAGAAAGACCTTTGGCACCAGAATGGAGGGTGGCTCAGTGATTGAGTTTTGAGGCAGGGCACTGAGAGAGAATGAGAAGAGAACATGGTTGTACCATGCTGTCCTGTGTCCCTGACCTGGAGCGAGCCCCTCTCTTCTTGAGGGGTTAGACACATAGTGCTTTAGAGGAGCTGACTGAGGCCAGAGGTGTGACCACACAGTAGAAGGAGGACTTGATTCCAGTTTTCCCAGATGGTCTTATTCCAAAGGAATGTGAATTTTTCTCAATGTGTGGTTTGTTAAGGTTGAAAATAAATAGAATTCGATGTTTACACTTTTGCAAAAGTTTCATGCATATACATTTACAAATAAGGAAAAAAATACTGTGTAAGATTTTGTTTTAATTTGGAATTCTAAAAATATGGCTTTCAGCTTATTGAAATAAAACCGGATCACCAAGAGAAGAAAAGATTTACACCAGGCCATGAAGAAAGGGTAAAGCTTAAAATAAGACAGGATTGGATAGGAACAAGCTCTAACAGGGCCTTTGAAACAGAAGAAGATATTTGGAAATAGAAAGAGGATAGCAGGTTTAGAGAATAGCAAAACATGAGACACTGAAAACTGCCTGTAGTACCACCCATTCCTGCGATCTGCCTCAGAAACACATAAGGAACTTTTTAGGAAAAAAGAAAAAGGAGGAGGAGAACAGGGGAGGTGAAGGGGAAGGTTGATAACTTCCCAGACCAGATGGACCGGAATTGCCCAGGTGGAGGTGTGGTCGGGGGACCCCGTGCAGGTGGGTTTAGGAATCAGGTCTGAGGCCCAGTGGAGTTAAGAGTCAGAGGCAAAGAAAGTCAAATTGAGTACATTTCTCATATAAAAGCCTAAATTATATTCACGCTCATTATTAGGAATTGTGTCAAGTCAGGTGAGCGAGCTTGTTCCATCCCTGACTTTCATCTCCCTGAGCTTGTTTCTGTATTGTTGTTCAAATGAAATATAGGAAACAGAGACACAAAGAAGAGACATTAACATAGGTCAGTAAAGGCTTAACCTATATTACCAACTTTGTTTTAAAATAGTTTCTAAAGACTTACTAGGCTTTTATCCTTCATTGTTATGCACTAAGACATCTGTGGCTCTCCCTTTTCTCTGTTTAGGCAGGAAGCATTCTGCCTGTTTAGTACTCAGTAAAGGGATATTTAATCCTCTTCTGGAGCTCAGATAGGTGTTTCTCCCATAGCCAAGATTAATGGGTCCATGAATCAAGTGGTGGAAATGGAAGTGGGACCACTCACTATTACCCCTACTGACCTACAAGTAAAATGTTTGCTTCCTGTTTCCTCCACTTTATACTCTGCTGGTCTAGAGACCTTAGTTTTAGAGGGAAGCATGTATTTCCACCAGGAGACACCCAAAAATTCCATTGAACTGGAAGTTAAGACTGTAGCTCAGCCACTTTGTGTTCCTCATGCCTCTAAAGCAATGGGCAAGAAAGGGAGTTATGGTGTTGGCTGGGGTGACTGATCCTGACTACCAAGGGGAAATTGAACTGCTACTTCACAATGGGGGTAAGAAAAAGTATGCTGGGAATACAGGAGATCTCTTAGGACATCTCTTAATGCCATGTGATTAAAACCAATGAAAAACCAACAAACCAATCCAAGCAAGACTGCTAATGATCCAGACCCATCAGGAATGAAGGTTCGAGTCACTGCCTGGTAAAGAACCATGACCATCTGAGGTGCTTGCTGAAGACAAAGGGAACACAGAGTAGAGAGTGGAAGAAGGTAGTTATAAATGCCTGAGCTGAAAATAGAATGAGATTATATATGTAAAATAGGGAAGATGAACTATACTAGACAGGTAACAGTATACACAAAGACTAGGAGATTGATAGAAACATGGCCCATTCAGAGAACAGAAAGGCATCCCACAGGTGGGCCCTATGAGGAAGAGAGAGAAAAATGTAAGAGGTGAGATCAGAGAAGGGAGCAGGAGCTGGATCAATAGAACACTTATAAGCCATGATACAGAGTATGAAATTTTTCTGAAGGGCAAGAGATGCTCAAAATTAAGAGAGAATACACCCTATTCAGAAGGATTTCTCACAGTTTCAGGTTTGAAAAGAGGGTATCTGGGAACAAAACAAAGACAAAAGGCCCTCCATGATTCATTATCCTTATCCAGTCCATCCCCTACCCACACCTACCTAGAGCTGCCCAGGGTTAAGAGGAGGTGATGTCAAAACTAAGCTCACAGTCTATATTTTAACCTCAAGCAGGGAATAAATTGTTGACTGATTTGCCAACTTTGCTTCAGGGAGCACCTATCAGGACAGTAGAGTCAGTGAAGAGATACATATTCTAGCTGCCCTTCCTGTGTTGGGCAATTCTCTCCCTTTGGCATTTTCTGTCTGTCTCTCTGAGGCCGTTTTTCATCTGTTCTTACCAGCAACTTCTTTTTATTGCCGCATTTACTTTTTGTTGTCTTCTGTCTATTGTAATTTTTCATCTTTTCTCATTTCTTTTTAATCTTGTTCTATTTTACTCTTCTTGTCATTCTCTTGTCTGATCCATTGTTCACCCTCTTGTCACCCACACCAATTCTGTATTTTGACCTGCTCTTCCCAAGACTGTGCCGTCTTTTGCTCAGGTGCTCTTTGTTCTAATAGTTGCTGGAATCTTCTCCCCACCCCCTACATTTTGTTTCGATCTCTTTCCCCTTTCTCCTTTCCTTGGTCCCCTTATCCTCTGGCGTCCCTCATTGTTACCCACTGCTCTCTTCCCTCCCTGTTCAGAGCTCCAAGCCCCCAGCCTACTGTCCCCTTCAAGCCCTGCAGTCTCTGCCCTTCAACCTGTTCAGTAGCACTGTTTCTCCTATAAACGACATTCATGATTTTGCCTCCAACACTAAGAGCTCACGTTGCCACTGTGGAAAGGATAAGATAATCAAATGTGCCTATTTATTTATTTATTTATTTATTATTTATTTATTATTTAACAAAATCCAGTAAGTTTCAAGTGTACAGTTCAACTGTAAAGCATATATATATTGCATTGTCTGTTCACCGCCCATATTTGATTTCTTTTTGTCACCACATATTTGACCCCTTTTACCCCATCAAGCAGAGCATTTTGAATCATTTGTTTCAAACTACAGAGAAGTGGGAAAGTAGTAACCTTGATAAGGGCTGTTGCCATGTAATTGTTAGAAAGAAATCAAACCGCAGTGAGTTGAAGTCTGAGAGCTGGTGAATTTGAGGACAGTATGACACCTACGAAGAGGGAGGGGAGGAAGGAAGAGGCAGAAAGGTTTTATTATTTATTTATTATTTCACTTAAAAGTGTATTGTAAAATCGAGCTGTAGTTTCACTCACAATATGTCATTATCCCTGGGGAGTTTGCATTCAGCCTCAGTTGAAATCCTCTCCCTGAACAGCGTAGGAAAAGAAGACGATATATTTAAGATTTCTGTGTTGAGATTTGAATGTTTTGTGTCTGTGCACTTTGTCCCTAATGTAATGTGTATGTATGTGCATGCGATTGTGTGTATGTTTGTGTGGGGAGGCTTCCATCTGCTTATGAGCTATAAGGAACTTGCAGTTGATCATGGGTATGATGGGCTTGTTATGCTTATCCAGAGTGAATGTGAAGACCATAGAGGGACAGAGGGCTCGGCCCTGGGACTGGGGACTGCTGGGATGACATTAGAAGAGGGGCCATTTCTAAAGGCATGATATTTTATTCCATGTAACTTCACTGATCCATTCTAGAGAAAGACAAGCTGTGAAAGTACTGATTGTCAGAAATTCCATGGCCACTCCACTGGACACCTGGAACCCTTCTCTGCAGAAAGTTACTGCCTTTTATCCATCCTCATCTGGCGAGACAAGGGCATCAGGAAAGAGGGATATTCTGGAATGGCACAGTACAAACATTTAGGCTGAGTCCCAGGAGTTTTCTCTGGCCCTCACTATGCCCAGAAGCCTCTTCTGCTTTTCAGGCCAGGATACTTTACTGGAGCATAGTAACTCAGGTGTGTCCATGGATATTCTGGTCATAGAAGATTATAAATATAGCTTCTCATCTCATAGCACGAGTATAGGCAACTTAGAAAAACAGTAGCAGACTTACATCATGCAATGATAATAATATTTATGACTACTTTATTTAAAACTTACTATGTAGCATCCAGGAATTAGTTGAAACACATTATGCATAGTAGTATCTCATTTAATTTCAAAACACCCTATATAACAGATGCTACTATTACCCTTACTTTAGAGATGAGGAACCTGAAACTTACTATCTTGGGTAAGGTCACATATATCAGTAAGTGACAGAGCCAAAATCTAAACTCAAACAGTCTGACACTACATAGCCCACCCTTAGGCTCTATACTCCCCTTTATGAGCAAAGACTCAGGTTAATCTGACTCAGAGGACTGAATCCCAAGTAGGAATGGGCTTTATGAGCATAAAACATGTGCTCAAATTATTTCAGAAATAGAAACCACCTTGAAGAACACCTAGCCAGTAATTCTTGAATCTGTTGTACATTGTAATTATTTGTGCTATTGTTAAAAAAATAGCAATGTTGAGGTCCTTCCCCCAGAGAGTCTGATTCAGTTTATTGGGGATAAGGTCATATCGTGATTATGTTTTTTAAACTCTCTGGTTGCTTATATTGTCATCCAAGTTGAGAATCGCCATTCTAATATTACATACAGATGAGAAAACATGAAACCTGAAAGGTTGACTGACTTGCCTAAAGTTATACCACCTGTTAAGGGCAGTTGAGAATACCAATCTCAGCTCTCTTGGCTCTCCTCCAGGAATATTTTTCTTGCTCTGATCAGAGACAAACCTGTCCTTATGTGTGTCAGAGAACACAGTAAAACATGGCAGGTAAGCATTTGGACTGAGGCACAATTCGATTAGAATAGTAGCTATGTAGCCTTTGGCTTCAGTTCCCTGTGCTTTGAGTTGTTCCATATGCAAAATGAGCATAATAATAGAGCCTGCCTGGAGGACTTGTTATGAGATGATATTGTGAGATGATGCCACGTAAAGAGTTTATAGTCCCACCCAGCATATGGTAATTTTTTTACCATCTGGAAAGGAGCAATCATTCATTAAACAGCAGTCTTGGCAGCAACTTCATATCCAGTGACCTGTACAAGCCCATGACTTCATCTCCTGTGCTGTCACTAATGCCTGCCTTGTCCTACCAGGTTTAACACTTATCAGATCTCACTGAAATCTCACAACCACATGAAGTAAAGAATATGATATCTACACTGTAGATGACAGAGCTGAGCCTGAGGGGTTAAAATCTTGCTAGAAGTCATAGTTTCCAAGTGGAAGATAAAGTTTGAACTCCTCCTGCTGTTGAAAGAATGCCCGTGATGGGCTCTGCCCGCTCCTCAGGAGACTGAGTTCTTGCTCTGCCTCCTCAAAATCATCCTCTTGCTAAGTTCTGCTTTTTGCAGAAGACCCTTTTTCTTTTATTTTTGGGGCGCTTCCCTGTTTCCTTGGCAATGCTGATCTCATTGCATTTTCATAATATTTCACGCTTTAATTTATTTAGTGCTATTGTACAGGGCCCTGAGCATCTTGGAAGAAGCAAGACTTTTATAAATAAAATTATTATTACAGCTGCTCCGATCGCAGCCCCTGAGCTATTTAATAGAGATATCAATTACTCTCAGTGTTGAAAATTTTCACCCAAAGCCCTTTATGGCCCAAGTTTTCCTTGTCTGTCGTTACTCCATTCTGCTTGTTGTAGTTTTGACACAGCTGTATAGCATTTCTCCTTACTATCCCCATCAGAATTGAACAGAGAGCAGCTCAGCCAAAGTTTCATGTAATGTATGCTGGAGAACATGACCTACTTTCTTTAACCTTTTTGAATCACTGAAGTTCCAAATCCCATTTCGACCTATAATGTCAAATTTTGTAATGAGTCAACCCTCCTTGTCTACCTCATGCGAAATAAAATCACATTATTTATCAGTCTCCAGCAGAAACCTCTTCCATGCTACTCCAGAGCTGGACATGAATTGATCACACCACTTATTTGGCACCTGGGATTTCAGGAGTCTAAACAGAGTCTTATGTAAACAAATCTTTTGTCACTTTTGAAAGGAATTGAAGCCCAAACAAGGGGAGTAGGGTCAGGGTCATGGTGTCATTGACTACCCTTTCTATCGTCAAGGTTACTTTCTGGAACCTGCCTGCTACCTCGCAATCTCATAGCACTTTGCTAGCCAGGGATCTGAGAGGACAATTGTTGTCTGTTTATATAATGTCAGTGACATGTTGAGGAATTCACAGGATAAACTAATGTTCAAGCTCAGATGTCTTTCAGGACATTTTTCAAATCATGCTTGACCTCCCCTCTCCCAACTCCCCGCACAGCATGCTCTTTTTCCAGTCTTTTCAACACACTTTACTCAGTCATTCATTCAGTAAAAGTTAACGAGGCGCTGGCTGCGGACCAGTGACATGGCAGGCGTGCACAATGATGAGCAGAACTGACTTAGTTCCTTACTGCTTTTGGAGTCTGGGTTCTTCATTTCTCCTTTCATCTTGACGTGCCTCCTTCTCAAACATTTAGTCTCTTCATAATTTACAGTTGTATTAAGGATTTTGAAGAAGTTTCCTAATTAACTGGGAGCAATATATCGTTCTGTTTCCATTTTGTATTTTTTAGAAAGCAAATGGAAGTAGCCAATCTGTCCATTACAAATGAGTTCATTCCTATTCAAGCAGCAACTTTCAAGTACCTTGCCTGAGGCTTCTTATGTTCTGAGCAACATATTGGCTTTAGTTGTCCGTACTTCTTCCCAGCTACACTGGGAGCCCTAAATGAATAGAAGACACAATAATTCAAAAAGAATTTATTGTATTATACATAGTGGCCATGCATAGTTTCAGTAACAGAAAACACAATAAGCTTATTCAAGGTGAATATGTATAACTCTCTCTTCTGGCCAGACAGAGATTGTTGGATATCTAACAACTAGATTTCCTTAGAGCAAAATAAATATATAAAATGAACTATGACCCAGATTTCTTGGTCAACAAGAAATAGACAGGTTGAAGCTTTTTTATTCCCAAAAGGAAGAATAATTTCCAATGAGAAACGACTAACTAGAATATTCAAATTACTGAAAAAGATGCAGCATAGAGAACTGTCTATACCAGTGCGGTTTTCCTGCAGCTCAGAGGTACTTTGCAATCCACATAATAATCTGAGAGAACCCAAGAAACTCTGTAAACCAGGACCAGTATTCTCAAGACACATTAATAACTCAGTTACAGTTTACATTCCTACTAAGCGCAAGCCGCTGCTCTTGGTATTGCTTGTGCAGAATAGGTGCATTCCACTGCAGCTCCTCATTTTATGAAGAGTTAAGCCATAACTGCTTATCATTTATCACTTCTCTGAAATACATCTAAAGAGGTACAATTCTAGGCCCATCTTCTCCCTCCTACTTTTCCAAATTGATTGTGAACTTTGGAGGCCCTCTTGCATGGGTCAGGACAATCCTGGATTGCTAATTGAAGGCTGGCTTGGCCCATTTGTCCCCACTCTATTAGATATCTCAAATCACTCTCATTGTAATTCTGTGTTAGTCTTTTAATAAAAATGGCCAGCAAGCCCAGAGATAACAGAATAGGAATCAATTGGACCTGTGATTGTCTGCATGCCAGATTCTCTTGTCAGCCTAGTCGCCAATTCATACTGCCAACCCAACCTCCTCTGGGACTGAGATGTTTGAAAATAGTGCAGCGGCCTCCTCTCCCGGGCAGTGTTTTCCTCCATCATTTGCTTTATTAAATATTGATTTTCTGTTGCATTATTAAACCTAAGTCCAGAGCATAAATTCTGGGCTGATACTTTAATCTGGCTCTCCTCATTTTTTTTTTTTTGGCTTCTAGAACTGATTTTCAGGCCAGCTCTCCTGGGGAATCTTTAAGTCAACTTAAGGCCTATAGAGAAACCTGTCTGCAGGAAGGGGAGGAGCCACAACTTGAGAGGTAGCTTGCCTCACCAGAGAACTACAAAAAAGACTGAGCTTATGTAAAGCCTATTTTCATACTACACTTGCTCCAGACACAAAAGCCTATCCTTATTGGGATTCAAGTGGCTGTACCAGGAAGGTCTTTGGATTCACACCATGAAAACTACTGAGTAGGAAAATGGTATGCTGAATCAGGCATCCACAGCTCTTCAGACATTACCTAATCAATTATCCATTCACTCCCTTTTCTTTTGTTCTCGGTTATTTCTAAACTTTGAGCCACTAGTTCTAATCACACGGGCCTTTGGCTTTTCACTTATTTGAGGCCTCTGGTTCATTTTTATTTCCCCTTCTCCTCTCTTTTTTCTAAGGGCCAGTGGTTGAATGGTCAACTATCTCAATCTGTTGTACGATGGAGTCATCATACACTTTGTGAAACTTTCTGAGAGATATAGATGTCTCTAATCAGCTATGTTAGCTAGAGTGATCTCCAAGTTTAATTCTCCATCCCTTGAATGGCTTCCTTGACTAGTCATTGGCCTGAGCCTGGGGACTCGAGCCTGAAGATAAGAAAGTATCGTCATGCCTTTGTCTTCAATACAGAGACAAACAGGAGAAGAAAAAAAAATGGAAATAAATATTTATGGAGTTTCTCTGGCAAGACCGAAACATGTTGCTGTCGACATGGGTGTTTGCAGAGAGCTATGACCACCTGCCTGTCTGGACTTCAGTTCATCTCAGCTTTCTCTCTGTGCCCTATTTGATTTTACATCTTCAGAAATATAGTGTTAGGAAATCATTCCAGGAACTGGCAGATTGGTTAAAGGCCAGGGTTGAGGAGAAGTATGAGGAATAACTCACTCTGTGATATAGAGGAAGCACAACTACCTCAAGCTGGCCACTGACACCTGTCAAATATGAACTTTCACATGCCATGGGCCCTGGGGTGACTAAGCCTGTGTGACCACTTCAGATGCAATAAAAAAAAAATCCTTGGGGAATATTTTATGAAAAGTAAGTGAAAGTCAAGGTGGAAGAGATCATCTACTCCATTTTCTCCAACCAATATCCTTATACCTTTAAAGAATAAGAGATGTGTTCTTGCAGATCATGAAAATTCCAAGTCATGTATCTTTCTACATTTTTCCCCCCAAAATCCGAATCTCTTCATAATATCTAGTTAGGTAAGTAGATAGTACCTACAACTTATTTGAACACTGTCAGTGATGGGCAACTAACTACTTACTCAAGTAGGTCCTACTTCCTTTAGAAAAGATGGCCATTTTTTTTTACATTAAGCCAAAATTTGCCTCATGTCTGCCTCTTGGTTATTCTTGTTAGAACTATGTAGAATAAATTGAATCTTTTGTAGTAATAAAAAAGTACTTGGCTTTTAATTAAGATATATGAATTTTGAATCTTAGTTCCTATGTAAATTTGCGCAAATTATAGGTCAGAATGGTTCAATATTAGTAGTTGCATATGTTTCAATCTGATATTTAATCTTTCTGAGATCCAGCTTTCTCATTTATAACAGCTTGACTATAACAACTCATCAATTTATTGTGAGAGGATTGAAATGAGATGAAATACCTAACATTAAGGAGTATTTAATATTTTTTAAAAATTCAATTTGACAAATATTTTTTGAACTCCTACTGTGTGTCTGACACTACGGCAAGTACTAGGAATAAGAAAATGAATCATAAATGGTCCCTGACTTCACGATGGAAATTATAGTATTTGAAGATGCTTATTATATTCCTTAAGCCTCCACTTCTTTCAATAACTAAATAGTTAAAGCATCTCTATCATTGTAAAGATGTCTATCATTGTACTCACTTCTTTATATTGTAATTATCTCTTCACTCAAAAGATATAACTCTTTTGGGCCCAAGAGTCATTCCATGAATGTCACATATTTTCTCACTAAATGAGAGTGAGAAAAATATTGAATGAGTTTCTAATTCTTCAGCATTCCTTTTATAACAGCCTACAATGTCTTCATTCCTGTCTTCAGACATTGGCTAACTTCTTCCTAGGGCTGCACAAGCAATCCATTGGAGGCCACACAAGCACTCTGGCTTTCATCTAGTTGCTGTATGTCTTGTTGCTGATCCCTTTACTACCCTTCTATGCACTTTGACGATACCTCTATTTCCCTCTGATTTTCTCATTGACAGTTTCTACCAGCCCAACATGTGTCTTGGTAAAAAAAAAAAAAAAAAAAAAAAATCCATCCAAATGACAAGAATTCACTCAAATAGTAAAACAAGGTTTATTGGAAAGATGAGAAAGACTTTGTGGAAACATGTGCAGGAAACAAATGCAAATCCTATAAGAAGCAACTTCTCCCAGACAGTTCTTCTCTGCATTTCTCTTGTTGAGATTCTGTGGTCTCCTTCTTTGTGCTTATTTCTACATATCTCCATGGTCTCTTGAGTCTCTTACTCAGGATTTCTCTGATCCCCACTAACTTCATCTCACATGTGGCCTTGGCCTGCCTTGGTACACATTCAGACAACTTGATAGATCACAGCCAACTCACTTCCTTTTGGAATCTTAAGTTCTAATTATCAGGAAAGTGAATCAGACTGTCTTCATTTGAATCAGGTGATCACCCTTGTCCCAAGCAGCTGTAGTTGGGATAAGGATAGAGATTATATGATATATGATACTATCTATGTCTATTTAGGGTTCTGCTTTTTCAGAAAGTTGATATGGGTGAAGGGTTAGCAGTTGCCAGGTCTGTTACAGAGATGATTTGTAATGTCTGCAAGGCTGCAAACCAAGGATGGTCTGCTCACACCTTCTCTGCCTTCCTTTTCAGTTAGAAAATGTGTCAAGGGCATACAAACATTTTCTTCAAAAGATAAGACTTGGAGAAAATGTGGTTAGATATCACCCTAGCTTGAAATGCTTTGGTCTCACAGATAAATGAAACTATTAAAATATACTGAAATGTCAATAATTGAAATCAGGAACAGCATAGGGAAGGCCAGCTTATGTCCCATGCCAGCTCCCAGTCTTCTCCTGCATGCAGCCTCACAAGATGTGTAACTTCCCTTTTATACATAGTGAAGGGTTCCAAGTCATGTAGGAATATTGCAAATGGGTTGTGGACACAGTATCTTTGGGCTATTTCTGTCTAAAGTTATTTTGATTTTTTCCATTTGATGCTGTTAGAAACAGGAACTGATCATTTGTGCTGGAAATAGCACAACTTTTGCCCTTTGTTTCGATTGCTTTTGACATGTTTGATTGTTGAATTTGATTGCTGGCCACAGAAAATTGCATTTGTGTTGAGAGCGTTCTGAACAGATCAATATAAGAGGAAACCAGGCAAGATCAATTATAATATCAAAGGACTAGTAAAAAAAAAAGTCATGTAGCTCACATATCATCCTGTAACTCTCAGTGTCTAAATATCTCCCAGGTTCTTCACCACAATTCATTAGTTAAATCTCATAACACCCCATGAGGTCAGTTAATGTCTGATGCTAGACATGTAGGAAAGAGGAAAATAACACTATGCCAATTCAATTGTCCTTACACAGAAAATTTGCAAAAAGTGAGACAAAATATAGTAACACATATAATTATTATAATCACTCCACATGTTTTACAGGTAGTGTGTGAGGACTTCTTTGCACATTTCTAATTTAAACTTTGAAAGAAGCTTAGGGTTTAAATCTCTTTATCATTACTATTTTATGACAAAAAGATCAGACTAGAAAGATTAAGTAATCAGTGTAGGATTGGCCTTGACTGCATGGAAAGTGACTATTGAGACTTGTGATTGCTCCAAATTCCATGTTTTTATCCATCTCATTTTTTTTTGTAATTTTAAACCAAAACACTATGTACAAATATGAATAAACATTATGATTGCTGCTGCTATTCTTATTATTTTACTAATTTCACTAAATGGGTAGAATTTCCTCTTCCTCATGAAGGGATCCTTGGGGAATAGTTGCTCAAACTGCTATTATCTCTGTAATAGTTGTATGCATCTGACTTTTTAAAGTGGTTTCCCTGTCCATTCTCATAACTGGCTTATAAAGGAAGTAAGGCAAGTATTATCAATTCCATTTTCTAAGAGAAGAAAGTGAGGCTTAGAGAATGTTGACTAGTGCCCATGGTAGTGAAGAGTGAAGCACTGTGGCTACAAAGCTTCTGATCTTTCCACTTGTTTCTCTTCTGTGAGATAAAGCATTCATTTGTAAGGATATCATGGCCAAATGACATGAACTTGTTTTTTTCTTAAATATTAGACTGCCTCCACTGTTACTCCCTTAAAAACATGAAACAACAACAGCGACCAAAAAACAGTTGGGAGTGCTTTAGCCAAAGAGTGTTTTATGCTCCTTGTGGTTAGACCATGTCTTATGAACCTATTTGGTCCTACCTAGCCCTTAAAAGACAGCCTTCAACAGAGAGATGCATTGGAAAGAGGCTTTAACTGGCTACTAGGAGACCAAATTCATGACTTAAAAATACTTGATGATTCAGTCACATCATTCTTTATTACCAAAAAAAAAAAAAAATGTATATTGATGGCCTCCTGCATTCTAGGCCCTCACCTGGGCACTTAATAGCTGGCTGATCTCGAACAAGACACCTAAGTTCTCCAGCCCTTGATTCTGCCATTTGCAAAATAGACGTAATAATGCTCTTGTCCCTACTTCAAATAGTTATGGCAAGAATAAAATTAAACCATGGATGCAAACTGGTTATATAAACTAATGAGTCCTGTACTGATGTGATATATTGTTTTAAGCGCTCAAAAATGTTCATGAATGGGCTATTAAATTAAGAATGTACATTCCTAGTGCCCCAGGGGTAATAGAAAACAGTGCTGAAAAAGTGACATCACAGGCTCAGGTGAGTCGAATGAGGGACAGAACAAGAGGGAAGTCACTGTGTCCTGTCTTTTTTCCCTCTGGGTGGAGAGGGCTGCCTTTGGCAGGATTTAGCCACTCATCTGTTCTCTTGAAACTGCTTGCTCTGAGTGGTGTGATTTCTGTGGCATTTTCTCCATTTTCTTTCTCTTTCTGGCAATGACTCTTTGAAATATGATTTCTGCTTCCTCGATGGCAGGCTATATAATTGATAGCCTCTCTGGGTTGCTGGAGCCCTGCATTTAAACCATGCTTGCCTTGGCTCCAACGCCTCAGAGTTCATTACTTTTTGAAAAGCTTCACGTCTGTTTGTGTTCAGATTATTGTTGCTCTGGAGAGGGAAGGTTATTGTCAGGCAGGAAGAGGAGTGTGGAGCAGAATTCATGATAATCAAATTCTCTCTCCTCCTTAGATGAATATTTCTGAGTAACAGGACTTCACATTTATCTGATATGGCTGTTCTGAACCAGGGGACCAAGGACCTTCACTTTTCCCCTGCAGCATGCTAGGGGGAGTTCAGCAACATTCAGTCTTGGGATGTGGGAGGCTGCTGCTTTGCAAATAAAGTGGGTAATAAAAGTGCCCAGCTCTGGTACTAGAGAATGATTTAGTGCAGAATATATACATGTAAGATTTTTAATTAAAGGTATGGGGTACACTTAGTTCTCAGTGACAGTGTGGGTGGAGAGCACGTGTCCTTTCTACCTAAGCCCATGATCTTCTCTCAACTCTATAATGATCACCACATCATTCTCAGCCCTTGTTGCTCCCTTTCATCAAACAGTTATCATCTGCACTGTTATCACTCACGTATGTTCACATCCTGTTTTCCTGCTCCACCTCCATAAATGTTAGAACCTTAAATTTGGTAAAGTCGACCAAGTTTGTATAAATGTGAAATATACCAGAACATGGTCTTTATAGCAGATGAAAAATAATTCTTTTCTTTCCAAAGATTAAGACACAGAGACTGTCTGAAGTGGTTGTAGGAAATATAAGTGAGAACTATTAATTGGGATTCTTTTATTCTCTACATTTTCCTTCTCAGCCTGAAAAAAAAAAAAGTCCTACCCTATTCTTTAAGACTGAAATTAACTGCCTTCTTTGAGGAGATATTCCCACACTCCACCCCACCTCACCTCAAGGAAGTTGCTCTGTTCCTCCCTTGAACTTTCAAAGATTTTAATTTGTATCATTGCCATAGCATTCCTTACACTGTTGTATGATTATCCATCCTGTGGGTGTTCCTCTTGCCCTCACTGCATCCCTTGAGGACAGGAACCAGGTTTTAAAAATTCATTTCTGTATTATCACCATCTAGTGTGGTCCTGACATGCTTGACACTAAAGAAAGTTTCATTGAATAAATCTGTGAAAGGATTTTACTTGATCAAAGCATATTCAGATTTTCCCTCCAGTTAAGTGTTACTGTATGCAGAATGTGTGGAATGTGCAGAACCCTTGCTCATTTATCTGTCCTTGAGAAACTCACATAGCTTCTCATTCCAGAGGGAGAGATAGTCAGGTACAGTGCTGCAGGTGATGCTATTTGCACAAGGCTAGGTGATAAAAAGTAGGTATTTGAAAAAGAAAAAGGCAGATTTTGGCATTTTGGTCAGTTAGAGAGATAGGAGATAGAATCATCCTTCAAAGGAAAAAATACATAGAAAAAATCAGTTTCAGAAAGAGTTTTCATCTCTATAGGAGATGAAACACTTTTAAGTTGAAGGCAGTTTCTTTCCCTTTTGCAATATAACGAGTAGGAGATATTGTCACATCTTGTCATTTGAAGGGTGTAAAATTGGGTTATACAAGTAAAAAAGATATCATGCATATGTTTGTGTTTAACAAATAATAAATATTTGAGAGATTGTTTTATATACCTAACAAAGGACTTTCTGAATAAGACACCAAGGGTAGATTTACTCATAGATAATGCTTGAAATGGGGTATTATATCTATATGTTCTTCAGTATTCTAGGAATAGGGAAATATTTTAGCCTTTCTGAATCATAGTCAAGTATACCAGCCTAAAGTTTTTTATTGTTTCTTTGTTACTCAACCTTCTCCTTGATTCATTCTATGATAGATTGTGAGGATTATAACAGCCTAAAGCTCAGTAAAGTGGAGGTGATTATCAGAATTTGAAATGCAGTGACATTTTGCTGCCAAAAAGTAATTGATTTATTAGAGACATTACAATACATGCATGATTCAACATAAGAGATTTCTTTGAACTTGTTCAGTATCAAATCCTGTGGGAGACTATTTGCTTTCAGCACCGCGGACAGAAATTCTCTTTCATTCCAATTCACTTGGCCTTATACAGGTAAATATTATAGCTCAACAGTAGCACTCCAATTCAGTGGCCACAGTATGATTCAGTTTAATAGCTTTAACAATTCAAACTGGGGAGTACCAGAATATTAATACATTGTTTTGCACTTATGTTGCCACAAAGTGGAACAAGGGACAGGTTCAGATGAATTTATATTATTATCATTACTATCATTATTGTTGCTAAAAATAATGATAATATTTCACAGAAAATCAAGTAAAATACAGAATACTTCAGAAGACATTTGATTTTTTTTCCCTAACAAGCGACTTCTTAGTAATGCTATACTTCCAAACTCTATGCAAGGAGCCATAATTGAGTTCAGTAATTCCACACCTGAGCAATGAACCGTACAGACTAACAAAATGCCTAAAGCTGATGAAAATCTTGTTTCTGAAGCCCCGATGGGGCATGGGGTAAAACACTGAGAAGATTAGGATTTCTGCCTTAATGGCTGTGAACTAATATACTTATTCTGACTAGGCAAACCTCTAGTTAACTTCAAAATGCTTAAGGCAGCCTACAACATTTTAAATACACAGCCTTAATCCAGTATGCTGTTTGCTTCCTTATCCAGTGTTTATTGATTATAAATGTTCCAAAGCAATTTTATTTCCCCTCACACATAAGAAAAGAAAAAGAAAACTAATAATGGATTAATCCAGGGGCTTTCCTAAATAACTGACATTAAATTGAATTATGGAATATATACCTATGTTGATGCTTGAATTTAAAATGTTTATAGAACATAAGATGATATAAATTTTAGATAACATGCAATCCATGTTATAGTTAGAGAAACTATCTTCTTGTAGATATGGAAACTGGATCATCAGGATCATATCACTTGACTAAAGTGTCAGGGATAAGTGCACGGCTTATGCTTACTACTTGTTTGGGAAAAAAGGGGGTAGGGATAAACTTTAATATTATGTAAGTTATCTTTTTCCCTCTGTTACCGAGAAAAGCTGCAATACTTAACAAAACAACCATACAACTAAACATCATTCCCATTTTACCCTTTCTGTCAGGAAACTCAAAAAGAAATTTAAAGCTTACCATCAAAATGTATGCTGACATTATGGTTCCCATTTAAGGTATTCTTCTTTATCTTGGACCTTACTTTATGTGTTGATTTTATTCTTTTATTTTGTGTTTTCATTATAAGATGCTTCAAATTTACTGTGGAAATAGTGAAATATAAATAATTATGAATAACTTGATATATTTATATTTAATATTGTTTAAAATATGCCCTGGTCACTTGCGGTTTATATGGATGTAGATCATTTGTCCATTTTAAAAATTGGGGGTGGAGGAGGAATGCTCATTATTTGTTCATCAATAAAATGAGATAGGGGATAAGGGAATTAAAAATTAAATTAAAAGAATAAGAATTTCATCAGTGTGCTATAGACCATCTAAAAGAGGGAAGATTTTTATTCAGAACAATTTTTTTTTCAAAGCGTATTATGGGAAAATATAGGTTATAAGAACTGAACACTTAACTTGTCAATTGGATTAATGGATTCAAAACAAAGAAAAACTTGGGAGTTGCAGTTTTTCAGTTCAAACAATTACATTAATTAAATAAGCTGAATTCACTTTTTATTCCTGATTTTATTTATTTTGTCATTCATTTATTGAGTACCTGCTATGTTTCGGGCACTCTGAAATTTCTGGGCATTCAGAGATAAAAGAGAATTGCTGTTCTCAGGAAGCTCTACCCTCTATTAACATCTAATACAATGAATTGTTGTAAGATGCTAGAGAAACAAAAAAGAAGGTCAAAACTGAAATGCTTCAGGGTAGAGTGGAGTCAGGGAAGGCTTCCAGATCTGAGTCTAAATTTAAAGGGCTAAGAGGAGTTAGCTATATGAAAATTGAGTGTTTACAAATTCAAGGAACCAGAATGGATTCACGAGAGAAATCTGGGGAGAGGGAGATGGGACAAAGATCCTAACACAGTTCACAAGTAGTAGTGCTTTAAAAATAGGTGTGGGTAAGCAAAAGCTGTGTGTGTGTGTGTGTGTGTGTGTGTGTGTGTGTGTGTGTGTGTGTGTGTGTTTGGGCGTGTGTGTGTGTGTGTGTGTGTGTGTTTGGGCGCATTATAGTAAAGGATAAGATTGGAAAGGTATAAATGCACCAGTCCTGAGGGTTCTTGCTTTGTACATTCAGCTAAGGGTAACCTGAAAGAAAAATGAATACTTTAAAATATTACAAGTAGATTATATTTGCATTTCTGAAAAGATAACACAAAGATTTTTTGGAAGATGATTTGTAGAGGGTACAAAGCTAGCATACTCTACTATAGTAATTTTAGGGGAGTAGTGAGAGTGGCCTAAATTAAGGTTATTAATCCTGATGATAGAGAATGTATAGAGTTGAATGATTCTCCATTGGCAAGGATCCATGGAACTTGGTGACTGACTTGGATGATGAATAAGGAAACTGAAAAAGCTGGGGAAATTTCTCAATTTAGGGGAAATACAGTGTAGTGGTTTAGCATATGGCTACTGCGTGATTACTGACTTTTTTAAATCTGTCTTTTTGACCATGTCATTTTCCTTAACCTTTCTTTACCTCAGTTTCTTCACCTGGAAATGGGAAATGATAATAATGATAGTAATGTTGTTTTGCATGCACTTTCAGAATGTTATTTAAAAATCTGATATTCTTTCTTGAACCTCTTTAAAGGAAGGACTAGTTTAAGATCTAGGTTTATGAAAGAGGGACTGAGAAAGGTGATTGGGTTTGGAGAAAAGGATGATTTATTCAGTGTAAGACTTAGCATTCACTTTGTATCATGTATTCACAGTCTAATGAATTATTACAGAATCTGTGAAGATGAAAGAGAATAAGAGTGTCATTAAAGTGGATAAAATAATCCAATAGAGAGATGTTGGAGATGATTAGCAAGAGCATTCAGACTGTAGAGAGAAGTTGACAGTCATGTTAAGTAAAACATGGCTTTTAAGGAAGATACTAAACAGTGATGGATTATTATTAAAGGCAGAGATTAGCCAAGAAGTAAAACAGACAACTTCAAAGGAACAAGGAAAATAGGGGAAAATATTTAAGTCCTTAAAGGAAATGAACAAGTGATAGAAATTTTATACAACTGAACAGCTTCCCCTAAATAAGTAGTCCTGGCCTGTCCTTGATTTCAGAACTGAAAGCTCATAGGTTTCCAAGCCCAGAGGAGAAAAACAAAAAAAATTCTCTCAAATTTTTCTTTAATTTTTGTCCTGGGCAGCAGGCCACAAATACAACATCCTGCATTACTAATCTCTTTAAGTCTGATATATTTGTATTACCATTGTTGGTAATTCAGCTTACCACCTCCATCCAGTCCACTTATCCTTAGAAGATGAAAAATTAAAAACTGGTGGGGCACCATCATTAAGTTGCTTTTCTATTGTTTTCTGCTGCCACCAGCACCAAGCTAACATGAGTCCTTTCCTGGAGAGAGTTTCAGAAGAAAAAAAAAAAAATGAGGAGAGAGAAGAGGAAAGAAGTGATAAATTTGGTTTATCACTACGTGGATATATGGTCAGTCAGTTAATTTATATGGCATTATAAATTAAAGCTACTTAATTTACTTGAGGATCTCAGAATAAGTTATAAAAAATAAGGTGAGCTATTATTCTGACACCAGTAATTTCTTATTGCCAAATCCCATGACATCTTTTTAGTATTCTTCTAGCTGAATTGATGTAGTTGCTACCACTTGCCTTCTTGATATTCTTTCTTTCCTAATTTTTCATGAAACCACTCTCTCCTAACTTTCACCCAGCTCTGACTCACTCCATCTTAGTTCTCTTTTTCGTTCACCTTGGATCTTCTCATAAATCAGGAATGCTGGCATTCCTCTGGGTTCCATCTTTGAGTTTCCTTCCTTCATGCCTTTCCCAGGTGATGCTGCTCAGCCATGAAATTAACCTGGAGATATTGTTTTGAGCAGTCATTAGGATGGTGTGCTCTGTTCATCTCTTTTCTAAATTCCCAATGGTTACAAATCGTCTACTTATTATCTTAATTTGTATGTCTCGCAGACAACCTAAACTCTATATATTCCAAACTGTTCTTATAATCTTCTAAACCTAACTAACTGGGTTCTTGATGTCAATCAACAGAGCTTGATTCAGGTTGACTTAATAAAAAAGGAATTGATTGGAGGTATAGTTTACAATTCATGTAACTGACAGATATCGATTCAAATATAGGAAAGAAGTCAATACACAGGAAAAAAAATCACAGCGCAGTCTCTCTCCTTACTGTGGCCTCCACAACTAGCATAGACATTGTTCTTGGTACTATTGTGGCCCTTCTGACACCTCTGAGCAATAGATGTCCCAACAGGAAAAAATTCCAAACTATCTCTGCTTCTTTTCATCACTTCCTGTAGAGACAAAGTCCTTGGCAAGAGCATCCAGTTGGCAGAGACCAGTTGATATGTCCATTCTCCAGCTACTAGAGTGCAATAGCGCAGCTTTGACCTTAACAGATTTCAGAGTGGACCCACATATTCTAGGGTTTCTTAAATATAGAAAGAGGGTTCAGATTCTGGGTAGTATCTTAAAAGAATGGTAAATACCCACTGCACATCTTATGAATAAGCCTTCTCTTTAACTGATACCTCTCATCTCAACAAATGACACCAATGTACATTCAGTCAACTAAGCTAGAAACCTCAGAATCACCTGCAAGTTTTTCTTTTCCTTATGGTACACATCTGTTTTGTTGATGTTTATTTAACTCACTTTGTCTTGCTAGTCCATCTACTAAATATTTCTTAACTCTTTTTCACTCCATTCTTTTCTCTCTTAGATCAACCCTATGCCATTTCTAAAGAGGACTTCTAATGCGTTCCAGCAATGATGAGGTGAAGGATGTTAAGGGCACAGGCTCACATGTCAGACCACCTGTGTTTAAATCACACTTCTACCACTCACTAGCTGGGTGGCCTTAGGCATTTTACCTAACTTTGCTCTATGTTGTATATAAAAAAGGTTAATAATACCTACCACATAGGGTTGCTGCAAGGATTGATTAAGGCAGCATGTTAAAAGCATTTGGAATTCTCACAAATAGTAGCCGTTCAATAAAGCTAAGACAATGCTAAAAGAGAAAAGTAGTAGTGGTGGGAAAGGTGGAGAAGATGGTAACAATGGTGGTATAAATAGAAATACTACCACTAATCAGTATTCTTTTGGATATGCAGTCTATATATTGTTGTCAGCATTATCTTTTCAAACATTCATTTAATTTTGTTATTCTCCTGCTTAGAATCTTTTGATGGCTCCGATTTTCTATGAGATAAAATCCAAACTCTTTAGTAAGGCATATAAACTCCTGCAAAATGAGACTTAAATGATCCTTTTACCACTGTATTCTACCACTCATGTTACAGTTGGAGGAACATGGATTAGCTGTTTTCTATAAGACTCTCCTTTGCAGCCTTGGAACCCCTACATTTCCTGTAAGACCTAACACATGGTAACTGTCTTTGCATGTCCCTCTGAGTCACTTTATGTATTCTCATCACACTTGGTTTATGCATTTCACATGGCGGCACTCTGCAGTAATTTTTGAATATGTCATTAACTTATGCACTTGCTCATGTGCCCTTGCACTGAATGCTCCTGTCTTATTCATTTGCATCTCTGTTATGTGAGACTGGAACATAGTAGGTGCTCAGGGAATGGTTATTCAAATACTGCATTAATGGACACATTTATAATGACTCTGTGAAGACCCAGAGGAGTATAGGAAAAGATGTACCGACTTGTTCCAGACCGGTGCACTATGTCTCACTGGCCACACTTGGCAGTGACATAAACAGGCAGAGCATTTGAGAACCTTGACTCCTGCAGCTCTGCTTTAATCATTTCCAGTTTGTGCTTGGCACCAGACACCTTGCTACAAACTTTAATAGAGTACCGGGAAGACCTTTTTTTCTGAAGGAATTTTCATTCCAGTAGAAACTTTAGATTAGAGGACATCATAGTTATGGGACTCTGTAGCCAAATTTGCAATTACCATTAAGGGAAA
>NW_006431288.1:2114041-2118125 GCF_000325575.1 Pteropus alecto
GGACTTTGCATGTCCTAGTATGATGTTCTAAAACAGAAATTATTACCTTTACAAACAGGTACCATTTGAAAAAGCTCCATGTTTCTTGCAAGAACCAGGGCAAGTATATTTTCTCTAGATCTAAGACATTGTATAAACTTTAGATCCCTCTACAAAAAATAGTCACAGATTCTTAAACTGGTTATCTGCCACTTTCCTTATTGTATTTGAAAACAAATATTGCTATTGAATGAAACTAAATTATCTAATTGGGAGCGAGAAGCAGAGATCAACTGAATTCAGAAAATAATTCTCACAAAATTTAATTATTGAAAAAGAATAATTTTATAAAAATGCATGAATCCTCTTTCCACGTGTAGAGACTATGCCATGCCTCCCAGAAATAATTCTCATGAAATATTAATTTCTGGAGACTAGGTTTGGGAAAATATGGATATGAAATGCTTCCATCCTTGTCACCATGCTCTGATTCAAACATAAAGGAATTTAGTGAGTACTTAGAAATTATAATCATTATCTAATAAACAAATGTGCAACAACAAAGGCAAGGCACCTTATTTCACCAATATAAAGGATTACACTGATTTCCCTGTAGTCAAAGAAAATATTTTCAAGTTCTCCATTGCCAAATAGCAACCATTATTGCTCTAGAATCTGATGCCTTCACCCCTTTTATCCTCCTGCAATGCCAGCAACTCTTACGTATGAGTTACTTGATGAATGTTACCTATATTATTACTGTGGGAAATCATTTAATCTCAGCATCTTCTGTACATGCAATTGAACTAAAATAAGAACAAGAGTGATTCTGTATTTTAAATATTTTATTTTGTTTTTTGAGAGCCTTTAAAGGACTGGGTTTGGAGGTATCCATGTTTCTTCCTGCCATTAATCCTCTGTTAAACCACACAAGAGGGAGACTCCACCAAAACTTTTGCCTCCTCGCTAGTGCTGAAGAAAAGTTTTCCTCCTTTCAATCTCCCCTTTGCTCTCTTGGAGAAAAGAGGATGAGCCTGGGCTGACCCACTTGACCCCATAGATCATTGACTACTTCCAAAGCAGACTTCTCTCCCCAGCCCATTCTTTTCAGATCCTTCTTTGACCAGGTGTAGAGGGCACTTGCACTTCCAGAGTTCCTGTGGTACAGACAGGTGGGGCTCTGCTCCTTCTATTAATACTTTTCTACCTACTATTGGATAAGTAGATCAAATTGACTCTAGGCAAAGAACTGCTTCTTTTCACTTCAGGAAGAAGGAAACAGGAAGTTTCCTGCAGGCCCTCTCAGGAAACTCTCAATCTTCCTGTCCTGGCAGTAAAGCTGGTACAGCCTTTTGATCCCACCTGAGGCCTTGCTCCATCCTTAAGTTGTTAGTACCGAGAAGGAAGGACCAGAGGACTAGCACCCTAAAACAACAATGGTAATTTTTTTTCATATATGTTATTTATAATTCTAGCACATGAATTATTATGTGGTATGAAGAATTAGCTACACATAGTTTTCTGGTAAAAAATAAAAAGAGTATTCAGTTATAGGTAGTAGACCTTCAATCGGGTTCACATAGCATCATTAAGGTACTATGTCACTGTGAACCTGTGCCACAAATCATTGGGTCAGATTTTGCAATTTAGGGGACAGCATTCTTATGAAACTGTATGGTGGGTCCTTCTGTTTTCAACTCTTTTGTTACTTTAATTTCTGTTGATTATGATATTACTCTGCCTCAGCACCCCAGATTCTTTTGCTGAGACTATACAATGTGATAGCCTTATGATGATATATGATCTGTTATTTTTCCAGTTCTTTTAAAAAAGTCTCTTGTCTGTGTTCAATACTATAGAAATAAAAGAACATCTTGACAAAAATGGAAAACAAACAAAAATATAAATTCTCTGTGTTGGAAGACATTGCATGCTTAAACATCAAATTCTCTCTCTGTCTTCCTCTCTATTGCTCTCACTCTTACTCCTTCCCCAGTATTGGTGCATGCATGTGAATATATACATATATGTGTGTTTATAAGTTTGCATACATATACACAGGCATATATACAAACATGTAAACATTTTTGCAAGAAATGTCAAACTTTTTCTTATTTCATTTAATGTTCTTTTTTCACTTTCTTTCTCAAGAGAGGGAGTTTTCTTCCATCAGAGCATTCCTCTGAAATAAACTCTGCATTTCTAATTTATGTAAAGAGTTTTTCTCTGTGCTTGTCTAATGAGAAACGATACCCAGAATTAGAGCTTGATGCTTTCCAATTATCCCATTGCATGTGATTTTGTTATACTACAAATAGTTATTTTCTTCCTTCTCAATAACTCCATAAATGGTCCATGATAATCTACTCCAAAAAAAAAATGGTCAGGCATTTTTAATTTTACTGTATATAGTAAAAAAACAAAAACAAACAAACAAAAAACCCTCCATTATTAAAAAAATAATAATAATATTTGGTTAGGATCCCGATCTTTGGCATGAAAGAAGGTTGAAAGTCAGGTCTCCAAAAGCACAGGTTTTCTGAAAGCTAGGGGAGAGCTCAAAATAGAGTAGATAGGCTGCAGGGCTGAGAAGCATCAATTACTTTCACTTTATTTTTGAGCTCGGATTTTCCGATGTTGACCCTGCTTTGTGCTCAGGCAAATAATGGGTCAAGGCACTTAGAAGCAGACAGCTGCACTGGACTCAATTCATCCTAATCAAAAATAATGGTCATGCTTGCCTATTAATCTTTTTTCTACCCTAGAAATGAGAGATTAGGGGAAGAATGAACTGAAATCTAAAGTGTTCTGCCTTAGATGGTTAAGAGGATGATTGAAATCAAAATCCCAGGCTTTTGAGAAGCCCACTTGATTCTAAATTTACTAAAGACAAAAAGAAAGAAACACCAGCAGGAGCCTGTGGTGACCTGGACTTGACCACTGAGCTGTTGCAGTAGCTCTCTTTTCACTGAGACCTCCTAGGAGGAACCTAAGTTTTCCGCGATTCCACCTCGTTATGATGTTCTGCCTATGAGGAGTATATATCATAGTGTGAACATGATCAACTAAATTGAGAAACAGAGCAGCCGAAGTTAAAGGAATGAGTCCATGGCCAGCAGTCCCATGAATAAATTAGTCTGTCTCTTTCTAAAAGCCCCAAATCTTCAGTGGAAATCCAACAAGTCTCTGGTCTCTAAGGCAGCCCCCTCTTTTCATTTTGGCTCTGGTATCACAGCTCCCTGAGGATCCTACAGACCACTTGAATTCATGATGATAGCTGCGGATAGAGATACCATCTTATCATTCACAGGGGCACTGCATTGGACAGCTTCCCTCCTGCTCCCAAATGTTCTGGCTTTTAGGCCATGGCATTGCAGTCATACCTCATTTTTTTTTTTTCTTTATCGATATGAAAACACTATCACCTAAATTAACTAATTTGGTTCTCACAAAATTCTATAAGGCAAGGCAGTTGTAATAATTTCCATATTATAAATGGAGCCTGAGACATCCCCTCTTTGGCCCCAAAGTATGCTGGGGCTGGGAGTCCTGTGGTTTCGCCCTAGCTACAGTGCCCATGATATTGCTCCTTCAGATGTTTCTTACTGGGATCCCTATGACCTTATGCAGAAAGGTCTGATTGCTTGGGTGACCAGACATGGAGTGTACTTGAGGTCATAGTTTCAGAGAGAGGTAAGTGGTGGTGACAGGTATGTGAGCATGACTGCTGTTTTGACCCATGTCTTAGAGTACATGGTGTGTCCCTGAATGCCACTATCCATACATGTGCCATCCACAGTCTCCACTTTGTGCAGGACAGGGACAGAGCCAGCTGGGTCCGTGGCCTTTCTAACCTCACCATGCAGTTCCACAGGGAATATGCTACTCTGTGAACCTTTTCAGTCTTGCTTCCATCTGGCTTCTATTTTCTTCATTCTCACTGGGAAAGAAGTTGCTCAGATAGTGTGATTATTTTCTTGTTTGTTTTTTTTAGGCTTGGGTACCCTGAAAAAAAAAAAAAAAAGAAAAAAAAAAACCACGATGAAAAGTCCAGAAGGGGGTTCAGCAAAATCATATCTGGCTTCTCTGCACCCCCTACCCCCCC
>NW_006431288.1:2120939-2176398 GCF_000325575.1 Pteropus alecto
AAAAGACAAGAGAGAATATGTGCAAGCATTATGTTGTAAGAGTCTTATATAAGAGATGGTATGTTACTTGAATACAGATTGGATAAAAGGCCATACTGTAATTCTTTGAGCAATCATTAATAATTAATACGAAGAGAAGTAATTCATAAACCAATAGTTGAAATAAAATTCTAAAAAATAAGCCCCAAAAGAAAGGTAAAGAAACAGAAAAAAGATTTAGAATAAATAGAAAACAAAGAGCAAAATGACAGATTTAAACCCAATCTACCTGAAGGTAATAGATAATTTCTTAGGACACAAAAAACAAAAGCTATAAAAGAAGATACTAGTAAATTAGACTTTTACAAAGTTACAACTTATGACTGTCAAAGACACTGCAAAAAAAAAAAAAAAAAAAAAAAAAGAAAATACCCTGAAAAAAAAAAAAAGAAAAAAAAAAACCACGATGAAAAGTCCAGAAGTGTGTTCAGCAATATCATATCTGGCTTCTCTGCACCCCCTACCCCACCCCACTTCATATTTTTCTTAGCTGTTCTGTTTTAGTTAGTGCTAATACAGTGCGCCCCTCCCACATTTCCCTTTAGGGTGAAATGCCTGCGCATATGCTTCAGAAAGGCAGTATATTTTAGGCAGCCAGATAAAAGACAAAAAAACCACGATGAAAAGTCCAGAAGTGTGTTCAGCAATATCATATCTGGCTTCTCTGCACCCCCTACCCCACCCCACTTCATATTTTTCTTAGCTGTTCTGTTTTAGTTAGTGCTAATACAGTGCGCCCCTCCCACATTTCCCTTTAGGGTGAAATGCCTGCGCATATGCTTCAGAAAGGCAGTATATTTTAGGCAGCCAGATAAAAGACTCTAATAGCCCCAGATTAATGCATTCATTCCTGGCCAATTGAAGGATTCATTACAGCGCTCAGGCTGAGGCTTCTCTCTGACGGATTTGCCCTGGGTAATGAGCCATTCAGCAGCTGCTACCCTGCATTGCTGGTAACCTGCAAAAGGGGGCAGTGAGATTGAGCTGAGCAGACACGATAAAGTGCAAAAAGGGGAGGAACTTCTGGGTATCTCCAGGCATTGGAGAGCAGTTGTTAAGAGCAGTTGTGTACATGGCCTCTGTCTCTGGAACAGCTGGGACTGAGAATCATCTGATGGGGGAGTGTGCTGAGGAATATGACGATGCATATAGATAGCACTGCCATATTTCAAAGGCTGAGAAGTGTGGTTGATGGCAGACAAAGTTTGTCTCTGCTTTAAAAGTGAACCCTGACTAGGCAACTGGAAGGAGAGTGATGTGGAGGAGAAGATTCCAAACAATTGAAATTTGTGCCTCTGTCTAACATTTCTATAAGAAGATTTCCAAAGAGAGTAAAAGAGACAGAGTCAGAGAAAAAACAAACAAACAACAACAAAAAACATTCCAAAGATTCACTAGCCTGGGAGGTTCTGTGCGATAGCGAGAAATATGGTGGTAATTTACCAAGGGACGTTTGTCTGGAGACCTTTTTGTTTGTCCAAACTCTTGGGGTAGGGGGAATGAAATTTTGCTGGCATCTAGTAGGTAAAGACCAGAGATGCTGCTAAACATCCTACAATGCACAGGACAGTCCCCACATGACACAGTGTCAGTGGCACCAAGGTTGAGAAACTCTAGTTAGTCCAAATCCTTCCTATTATAGCTGAGAAAGTTGAAGCACAACAAAAAATGACTGACACAGGGTTACACAGTTGGAGAACCAGAAGAGCTGAGAGGGGCAGAAGTCTGTGTCTTTTCTCCCTCAATGCCATGCTCATAGAACCTGAAGGTCTGCTTTCAAATTCTATACTGATAAATGCTTTCAGAAACGAAGCTGTTCCTTTTCCTCCCAGACTCCAGAGTACCCTTCCCTAGTCCACATCTCCAATAAGAAGAATTCTATTGCTTGCCATTATGAACTCATGCTGGTCCCTAACCACTTGGTCTAGGCAGATATCTTCTGGGGCTTAGCTTATTATATTTGTTATGCATTTTAGAAGTGGATGGTACTGGTGATAAAAATAGGAATTGCCAGAGGAGCTAGCACCAGACATTATGAGATGCTGTATGTGCAATGTTGTTGCGAACAGTTCCCCATGAGGGTGGAAAGGAGACCCCTTCACGTACGCATAACTATATCTCGCAATTATTAAATATTGATTCATCTCAGCAGGGGCTTGTGCCTGATTTCAAATGAAGGCAGTGCATTAACTTGTGCTAATCTAATCTACACCCAGAGCATTGTATCCTTGGCTATTTCTGCTGACCCTGGTTCTCTGATTGACAGTATAGATGGGAGTAGACTCCTTTGTCAACCATTTTAATTCTAGAAGTAAGCATATATGAGTTTATATCTGGAGTTATAGGAGATGTAGGGTATGAGCACTAGAGTTTAATAAAAAAGAAGCCTGCATGATGATGAATAGCAATTACAGAGAATTAGATTAGTATTCATGTCTGGAATAATCATAAACATTTTCTGGTGTGATGTTGGATGGCATTGGGGAGGTTGGGACAGTGGGGAACAATGGAAAGGAAGAGAGGCCAAAGATAAGAACAAATATGCAAGACCATAGTGTGTGCTTAATGGAACTGAGATTTATTTTTCTGTGTGTCTTTTTAAGCCTCTAGATAGTTCACAAAAAATACAGCCAGCCAGAAAAGAAATAGCCCAAATGTAATTTAAAGGACAGCTTTTTAACCAATACTTCAGCTTGGAGACACCTGTTCTATGTTCCTTGAAGATGCCCAGCTCAGAGGAGGAGTATTAAAGTTACTGATTTATCTTCAGTGGCACAGACCTATTTTTAATTTATTGCCCAGTGACAGGTTTTTTGTTTAGCTTTTCTGTGTTTCTCAACACAACCTTCTCAGTAAAAGAAGAGTAGCTTGTAGCCATTGTTTTCTTTGATGTCCTAGTGCCTTAGAGGAAGAAACTGAACTTGGACTTCTCAAAGGCATGTTTACACTTTCTCTGACTTCATGACAAGCAGCAAATTTTGAAATAGGAACTATAGTTGCCCTGCCCTTTGATTCACACTAGGTGCATGTGTGTGTGTGTGTGTGTGTGTGTGTGTGTGTGTGTGTGTGTGTACACAAAACACCTATGTGGCTTTGGGGTGTGTGTGGCAGTCAGTTTAATCATCCTAGTTTCAATAGTTAGGCCATGAAAACTTTTACCAGAAATGTATCTTTTAATAACATGGAGCCATAGGAAAGATAGTATAATGTGTATGATTCACTTCGAACATACAAATAAACGATCATTGGTTGTGCCCCCACTATTTGCAAGGAACAATGCTCCATGCTGAAGAGTGTAAAGGTGAAGCACAGAAAAGAGATAAAAACATTATCGATCTTTCCTTTATGAGTCTTACATTCTAGTGAGGATGCTAGGCACATATACCAACAGTTACTACAATAGAAGATGATATATCGTATGAGAGTAGTTGGAACAAAGGAGTACAAAAGGACAAAGAAAGGATAAATTAATTCTGACCAGGGGAGTTTTTATATTCAACAAATATTTATTGAGTACTTACTGTGTGCTGGGTACTATTCTAGGTAACAGAGGTAGAGTAGGGAGATAAAAACATAGTTCTTTTCTCCTGAAGTTTGCATTCTAATGTGAACAGATAGAAGACAAACACTAAACAGATAAATTAGAATTTGAGGGATTGGATATGTTCTATACCAAAAAAAAAAAGAAAAAAAAACCCAAAAAACAACAACAAAAAAAACTAAAGCAGAGCAATGGGATGCGGCAGGGAGCTATTCTAGATTGCATGTTCAGGAAGGATGCAAAGTAGGTGACAACTGAAATGAGAACTAATGATAAACATCTAACCATATGGCTACCTGGGAAAGGACATTTCAAGAGAGGGAACAGAAACTGCAAAGGCTTCAGGGAGGAACCAGCTTGGTACCTTTAAGGAATAGATTGCAGGTCAGGGGACTGGAATTAAGTCAATTCTGGGCAAAGCAGTCCACAATAAAATGAGAATTCCTCAAGGGCCAGCTATGCCAACTCTTAGAGACACAGGCATGAACTTTGAATTTCATTCTAAGTACAATAAGATGCCAAAGAAGTTTTTTAGGCAGAGAATGATTTTATCTGATTTATGTCGTTGCTTTTAATTACTCCAGCTATAATGTAGAGAATAAACTATCTATGTAAGCAGTAGAAACAAGAAAATCAGGAAAGATGTTGGACATGGGTAGTCAGAGGGAAGAGAATGATATCAAGTTATTTTAGGGATTAAAGCCAATGGGACTTAATAGCTGGATGCGGAAATACAGGGGAAGAGAGACATTACGGATGATTCTTATGCCTTTGTCCTGAGCAGTTAGGTAGATGATGGTTTCATTAACTAGGATGAGGTAATTAGGATGGGGAGGTGAAGAGTCCAGAACTCTGTTCGGGACATAGTAAGTGAATTTGTCTATTGAACAATTAAATAAAGATGACAAGTAGGCCGAATAACTATCCTTTATTGAGCACACACTATATGCTCAGGATTGTTCTAAGCTTTTTATGTGTATGGACTCACCGAATACCCAGAATAGGAAGTGTAATTATTAGATCACATTTTTTACAGAGGAAGAAAATAAAGTCCATGTCCACATAGCTAAAAAGTGTTGAACCCAGAATTTGACATTTGAGAGCGAAGGGGAGAGGTGAGGGCTAAAGGCATGTGTTTGGAAACCGTGAGCATCTGATGGTAGTTAAAGCCATGGACAACATGAGATAGCAGTCCATTAGAGAAGAAGCCAATGATACAGCAGTAGAAAATGCTCACATTTAGAGTCTGACACTGAGGAGGAATGGCCAGTAATGTAAGAGGTAAATACGAGTGTGATATTGCCAAGCCAGAGAAGGAAGTATAGATCTGATCAAGTGCTGCTGCAAGATTAATAATAACAAAGAAATTTGACCAATAGATTTAGTAACATATAGCAATTTAGACTTGTTTACACAGAGATTGAGGAAAGCCATTGTAGTTGGATTATGAGCATGCATATTTGTGTATATATGTTTCTATTTTTGACCACTTAACGTGTGCTAAGTATTTTATATGAATTGTCTCAATCACTTGTCATAACTACCCTGTTAGGTATTATTATAATACCACTTTGCAAGTGAGGACACTGAGAAGCTAACTGTTTAAAGAATACGTGGCTATAGAGAGTAGGTCCAGGATTGGAGCCTGAGTCTAATTGTCTCTACAGCCTGAGCTTTTAGCTGCAGTGATATTTGGGAGATTTCTAGATGGCCTTCAATGCATGTTAATTAATGCAGACAGAGATAAATTATAATGGTTGGTCAAGAATAATTAGAAAGAAGAGTAGGAAGGTAAATGGGAGAGGAGGGTTGGCTTTCTGTCTCAAACCAAAGACTTTATACTTTATTCCCTGAGTGATGGGAGCCAGCAAACTTTTGAGCTTTTAATTAATTCACTAATTCATGATCGGTCATTCACCCAATACACATTAAGAGTCTGTACCATGGAAGGAACAGTGCTGGGTACTATATGTGGCACAAAGGTGAGGACATGCTGGCAGACCTCAAAGTCTTCACAAACTAGTAGAGGAGAGAAAATTGCAGCCCTAAATAATATGTGGAACTTGTGCTAAGGTATCAGCAGAGTACAAGGAGGGAGAGATAATTACAACTGTGCAGGTGCCAGAGAAGCAGTGGTCATAAATGGCCTAGTGGGGAAGAGATGTATTTTTCTAAGATCTAAATGATGAGCAGTGTTTCATACGAATGGCACTAAGAAGCAAGAGTCTGGTAAAAGGCAGAAACATCATAAACAAAGGCATGGAGTAAGGAAAGTGACAGAGAATATCATGCCGGAGCAGTCATAGTCGGCATGGCTATAGGATATGTTCTAAATGATAGAGGGCCTTGAATGGCAAAGTTTGGTTCTTTAATTTTATTCTGTGAACAACTCTGAGTAATGCAACATAAAACATCACGGGGAGGAATCCAGGAAAGGGGAAAAAAAGTCACATGTAGAGAATTGTGGAGATTGCAAAGCACAGTGGAATAGAGTTGTTCACCTAATTCATATGGAGGAGGTTTATTCCATGGTAGAAGATGTCAAGGGACTTCAGTTGTGATATTTTGTCAGGCATGAAGTACAATATCTGTGTCTATGTGCCTCTCTGTGATTGGACATATTTTGGACAGGGAGGCCAGGCTCCCTGAAGTGCAAAAATAAATGAATGTTGTGCAGAGGTACACATCTCTTGCAGCTCCTATGGGTAAGAGCAAATGCTGGCATAAAGACCATAAAATTGCATTTCCCATAGTAAGCAGTCAGGTGCTTTCTGCTGCTCTGTACCAGGAAAGGAGAAACCCATTCCTGACTGATGCTGGGGAGCAGATGGCCTTCTGTCAAGATTCATTGACATCCTGATGGGCCCACTTCCGCCTGCTGGGAGCTGATGAGGGAGAGTTATTGTCAAATTCCCAACTTGCCCTTTTTGATATAAAGTTCACTTGTAATTTTTTTTTACTTCGGTTGCTAATGCATTTTGTTCTCCTGAGTGTGAGAGACCCAGCTTCCTGTGTAGCCTTTAATTAGTTTCTGGATGATGACATCTCCACCGAGAAGCAACTGGTTGCATCCCTCCAATCTCAGGGGGAGAGAAAAGAATCTAATAAAGACATTCGGTATTTCTAGGTGATGTGTTTGACAAGCTTTGTATTAACAAGAAGTCGTGTCGAAACTTTTTCTTTCCCCAACCGCACTCCCTCACTGGCTCCAGCACTGTGACATTTCACAGGAGATTAAGTGCTGCTCTGGCTGAGAATTAGTAGCTTAAAACCGACCAGCTGCCTCTCCACCCCTCATGCTAGAGAGGAAGAGGTTTCACCTTGATCTGTTGTAGACCTTAAACTTTATGAGAGATTTAGTGGCAATAAGGCCTCAGGACAAAAAAAAAAAAAAGTCAGTTTAAAACCAACAGACAAGTTACTTTGGACAGCAGTGGGGCTGCTTCCTGGGCTTTAGGATTCAAGGCCAGATAATGAGATGTTTCTTCCAACTCGCCTAAGTTATTCCCAAAGAAGATGGTACAGGGAGTGTGGGTATAACTCAAGTTTTCAAGCTTTTTAGCATAAGCAACATTGGTGCTCTGGTGGGAGAGGCAGAGATTCCCCTCAGGGCGTCTACCTTTCTCTGAACTCAGTCTTGCAGAGAAAGAGTCTGTGAAAGGATTTGTACCATACCGCAGTCGGGGTGGGGTGCGGACGACTTCACCATATCCTTCCCACTGCAGTCAGCACAATTCCCCACTGCCTATGGTTTTATAGCTTGTGTTTGAGTGTATAACTACTAGTGCTTTTAGGCAATTAGGAATTAAAGTGCCAATGACACTATTGAGGCAGCTGAAAATGTAAGTGAGCTTGGCTCTATTGGCAGCCAGAAGATTGACAGCCCAGAGATGCAGGCTTCTGCCTGGCTGCCTCTGTCTGACCTGAGCAAGGCAGTCTGGCAGAGGGGAATGAGGGGTACCTGCCCACTCAGGCAGGTCTTAAGGGAAAAAGGACAATATCATAGAGAATTATTGCCAGGAGATCAAGAGGTTATGGTCACACACACACACACACACACACACACACACACACACACACACAGTTTACTTGTACTGTCTCAAGATGGAGAAGCATAAACTTCATCCTGGGGTCAGTGAAGGCACTGATTATTGTAAAAAGACAATTCCTCTCAGGTAGGTTTCTGAGCAGAAGCAAAAACATCTAAAGGGGAAGAGTTAGCCAAGCTCTTCCTGAATTTGAAGAGAAACAACCTCTGTTGAACATGAAATGGTACTACAGGAACTACAGGTCCTAAAACTGAAATGTATCTAAAGGGTCCCTCCAGCTAAGGCCTACGCTGCCTAGGGTGCCTGGAATTGAACCAGATAAGGTCTGTGTCTCATTTCTCTGAAGATCTTTTGGAACTTGAGCAAAAAAGTTTTTCTGGCGAAGAGGGGTAACTGATGGGGTATAGGATATGATAAAAGTAAGAGATGCAGTTGCATAGCTTTTCTTAAATAGTCACTTGAGTTTCATGGACATCAGCTACAGTCTTGGCTTTGAGAAGAGAGAGACAAAGTAAAATGAAAGATGCTAAGGAGCAAAGGAAACTGCTTAAAGAGGCCTTGTGGCCAAACCTCAAAGGATAGGCCAAGTCTTTGGCTTCTGGGAGCAACAGGAATAGACAATTCCTAGTGAGGAGAAATTGGAAACAGGGGAGATCAAAACTTCTTTCCACCCCTATCTGTGAGATGGATGTGAAGAAACCATGCATGCGAAAAGATGTTACAGGTACGCTGTAAAGAAGTCCTGGTCAGCAATTCCAGGTTGGTTTTTACAACAGATAATTACGCTGTTTACCACTAATTGATTGAACTCTGCATTATCTCAATCACAATGGCATTCATTGTAGAGTGATTAGCATTTCACTAAGTGCTTTCAATTATACCTACATATTTCATGTGATCTCAAAAACCCTGTAGGAAAAGGCTGGGTCTGAAATCTGCCATTTTCTAGTTTAGTAGCTTGAGCATATTATTAGCTATTTAAAGCCTCAATATTCTGGATTAAATGGGAAAATATATAGGAAGTACCTAGTATTTATTAAATGCTCAACAAATACTAGTTTTCTTCCTCCAGGAATAGTAATAAGAAAGTAATTTTGTCCTGGGTTTGTCTCTGTCTCTGTCTCTCTGTCTCTGTCTGTCTCTGTCTGTCTCTGTCTCTGTCTCTGTCTCTCTCTCTCTCTCTCTCTTCTCATGAAATTATATAGGCAAATCAGGTTATTAATTGATGCCCTTTGTGGTAACATTATTTTAATTTTCGAGAGTCTCAAGTCTAAAGTTTAGGTGATTTTTTTAAGAACACCTTATCAAAGAATCTGCTATTGTCCGACTTCCTGTATGATGACCTTGGGTTGTTAGTTGCTTAACCTCTCTGAGTATCAGTGTCTTTACTGAACAATGGGGATAACACCTATGAATCACTGTGAGGATTTAAGAGGAAAGCAGCAAATGTTAAGCCCCAGGCAAAGTGTAAGACACAGGTGTTCAGTGGTACTTCCTTTCCCATTTCTTGTTGTCCTTCTCTGTGCCAAATACTAAAACCTGGAAAATAACCAGTCCTGTTTGGATGTCAGATCCATATCATGATTAGCTACAATTCCCCTATGTTCCCACATTAAACAATTGATGAAGAGATAGATCTTAGCAATTTATTGGATGTTGCCAAATATTATGAAGCACTTATGGTTACAAGTTGGTTGCTGTGAAATTCAGTTGACACCAATATGCCCAGAAGCAGGAAAGCATGGAGTGAGGAGTGCCTGGTGTTTTTTTCATTTTCCTATGTCTCTATCAGGAATGACTAAACTGGGTCAGGGAACAGAGCTCATAAAAACTCCCTTCCACATTTCAGCTCATCCTGAAAGGAACACATTCCAAACTTCAGAACCAGTGGTTTATGACTAATCCCAAATAAATCACTAGCTTTTCTCCCAGGGCTTCATGATTTTCCGGCAAACATGAATGGTTTTAATATGGAGAGAGAGAAAGAATGAGATGTAAGAAATGACAAAAGGGTTCTGGTAAAAGAAATAACAGTCTTCTTGAGGCTGTGTCACCGAGGAACCCTCTGCATGTTCAGACTCCAATTTGGGATTCTGAATGTCTGTAATCTGACTTGTCCCTTCTGGGAAGCAGAGACAGCAAGCATATTGCTGGCAAGGAAGTAGGGCCCTGTTGTACAGCCCCATCCTGAGCTGCATCCTTTGCCCTCACATATAGGTTCTGTTTATCTCAGAACACATCTGAAGTACTGGTTAGCATCTGTTTTTTTTTGGTGGGGGGTGTCCACCTCAGCCTCCAAACGAAAGCACTCCCCCGCAAGCACCTGATGTCTGTATTTCTCCTCATGTTGGCCTCTAGAGGTATCCAATTCTTAGTAACATTGATAAATCTTAATTGAATAGATCATTATGTTTAAAATGACTTCTCACCATTTTGTCTGATCCATGGAGCATCCCTTTTAAGAGGCAAGATAGGTACTAATATAATTAAAATAATCAAAGTAAAATGATTAACATGAGTTTATACAGCTACTAGTTGTTGGGTCTGGGTTTAATACCTGGTCTGCTGATGCAAAGCTTAGGGTTCTTTTAATCATAAGAGATCCCACAAATCCAACAATACTGGAATATGCATTTTATCATACAAATATTTCTTTTAGAAAGAAGGAAAGATGGAAGGAAGAAAAGAAGGAAGGAAAAAAGGAAGAACAGAAGGAAAGAAGAACTGATTGACTAATCTTCATAGTCAAAATAAACCAAATAAATACCTTGCTCAGTGGACTCATCAGTGGGTTTAATTATTTCTCTGGTTTAAAGACAGTTAGGAGCACCTGGTCGCACAAAGCAACAGCTATAGAGCTGCCTTGGATGGATGCTTTGCTGGAAAGCTCCAGTTCTCTGCTTCCATGCATACTGAGAGGAAGATGAACTGGAGGATGATGAGTAGGAAGTGCTGGTGATGGAGTGGGGAGGAGGAAGAGATATTTATACAAATGTGGGAAGGTCCAAAAGTATATATTGATGAAACCTCCCACCCATTCTTCTGATGGAGAATAACACCATATGCAATAAAGAAGGAGGGCTCCCTTTCCTAACTGTACTATGGGCATACAGATGTTCACATGGAGAATTAAGAAAGGATGCTGGAGGAAGAACTAACTGCATGTGGCTGGATGAATCAGCAAGACCCAAAGAACACTGTGCGGGGAATCTGCATTCTGTGGACTCAACTCTCTGTGTGAAGAAAGTACATTTGGGATCATACATAATTTACATTCAGGTCCCACCTTTGACACTTATTATCTGGGTGACCTTGAGCAAATCACTAAAATTTCACTAAGCCTTAGTTTCTTTATCTGTCAATAGGAATAATAATAGTACTGCCTCATAAGATTCTTGTGAGATTAAATCAATCAGTGGAATCAAGTGCCTTGTCAAATGTCTATGCACAACAGAGATGTATAATGTGTGGCTGCATGTATGTGTACGTTCAGTTTCTGTTTATTTATGTATGCATCTGTGATTCTACGTGCATTTATTTTTCTAACCCATATAATTCCTCATTAAAAAATACTCTGTAACACTGCGATTTTTAATCAAATGTCCTTGAACAAGTTTCTTGACCCCTCTGAATATAAGTATCTTCTTTGTAAAATGCAGGAAAGGAAATAATTAAGGTGACCAACACTTCCTCAATTGCCTAAAACTTCTTTTTGTTTCAGCACTGAAAGTCCCATGTTCTGGGAAATCTCTTCGTTCCAGGTAAACCTAGACAATTAGTTACTTTACAAATAATATCTACTTGTGGGATTAATGCAGGAGTTAAATAAAGATAATATATGCAAAATGCCTGTTACGCAGCAGGTATTTAACAAATAATAACTACCAATATTATTATAGGTACTAAGAGTATTTGGGGGATATTTAAAAGTTTTGAGCAGGTTCATTCATGTTAATTTATTTGCATTCCCATACAGCCTTGTGAAAATACTTTCATTTAGTAAAAAATAAATTTGTTGAACATAAACTGTTCTAGACATTATGGTATGTGCTGAACACAACAATTAATAAGACAATCAATGGCACCTTTTGTTTGGGAGAGCAGATAATTGTACAACAGTCTAGTGTGGGCAGTTCTACTTTTGAACAAGTAATCAAGGAAGGCTTCTTAAAGGAGCTGAGATTTAAAGAATAAGACAGAGCCAGCCAGGTGAAGAACAGGGAGAAAGATCAGAAGAAAGGACTTGATTCAAAGAATGGCTTGAGCTGTTCCAGGAGGAAAGAAGGCCAGAGAAAGGAGAAAAGGAGAATGACATGGGATAAATGTAGAAAAGGAGGCAGGATCTGGTTCGTAAAGGGTCTTTGGAGCCAAGGAAGGAGTCTGTCTTCATGCTTTATGACGGACTCATCTCTGTTCAGTCTGAATGAAAGAAGGGAGGTCCTGGATCAAGCATAATTTGCATTAGCCTGAATCTATATCTTTACAACTAACTCTGCATTAGACTTTGCCTTGGTTCACAGTGGCCGGTGTGAAAAGATAGATTAGTCCACAAAGGAACATCTGCTTAGTTGTGTCTTTAAGAGTTTTTAATCCAGATTGAACATTCATGCACCAGGCTATTGATATAGGCTCTGTGTGGGGTCTGAAAATCAGGAAAGTTAAGGGTACTTCAGATCAGTCCTTGTAATTCTGTAAAGACGAAGGTCCCAAGGCCATAGCAGTGATGTAGCCCTTGCTGTAGAAACTGTACTGAGTTGCCATAGACATCTCAGATGTTCACTACAGAGAGGAAGCAGGAGAAGTGCTGCTGGCAGCAAAGGAAGCCATCTGGGATGCATAGATCTGCATGCGCTGTGCAGAGTAACCTGGTCCAAACAGTTTATGTGCATTCTCAGCCCCACAGGACCATGCAGTGCTTAATAAAGCATCTTAATTTGGATTTAATAGGATATCTACTGTGTGCTAAAAACAGCAAATTGCTATTTATTAATGACATAATTATTAAAACGTAACACCTGGGCAGTGGAAGCTAAACTAAGAGTAGGAAGTTCCCTAGAATACTGTTTTAATAATTATGTTATTTAATTATTTACATATTTGAATTAAAATTCAATAAGAGCCAGATTAAACCTTAACATAATGTATTAAATGTGGAACTGTATCCACAGTGTGGCTGATCAGGCTTCTTCCTTTCTCCCCAAACATAACTTACCAATTCTTGGTCTCCCTATTTTCATATATATGTGTTTGCTAGGTTTAGACCATCACATGCATGTGAAACAAGCTGATGGCCTTTTTTTTAAGGAACCATGAACTCTTAGCAGATCTGACTTCACCTTAGACCTTTGCTTATACAACTGTAATTGCTAACAGAATAGTTCTGCCTGTCTGCATGCCCCTTTCATCTCACCATCAGCATGTCCAAGACAGATCAAAGTAATCAAATGAATGTTCTCTCAAGAATAATTCTTATAATATTCAGAGATCTGCTAGCTCAGTCATCCAGCTGCCCTTGAACACAATGGTGTTCATATTTGACTCCGTATTCCTAGTTCCTACATTCAGGCAATCATCAAGTTCTAGCACAATTTCCTTGGGATTGCTTTCAAATCCATCCTTTTCTTTCCCTCCTTATAATATCACTCATATAGATTGATTTTCTCTGACTCCAATTTCTGTCTTTTCTACTCAGTCTGACACATTGTTATCAGACCATTTTACTTAAAGTACATTTAAAAATACGTGAAATTTCCTTTAAAAAAAATTCAAATTCTTGCCATTATCTGTAGAATAGAGTTAAAATCCACAAACTAGCCATTCAGGCTGTTCCATAATCTGGCTTTAGTTTACCTAATTGATCATGTATCCCGTTCTTCATTGAGTTGGTTAAAATTCATTGACTGTCCACCTATGTTGAAACTATATCCACGTGTTTGTCAAGCACACACAATGAAAGCCCATTTAATTGAGCCCTTCACATTTCTAGGAGCTTCTCTGAATGCATTTTATTAATGCACTCTTTAAATTCTCAAAAGAACCCTCTGAGCTACGTGCAATTGTCAGCTCTATTGCATAGATGAAGTAAGGCACAGAGAAGTGAAATAACTTGGCCAAGGTTACCCAGTTTGAACCAGGATAGTAGAGCCAGGATCTCAATCACCACTCCCTGTTGTCTCCTGTAGTATTGACTTCATATCTTGATACACATCATGGATTTTTATCTTCCTTTCTGTGTAATTCTGCCCCACTTGAAGCAGCTTCACATTTTTTGCCTTTGTGACTGTTTCTCATTTGTTGATATCCAAAATAAAAATCTCTGTTTGAGGTGAAGCCATCCTAACACTCCTACTCCCTATGATCCTCCCTCTTACTAACAGAATTTGATTGCTGTACCCTTCATTTAATCACATACAATTCTGTGACAAATTTTGCTTTGTTATTCAGCTTTCTGGGATACTTATATGTACTGTTTCTCCAAACAAATCATAAGTCCATGGAGAACCAAAAAATTATATATTTCTACATGCCATTGATATACCTAACACGCAGCTGTATATATTATAGGTGTTCACTAAATGTTTGCTAAATGACTTTTGGCCCAGCCTCCATTAGCAACTATTCTTCTATTAATTATTATGCCTGTGTTTTGTTTTGTTTTTTTAAATGTCTCCTTTTCCTAGCTTTTCCTTCCTCCTCTTCTCCCCAGAATTAACTTTTACTTTTCGTCTAGTGCTTAGCTTAGATGTCACATACTGAAGAAGCCTTCCATGGCATTCATCTCTAGGCTTAGATATTTCTTCTTTGTATTACCTTTGTATTACCTTAACAATTTATTTACCCTTCTGTGTCACAATACATTAAAGGGATATGCTTCTGTACCTGTTTTTAGGTCGCTAGACTGTGAACCTCTTGGAGACAAGCACTGTGTCCATTTTAATGTTATGTTCTTAGTGCTAAGCACAGTGCTGCTATATGGAAGTGATCAGTGAATATTGGTGAATGAATGAAGGAGTAGATGAATGAAGGAGTGAGTGATGGAATGAACAAAAACAAACAAAGCAATCCCAGTATGTTTCTAACAGCCTGCATGATGAAAAGAAGTAAGATGTAGAATGTATACATGGAAAAATATAAAAATATAAGTAACCCATTCTAAGTTGCCCATAACCTCTTCATGAATGTAAATTAGCTAAAACCACTGTGTATCTTTATAAATGCAATTTAATTTTAAATACCAACAATATGCTAAAGGTTGCCAACCAGAAAATGATACTTCTAATTCCTCAGCATCTTAGGCACTATGCCACTTTAATTCTCATAGTTGGGATTGCGCCTCTGGTCAAACCACCTCAGCTCTATGCTATGAATGGTTTGCCTTTCAAACTTACTCAGGGACGATTTTCTACCTTTGAGTTATACTCTTAGGCAAGATTGAATGGACAACCAACTTGACTTCATGAGTTGGGTACTTTCCAAATGTAACTGAAAGAAGACAATTCTAGATGATTCTTCCAAGCATGAAATGTGATTGTATCATTTAATATACTTACTGTACTGACAAGTTTGGCCCAGACCATCTTCTATTCTGCTTGGGGACTGTCCATTGTTCTCTAGTGTATGATTAGCAGATTAGCTATCATGTAAGAAGCCAGGAATATGAACTCCCAGTAAGCCCTTCCAAAGCAAGAGTAATTCATTACCCGACCTGATTTCCACTTAAAATGTACTTTAAGCACACTTCCAACTACAAACCTTAAATCACCCTGTGTTCACAAAGTCCATCATTTTTTATTTTATTGCATGGCGTTGGCGTGACATAATCCCTTGCAGAGCATCTCAAAGTGCTTTACAGATCAATAAATTACTTACCTATACAGTTGAAGCAATGCCTGCAAGGCCAGCACAGTCATTCTGCAGGCAGCCTGTCCTCCAGAAAGCAAGCAAGGCTGTGTGGGTGCCAAGGGTGGCAGAAGCTGGGGCCAGGAAAATGTATGGGTTTGGGAAAAGTGATGGTTCAAGAATTAAATGGTCCAGTTAAAAATCTGTGAATAAAATACATCAAGTTTAAGTGATTTTAGAACTAAGAGAGTTTAAAAATGTGGATTCTTCATTCAGCAAATCAGGTATTCAGTCATTAACTTATCAATTATCTTTCTGTTCTGGAAGATTCAATCTAGAGTTTAAAATTATGTAGCCATAAATTGCAATGTTTTGTCTTAGAATTCCTAGATTGTAGAGCCAACAGTCACTCCTCAACCCTCACATTGATTCTCCATTGTTTTTTACTACTAAATACCCGTGAGAGTGCAGATACGTGGCCAATGTGTGCACATGCACACACACACAGACACACACATTACCTCTCTGTGCAAAGCTTGGTGTGCATTTAAATCTAAAAATGATACATCGGTGCTTGCTTTATGGAAGACATCCTATTTAGGACAGCAGGATTTTTTTTTTTTTTTAACGAATAAGGCTCTTGTTCAATAATGTATTCAGATGAGTCAGAAAGGAAAGGTCATATCCTTTTGGAGATGACCTGGAGGACCTTATGGAATGGGTGGTAACACAACCAGGCCTTGAACAATCCCAATAGTTGGAGAAGAAAGTGTAAGTGATCAAAATCAGCATCAAGGGAATGAGGATAAGGAAACAAAGTGCATGCATGCTTATTAATGAGTGTTCTCAGTTGTGTGGAGTGTGAGAAAGGAGTAGAAGACAGTTTTAAGGAGAAGGAGGGAAAGGAACAAAGGCTAGGGGAAGATATCTGCATGATACATTTTTATGTGTGTGTGAAGGAGGAAATCCAATACAATTAGGAGTGATTGATTAATAGAAGAAATGAGCAGTGAAACTCCCAACCAACCTGATTTCCATGTGACAGTTGCTTTGGAACAGGGAATGAGGTTGGTGTTCAGCTTCCCTAGGATCTCCTGCAGGCCAGATGGCATCACGTACTGGGTGGGTGATATGCCCTGGAACTGCACAACATGGCAGCTCCAAGGAGTTCTGGTTCAAATCAAGGAAAGAAACTAACATGAAGAAACCTAAAAGAGCTGAATGGAGGGGCAACTCAATTTACAAAGAATTAATGAGTCAAAACCAGTATCAGTAGAACTGATGTGTCAGTGATACAATTCTGAGATTGTTACAAACATATATAGCATGTTGAGAAGGTGGCTCCCTTGAACAACCATTATAATTCCATCTTTTAAACATTTGTTGAGATTTTACTATAGAAACAAATATAAGTAAGTCATGGCCCAGGCCATCAAAAAGCTCATGGTCTAGTGAGTGAGAGATGTTAAGCAAATAACCATAATGTAGTGCAATAAATGCCAAGAATTGGAGTTTGGGGGACCTAATAAATGGCATGTGTACTTTATAAACCAATTAGTAGACAAGACAAACGAATAATCCTATATGAACCGAATATTCCATCCATAAATTTTAAAGATGATACTGGAGAATTAAACTTGGATGTGCCCCAACAATTAGCTTCTAATTCTGAACCCCAAAATGAGATAGGTACACACAAGAAACTGCTGGCTGTGATGCGGGATATACCTGTGCTTGTGGGACAATGCCCCTCTGACATGAGCATGAAGAGGAGCTCAACAGAACTTCCTGAGGAAATCTTGGCTCCAAAACAAAAGACTGGACAAATGTGGAGTCCTGTCTCTTAATTTACCAATTAAAATGAACCACTTCCCTCCTTGGGGGGATTGATTTAGGGGACAGAGAGAGGGACCAAGCATGTTCTAGCTAACTAATATTCCTTATGACTCACCGTCTGGACTTTGTGATGTCTTCTGGGAACACAGTTGAGAAACAGTGGCAATTAGAGTTATGCAGGAAGGCAGAGAGGAGTAGCGGTAGGAAAAGCTGTAACAAAGTGGCATTTGGTTTAGACCTTAAAGGGTGACTGAGACTGTTCTAGAAAGGACATAAGGAACAATATAGATCCAAAGTGCTTGATGCCCAGGAAGGACATGATGTGTTGGGGATAACAAGGGGATAAGCTGAGGTGGAAACACTGGGTGTATCAGTGCAAACACAGGTTGATGCTTGATTCTGAACAACCTGCTATGGCAGGACAAAGTGTGTAGTTACTATCAGGTAGGCAACAGGGAACAATTGCAGGTGTTTAGGCAGAGATGTGATATAATCAGAATCACATTGCATGAAGACAACGGAATGCAGTGTGGAGAATGACTTGTGGGCATGTGTTGGAGGGGGTGGGGGTGACAATGCGCACAGGAAGAGGGTAGAGGCTAGGAGAATAGTGATTGCAGTATTACAGTCAAATCCAACCCCATTTGAACTCCCTGACTTCGCGTTTAATAGTATGAAATAGAAGCTAAATTCAAGATAAGATATTTCTTTTATGTTTAAGATAATTCCTCTAATTTCTCATCCTATAGCCCATAAATTTCAGCCCCTGGGCTATTCTGCCAACTACCATTTTAAAACAACAAAGAAATGTTTCAATAGGATTTTTATTTTCCTTCTACCTGTTTTGTCTCCACAGTATCTCCCAAAATTGTAGAGATTTCTTCAGATATCTCCATTAATGAAGGGAACAATATCAGCCTCACCTGCATAGCAACGGGTAGACCAGAGCCTACGGTTACCTGGAGACACATCTCCCCCAAAGGTAAGAGAGCAGTTTGGTATATTGTGTTATGAGAGGAACTGGGAGAATTGCTGGTTATGGCACTGGTGACTTTGTTCAAAGGGTTCTACATTTTTGGTAGTTTGATAACAATGTACTCAGGATTCTGCAGAGAGAACTTTAGTATTCTCTGAAAGACAAGCATCTCCTCTAAGATTTTAGCAGTCATCCTAGAGGATCTCTCCAACTCTGGGAACAAAAAGCCAGTTGTTTGTAGGTGAAATGGTGGTAAGATAGTTTGGGAGATCTTCACTGGCCGTATTTGATGTTGGGACAATTAGCTTTTCTGGTGATGTTCAGCTGGTTGTTTTAAGAGATAGAAAATACAAAGACACAGTGATGAATGAGAGCTTCGAATGGCCATATTCCTGAAAGGAAACTTTCCGAATCTGTGTTTCTTTAACAATGCCAAATATCTGGTCTCTAGCCCATTAGTTGTTTTATAGTTTTATTATTGTTTTACTCTGATTAATCCTAGATAACTAAATTGCAACATTTACTTTGTCTAAATATCTAAATGTTGTATAGACCAGACTAAGTGTTATTTTATGCTTTCATGGATTGAATATTAAACCTTTAGAATTTAAGGTAGGTGCTATTTATCATTAAGCTAGCTTTTATTCAAGGTATATTAAAATTTTTTTATTTGTTCTTCAGTATCTATTGAGTGCTTGCAATAGTCTAGGCACACTTCTAAGCCCTGGAGATATAGAAATAAACCAAAACATACAAGTTCCTGCTGTCATAAGGTCAAAATTCTCATGAAAAAAGAAATGAATATACAATATAAGGTGGTGATAAGAATGAGAAAATAGGCCACTGTACACTGACAGAGGAGCAAGAGTTTTGGTAGGGGAAGGCCTTTAAAAAGGTGACATTTGACTAGAGACATGAATAAAGATCCTTAATTTCATTGCTTATTTCTGGTTAATGTGTGTGTGTGTATGCATGTATAATGTAGATGTGTGTATATAAATATGCATGTATGTATTAAAGTATGTGTACAGCTGAGTAGTAAAGGTTTAAGGATTTTAAAGGAATCGTAGTGGGACCTGTTTGCTTGATGTTACAAGTTAGATCTCCTAAAAGCCAACCCTTTGGCATGCAAGAAGTTTATTAAAGATGCTCTGGGAATCAACCCCTATGGAAGGGAAGGAAGAAGGGTTGGGCAGTTGGAGAAGTTGAGTTGCAATGCAGGCCAGGGGAATATCTTAGCTAACCTTAATGGGAGTTAAGAAGCTAGAGTGACTTTTCAGAAATATTTTCTATTGAAATGAAGGGGCTGGCCTTTTATACCAACATGGAAGTTGGTCACTGAAATTGGGCTGTCCCCAGAAAGGCTATGACTTTGAGGCATCTCTCTTCATCTGAGACAATCCTCATAAAGTTGCAGCCAAGGGCTGTCCACCAGCAGCATGTTCACCCTCTGGAGCAGACATCTTCTATCCCTTAAGGTGGCAATGTATCACAGTGTCCATTACACTTGGACATTTCAAAGAATTAATTTCAGGCTTTGAATGGCCCCAAATTTCAAATTCCCTCTTTTAGACATTGACAATTTTTCCTGATAAAGGTCCTCAGAGAAAGCATGAGATTTTCTGTATGTTTAGTCTGAATTCCTGGGAGCTGTATCATGCCACCATCTCTGATGCTACCACTGTGAGCAAAGGGATCAGAGAGCCACTCTTGTCTCTGACAGTGTCTTGATTTGAAATGACTTTAAGTGTGGACTGGCCTAAAATCTGGGAGGAGGCTTTGGCTGTGTGTGAGATTATTAATGATGGGATGTAGCTCTGGGATTCATCTGAAGGAGGGGCCATCCACATGGGCAGATGTTTAACTTTCTAAGACAATGGTGCACGCCGTTCATCACTGATTAATGTTGAGTCCCCAGAGCTATTGGATGCCAGGGTGGTCTATGCCTTTAGAATCTGCAGGACATTTATCATCTCAGGTAGACCTGCTTTGCCTTATGTCAAGAAGCACTGTGCCCTCCCTCTCACAGGTCTCCCCCTGTCTCGTGTTTGATGTTTTTCCTCATTTCCTTCTCTAGCCCCTCAGCTCTTTGTCATTTTCTGGGTGTTTTTTTTTTTTTCTTTTCCTTCTCTACATATCTTCCTCTTTTGTCTTGCCCTTTCATTCTTTTTCCTTTTATTCTTTGCTTTCCTTTTCTGTCACAGCCTTCTAAATGTTTCCATTCTAATTTCATTTCTTTCCACATTATCTTTTTTTGTTTTTCCTCCTTCTCTTCTCATCACAATTACTTTTGTCACCACTCCAGCATTGGGGCCTTCTTCATCCATCTTACTGAAGATCACACTGCTGTGCCTTACAGTCTTCTTCCCCATTTTGTGGCCATCGAGCAGACTTGTTTACCCAAGGGACTTTACCTGAGCCTGGGCCAGATGCTTTCATTTTCCTGGGGTTTTAACTGCTATGGAAACAGAAGATGGATCAAGGGGAGAGGAGTGGGATAATCAGAATCTACCTGTGGATTGGAGTAATTTAGATGAATGGTTTTTCCAGATCCCTGGTCCAGATTAGCTATCCAGAATTCAAACTGATGAGACATGTCAAGCAGTAACTAATCACCTTGGGACTCACCAGGGTGCCATTTTCCCAGTGACTGATTACTTGGAGATCAGAAATGTCATTGGACTGCTGCCAAGTCTGAACTGAAGCTAGAGACCCTTAGCAGTCAGACCTTCATCTTTCCCCACTAAATATTTCCAAAGGATGCTTATTTTAAACAGGTTAGGACAGGTTTGTGATTCCTTGAAGAACAAGATATGCCGCAATGTAGTAAAGGCTCCAAAGGGAGAGAGCTGCTGTCATTCTTTGTCGAGTCCTGTGTGGGTAGATCATGTCTCAATCAAGATCATTCTTAAGCACACACCCATTATACCTCTGAATAGCTAGCTGATCGAGGTTAAGCACTTTTGGCAGCCCTGATGGCTTCATTGAATTTTCTCCCTTCAGACTGATCTACTTGGTCTGTACATTTCCGAATAATCCTAGTTTCCTCCACAGTAACTCATATACTGCTACTAGCAATAAACTTTGGAATGTGTGTTTCACCACCTTTTATGTAGAAAAGAAATGCAGAAATGTTAACCACCATTTTATTAGTAGTGGCTTATGCATTTCAATATACAAAAGCTAGGACTGACTGACTGGTAGGCAGTGGATAGAGGGACCTTGACTTCGGGTTTTCTGCCTAGCACTTTATATCAGATGGAGAAAATGTCAGTTGTCTATATCCAAGATGGAGAGAGAGGTAAGGCCTCCCAAGCTACCTCTCTGAATTGCCACTGATTGTGAGAAGTAATTTTCTACCTATTATTACTGGTAGTATGTCTTTTTAGTTCCCTACATGAATGTACTATTCCCAAGAGTTCAAGGAGAAAGTGCACTAGCTTTCTAAAGATACCTGCCCTTATCTACACACCTGTCTTGGAATGCACCAGTGTTGCCTGCACCTGCATGGGCTTTGGTATTTTCAATAGAAAGTGCCCCCATCTCACTGTCTCACAGCTAAATGCCACATTGATCTGCATGAATGCTTTATTGGCCCTTCACCAACTTCTGTGTAAGTGCTAGCATACTACTCCAGGTGCCAAAGTATCATCAGTCTTCTTTAGACATATTCTCCTTTCATGACTCTGTGCCTTGTACTTTGTTTTCTTCTAGGCATATAAGAAATAATTTTAGCACAGCCCTTAAGCTCCAGACTTTCTGTCTCCAAAAGAATACCTTTTCTGTCCTTGATTTCTCTGGATTTTTCCTAAGTAAACAGAAATGTTATCTCTTTATATGTATCCAAAAGGAAGCGTTATACGACTTCATTCTTCATAGAAAAGTATTCTCAAAACCCAATTTTTATGTTTTCAGTTTCCATTGGATTGTAAGATCTTTAGAGAGAAGGCTGAGATTCCTATGTTATCACATTCTTGGGAGCCCAACATAAAACTCAGGTGAAGGCATGAATCTAATCACTGATGTGCGGGTTCCACTATATATAAAGATTCAAGGATCACCTAATGGAACTCCCCTCTTGGGTGCACCTACTCCATCTGTCTTCCATCAAATAAAACACTGAAAATAAAAACCTCACTGAGGCTACTGAAAGAACACCTTGTACCCAGATATTGATTGGGGTTCAGTAAGCTCCAATGAGCCATTCAAAGAGTTGTCCTAATCTCTAACTCATGAGTTCTTTGAGACAAGGGCCTGCATCTCATTCATCTTTGATCCTTCACCTCCTAGAACAATGCTCAGCACCTAGAAAGCATTCAAGAAATATGTGTTCATTCAGGGAACAAGCACTTATATGTGCCAGTGCCCCAAAGGAGCATACCTATTCTCCCAGTTCAAAGGTTTCATCCTGATTTATGAGGAGTTCTACTCTACTCCGATGTTGCAGTTGAGACCTGGTGTGTTTTCTGCTTAAACTCCGCTGGGTGGCAAGTCTCCAGAACATTTTCTCTGGTCATCACAAGATCTTCAAGCCCTCCCTGAGCTCCCCTAGTGGGGAACCTGCTGTGGCAGGGCTTGACTTCTCTTTGAGGGAGAGACTCCTTTTCAGATTTTTTTTTGCAGAAGTTGAGGAGACTCACAAGTGACTTTGAAGGTGGGTCTTCTGTGCACTCACTTCCACCTTCCTCACTGCCTTGCTGCAGTCATGCTACTCATGTGCGTCTTTCTCTGACATGTTCTTCATCTGGTCTTTCTGGGGCATTTGGTCCTTTTGGTGTCTTACTGTTCCCAACCCTACCTGTGCCTAAACCTTCAGTGGCTATAAAGAGTTTTGTAAAACAATCCTGATTGTTGCTATATGAAAACTCTCTGTGCCTCATGGGTTAACAAAATGAACATACAAATAAATAAATCAGTATAAAAAAGAGAATTGTTATTTTAAAAATTCCACTTTCTACAGCATGTGAATTGAAGTGGGATAAAGTTTGATTGATTGGTTTTCCCCAAGGCCATACAAAGACCCTGGGGGCAGAATTGCAGTTGGACCATATGTTCATGGAGTCCAAACCAAGCCCTTGTTATAGAAGCTTTCTCTTTCCACAATGTGGAGTGGGCACTTCTACATGTCATCCAGACCCATTCCCGCATGACCAAGCAAACTTCTTCAACTGCCAAATCTCTTCCCTTCATACCTCAGTTATCCTACTGTGCTTGAAGAGGCCCAGTGGGCAGTTGATCGTCCCAGTGCTTGTTTCTCAGAGTTTTGAGAGGCACCAAGTTGGTGAAGACAAAGTGACCCTTGGATGGGAGCTCTTTTTGCCAATGTCCTGAGCCCTCCCCTGCCTCTGCCTATTTTCCCATTTGTCAGCACTGACAAGTCTTCCTCCCCAGCCAAGCAGGACACTGAAACACTAATTGGCACTGGAGGTATCACAGCTTGAGTTCAACCGGAGCTGGCAGGCACCATGACTCCGGTGACAGCTCTGTGAAAAAGTGTCAGGAGTGGAGCTCTGGCATGCCATCGGCTGACTGCAGCACCCTGGCACTAATGAGCAGCCTGTCAGCACCAGCATCAGGGGCCCTGTGTGGCACAGGGATCATTAGGATAGCAGATGAGAAAAAATTTCTCCAGCAAAAGGAGCAGTAAAGAGAGGGAAGGAGCACAATGTGTAACTAACAGCATCACCTTACCCATGGATGGTAACCATACAGCAGGAAAGGACCAAAAAATAAGAAGAAGAAAAGAAAAAGATATTTATAGAAGATCTCTATCTATGCCAACTCTGAACAACTCTTGGAATCTCATTTTGATTGGGTTGCCCTGTAATTAATCGATACAGGCTATAAATCTTTTCTGCAGTAAGCCAAGGCAGAACTCAATGACTAAATTAACTCTCCAGTCATGGCCGCCATGCTATGAAACCACAAAGTAGCCTAAGTTTCAAGATACAGGGAACTGAGGGAGAAAAGGTGCCTTGCAGTCTGTGTCTTTTTGCTACTTTTCAGGGCAGGCTCCCTGCCCAGGGTACCTGTTGAGCTGCCAGTTGTCTGCCTGTCTTCTGCTAGAGTATTAGAATCTAAGAGAAGCAATTAAGAGAAGAAGCTTTTTCCTGTCATTTTATCCCACAAGTGGGCACAAGAAACAGCTAGTGTATCCATTCTATCTGCTTCCTGAGGGCAGGTGTGGATTTTCCAGCTCGTTTATTCTCCTGCAACAGGCTCAGGACTGGGCAGATCTGGCCATTCTTTGAGACTTTGGCTACCTTCAATGCCTCCATTTCCATAGGTGGAGGCTGCCTGATAGAAGGCAGCAATCTATCTGAAAGAGATCAACTTTGATGCAGGTCCAACTAGATTTGAATTCTCCTCCACTACTCACCAGCTGGGACATGCTGGGGTACTGATAAACCTCTCTGAAAATGCACTTCTTTATTAATTTGGTTCTTGTTTCTTGGTGTGGCTTGCAGAGTTTTAAGATATTAGTCTAGGGTCCAGATTGCCCCACACACTGCAGTCACACTAACAACTTGACATTCACCACATACTTATCATCCTCACCTTGTACTTAAACATTTATTCTCTCTAGAGTATTGTCCTGTATACACCTTTTGGATAAAATTTCTACTCGTGTTTTAAGGCCATGCTCAAATGCTACTAGTTTGAAAGCCTCTGATGACCTTCTTCAGGCAGAGTGAGTCACCCCTTTTTTGAGATCCCACAGCACTTTGCATATATTTCTAACAACAGCAATTCTTCAAGTTACCCACAGGCTCTTGAGGTCCCCCAGTAGTCCTAAGGATAGGGGAGGGCAGGAATAGTCCTTATGTTGTTTCGTTTTATTCCAGTGCCTGCTACAGCACCAAACATTTGCAGGCCCTGTTAGTGATTGTTGAATAAAGACGTATCCAATCTGTAGATATGGTATTTTTTCTTTTATTTTTAAAATTAAGTCTTTCTGGTGCATAATTTAAAACAAAACTAATTTTAATGAGTAAAGAGTAAGATACGGGAGCCTCTTCTCTTTGCAACATTCCTGACTGTGGATCATTTGTTTCCCAAATCATCAAAGGAATTCTTAAGAAAAAGCTCTCCCCTCACCCCATCCCCTGGTGTAACCCAAGGACCAAGTCTTAGACTCTTCATCTGCAAAATAGAAATAATAATGCCTTTCTAAATGGATACTGTCCAATGCAAAGCATCCAGACCCCTGACACATAGTAGGTGCCCAGCAAAGTTAGCTTCCATAGCCTTGGCCAGCATCTTCCTCTTCACTCCCACCCATGGCACAAGAACAAAAGGGGAGGAAATTTTAAGTTATTTTGTCTGAAAATATTGAATTCTTACAAAAGCCCGAGCTCAGTCAGTTGCCAGAATGGATAGATATTCAAAGGTGCTTAATCAGCACCTTCCTAACCTTCACCATTTTCTAATTAACGGAGGTACTTGATTAAAATTCTCAGGGTACCCCAAGTAGCTGTCCCAGGAAGGCCAAGTAATTGCTATTGTAAAAGATATTACAGTGGTCATTGATGGTGGGAGAAAAAAATAATTACATCATAATGGAAAGTGGCAGATCTGTCCGGAGTAGCAGCACAGCATAAGGTATGAGGGCCCAACCTATAGAGAGAAAGCAATTTATTAAAAAGATAAACCACTGGCACAACCTCGAGTATGGGGCAAAGTGATCCAGAAACTAGTTAAGCAAATGTTTTAAACACAGATGTGCAGACCAAGGTAGGAGAGAAGGAAGCAGGAAAGACATTTATAGATCACTTTTTAACTCCGTAATTCTCTTTAACTATAAAATTACAGCTAGATAGATACACTTAGAGAAAAATTTGCCAATGTCAATAAGGGTTTTTGTAAGTTCAATATTTATGATCTGGTTAAAGCAATATTACAACTGTGCAACTTCCTACTTCAAAGAAGAGAAAAATCATAAAAAAAGACTAGTGAGGAAATTAATGAGTTCAATGTGCTTGAATTTAGAACATATGAAATCAAGCCTCAGTCTAGAAACCAAGGGCAGGAGTGCATACCACAGATACTGTTTGCGGTTTTACCCAATTATTTTAAAACCCTTGAAAAATGTTGTAGAATCAGAAGTCTGCTGAATTCAGACATAGCTAACAAGCATCCTCCCCCACACTCCCCTGAGTCTTAGGCTGTTTATACCAGTACTTGGCGACCGTTACCATGCAGAACTGTTTTGATGGAACAAAAAAGGAAACAAAAAAGCAAGGAGATTGTATCACTTCCCCACAGATGCTAACCAGCCCTGGCTCAGTAAGATACAAAGGCTCATTAAAATGGCAGCCCCTCCAGTCCAGGAGACCCCATCTCTGAGGAGTACCCATGACACGCAACTCTATGGGAGTACGGGAAGGGTCTCAGCAGGGCCCCAAGACCCACAACATCACAGTGACCTTTCCCCATAGCACCACTGTAGAACAGCTGAAGGCTTTGGGAGTTCCATGTCTGGCATCTAACATAACTGCTGTGAGATCTTGGAGAAGTTTCCGTTTAAAATGCCTTTGTCACTAGGACTTCAGTATGTGTTTCTGACTTTGTATCTACTTTTGCATTCTGAATCTTGTCTTGACCAGTGATGACTGTTTTGTTTTGTTTTTTTCCTAGAGTTTAAATTACAACCAGACTCTTTATCATTTACAAATAGCAACAACTAATAGTGAATGGATGATTTAAAACGTGCTAGGCACTCTTCTGAACATTTACACACAGTAATATATATTTTTCACAACCACAGTGTGAGTCAGGTCCTGTGATTAGCCTGCTTTCCCAATCACATAGCTGCAGTTGGCAGTGCTGAAGTACCTCCCCAGGCAGTGTCTACAGTACACATGTGCCCAACTGTTGTGCTATATAGTACTTTTCTCTGTGGGTGGGGTCCTTGGACCAGCAGCATCGATATCACCCCTTTGTACCCCATATCTACAGTGAGACCTGGAAACCTGCATTTAAAAAAATTTCTTCTGGTTCTCAGGTGAGTTCTCTTCCTTCCACTGAGTTTGTCTTTTTGAGTTTGATGCTTTCTTTCCTCTCCACCTCCCCAATGACCCTGGCTCACAGCAGTGATACAGTTGCTGTCTGATTTGATTTATTTTTTCCTCATGTTAAATACTATTATTCACTCGCAGTGGCATGTTCTCTGCTTTGATTGTTATTATTAGGTTGTTTTACATTTTAACAGCTTTAAATATGGAAAGAAATTGCTGGATATCAGGGTTTGCTTTTCATTATCTGACGCCATCCGGTTTCTCTACATGTCCTTGTATTTGGCATACTTGATCTTCATAGTAGTATAAAATAATTTTCCTACTGGAGCCAGGGCAGTTGGAATGGAATGAGCAGAATACCAACTCAGTTTTCCTAAGATCAGGGCTCCAGCTCCCTCCTTGGCTGGCTGCACAGGTTCTCCAAATACTATTGCAGTCAGCCTGTTCATTGCCTTGGCCTTGGGGATTAGAAAGATGCAGCCCTTCCTTCCCTAGGAAGATCATGTTAGCTTACTTCTATCCAACAGAGGCTGATTCCTTTCTGCTCATCCTCTCCTCTCATCCCAAAACACAAACTCCTCATCCCTCTTCTAACAGAGAGTTAAAAGGAATGACTTTGGACTTTATTGTTCGTCTATAGTAGATTGAAGACTCCTCCTGTTTAACTGATCTGCAGTCCAGGATGCCTTGTGTTCCTTCTCCAATTCTTTGCATTGCCCTTTATGGAATACTTCACTGAGGTCACTGTGGTTGAAGCTATTTGGCCAGTCATCTGCATGATAGAGAAAGACAAATGGCTTTCTCCCTCTATTGATTTATTTATTCTGTCACATACCATCCCTGAAGAGGATTTAAGCTGAGAAGGTGACATGAATTTTGCCCCCAGGAAAACTCCGTGGCAAAACAATTTGATATTTCATATACTGATTTATTTATTTCCTCAATATCTCTATGGAGTACCTACTGCTATTCACTGTCCTAAGCTCTGGAGATACAGGAATGAACAAAGCAGACAAAGCCCCGGTGTCACCGAGCTTATATTCCAATAGGAGAGGAGGAAAAAAGCCTACTGATAAGTAAACTTTATAATGATTATATGGTATATAGTGTGGAGAATTAATCATGATAAGAGGCAGAGATTATCAGGCACTGCTTGGGGGTTCTTATTTCAAATAGAGTAGGTTGGAATGGATTCATTAAGAAAATACTCCCTTAAAATTGGGGGAAGGAACAATGTTCCAGCAGGAGTATTCCTGATAGGGCTAATGGTGAATACGAATACTCAATCAGAATACATCCAGCATGTTAAAGGTCACTAAGGAGGCCATGTGGCTATAGAAGATTTATTTAAAGCCTGTCTTCCTCTCACTAGACTGTAAACTTAATGAGGGCAAGGAATATGCTATTCCTTGCCTACCACTGTGTGTACCCATGCTTAGCATGATGCCTATCAAATTATATTCGACAAATATTTGTTTAATGAATGAGTGAATAAAGGAAGCATAGGGTTATAGTGTGATTAGTTGAATAAGCATGCTGGAAAGTTACAAGGTTCAAATCAGAATTGTGGTCCCTTAACTAATAATTTCAGGTTTCAGAGAATGACATGTTCAGACCAATGATAGTGGTTTCATTTGGCTGAGGCAGAGAAGATCCATGGAGAAGAGGGGCCCAGGTAACTGATAGTAAAGGTGTCTGACAAATCACCAAAGGAAGCATTGAAGTCACCCCAGATAATGACTAAAGTTAGTGATAAGTAGAGCTGTGAGCCAGGTGTGGAAGCCCTCAAAGAATCATGGGAATTTAGAACAACAGTCATTGGTAGATAGGAAGAGGAGGGATAGATGAAACATTGCCAAAGCGCAAGAATTTTGAAGGAACGAGGGTTTCCAATAAAAATGTGAAAGAGGAATGGTTTCCCTGTGATTTTGAGGAGTGAGGAAGACCATCACTCCAACCTCTGGATGCCAAAACAATCAACCCAGCAATTTCTTGAGAGCTACGGAGAAAACACTGCCCTCAGCAAACAGCTGGGTTTAATTAATAAAGGTGGTTCAGGGAATGCTCATACTAGAGGCTGAGGGTCTGAGGCAAACATCGTGCTTAGGTAGTGAATGTTCCAAAAGGCACAGTGATCAGACTTGAAAGGTGGGGAGAGGTAAGAAATGCAAGTGCAGCAGAGCACTGATGATAGTGGGAGAGAGGGTCACACTTTACATGGTCATCTGGCAATGAGAGATGTGAGGCATGCTGGATTGAGTCCCACGTCCTGATGGAAGACAGTGAAACCACACCTCACGGCTTTCATCTGCTGCCTGTATGTGTGGTAAGGAATTCCTTTTCTTCCTGAACCTGAAGGAGGGATGGTGACAGTAGGTATCTGTTGGCAAGGTCAAGCCTTCTTGTGATCCAAAGCAAGGAGACTAACCTTTAGGAAGCCATTAAAGGCTCAAGGTCAAGATCATGAGATAGTGGGAGTGGTGAATAGTATATGGAATGTGGAGACATGTGGGGGCCAATTTTCCAGAACATGGTGATGGGTTTAATGTGGATTAGGAATGAAGACTAAGCTGAGAAGGAATTTCATATTTCTGCTTTGGCCTCCCTTTTTGCCCTGTTTGGGGGGGACTAGGGATTGTTCATCTGGCTTTTATCGCATGTGGCAATGGAGAGGATATTAAGAACTAGCTGGTGTCTGAGTTATTTCTGCCTATTGGATCATATGGTTAGCTCTCTTTTCTCCAAAAATGATCATAACAACCCAAGCTTGTTTATTTTTTTTTGAGATTCAGGATTTATTAGATTGAGCAGAAATGATAGAGTACAGCAGAGATTGATAAATAGACAGAATAAGTCATCTGTTATTCAATGGATATTTATTGAATACCTAAAACATGATAGTGCATATCTAGATACTTCAGATCATGTGTGAACACAGCGTTCAAAGCCTCTGTTCCATGGGACTACAGCATGAGAGTATAGGTAATATTTGATAAATAAATGTGCAACCTAATGTTAGGAGAGATAGTACTATAGAGAAAAATAAAATATAGATGGGGTAAAAAAATGATAGGTAGAGCTACTTTAGTTAGTGTTGAGAGAAAGCCTGATCAGAGACCTAGAGACCTGAGTAAAATGAGGCAGTGAATGTGACATATCAAGAAAGGGTTTCCAGGCAGAGGTACCTGCAAGTACCAAAGCCATAAATGTTGGGAATATGTTTGGTGTATATGAGGAACAGCAAGAATGTTTATGCAGAGAAAAGTGACATACGATATTGTCAAGAGAGCCAAGAGTGAGATCATGTAGTGCTTTGAAAACCATGTGAAAAACTTTGGAATTTGTTCCAATGAAAAACACTGGCAAGTTTTAAAAAAGAGAGTAAAATAATTTAATAAATGATTTTAAAGGGTCATTTTACCTGCTTGAAGGGAAAGACAGGGCAAGTGTAGCAACCGGAATATCAGTTAGGATACTGTTGCTTTAACAAGAAATGATGATGACATGGATTAGACTGGCAGGGTTAAAGATGGTAAGATTATGTTTACTCTGGAATGTATTCTGAAATTAAAACTAATGGGATTTGCTGATTGATTAGGTAGGGGTTATGAGAAAGAATTAGGAATATAGATGACTCAGAGACTTGTCGCCTGTGTCACTGGTGACCAGTGATATTATTTCCTGCCCTGGAGAACTCCAAGACGGACAGGTTTATTGGGGGAAATAAGGAGCTTGTTACTTTCGATATACAAGTGGAAACGTTGAATAGGTAGTTTGCTATGCAAGCAAACAGGGGCTAGAAAAATAACGTTGGGTATCATCAGCATTCAGATGGTATTTAGAACTACAAGGATGTCCATTGGCACCCACAGACTGAAGATAGATGAGAATTCTGTGGACTGGGACTCGGGGCATTTCAATGTTTAGGTGTCAAAAAGAAAAAGAGGATCCAGCAAAGATGAGAAGGCTATGAAGGACATTTGAAAGATAATGAAGAGAATGCTTCATAAAAGGAAGGAGAGATGAACATCAGAAGTGTTGCTTTGAAGTCAAGGGAGATGGCTGAAAACTGGCCAAAAGCACTTAAACGAGATTACAAAATTGGTTCTGGTGAAAGACAGTAGATGAAGGATCAATTAATTGGAAAGGGAGAATATGGATTAAAGAAATGGAGAGAGTAATAAACATTTTTTGAGAAGTTTTGCTATAAAGGGTAGTAAAAGATGGGGTTAGTGGTTGGAGAGAGTATGAAGCTAAGCAGCCTGGCTTCCGTTGGGCATTCTTTGGCTAATATTGCTGTGTAATTACTTGTATTAGGATTCTCAGTTGTCCCTCTTTCTCCGATGAAATAAAATAAGAAATTAGCCAAGACTGGTTTCTGCTCATGGAACAACCTATAAATTTTGGTCTTCAAGCCACGTGACCCCAAAATTTCTTTATGTGGCTTTTAAGTGATCCAGGAATTTGAAGCCAAGGTTGCCATGTTGCTCAAGCAACTGACTCTTTCTGACATTGGGGAACGATGTCTGGAGGTGGGACTATCTGCTGCAAAATCTAATGAAGATTCCCCTGGGCATTGATAGTTGGAGTACTTATGGGGAACATTGCTTGGAGTGTGAAACAGCCCATGAGAAGGGGCATAGGATCGTAAGATGATTTCTGCTTATCCCCCAACTCCTCCCTAAGAGCCAGGGCAAGAGTTTTCAAAGCCCTCAATATTTGAATGTCCATGACCAGATACTCAACTGGAGCAGGGATATTTTAATTCACCTTTTTATTTAAAACCAGAGCAGGAACTCAGTTGGCCCTGTGTAGTCACCCCTTCTGGCCAAAGATGATTATTTAAGTGTAGCCCTTTCCATGCCCAGAGAAAGCTCCAAAGGGGATGGAAGGAGAAATCCAACCAAATACCCCAGAAGTGCTGTCAAATACAACCCAAGTCCTGTTCTGGGGAATATAGTTGTTTGGGGCAAATGCTTCCACTCTCTACAGATCTGTGCCATGGAAATTATGCAGACATCCCTGCTGCTTTAATGTTGCTGAGCCTAGGTCAAGCAGGGCAGAAGAAGAAGACAATCTCAGTGCTTAATCTAAAATAATGTTAGAGATGGGGAAGAGTTCACCACCCTGGAAGAAAGTACTTGCTGCAACAGTTAGTGACATTTTCTTCACCTAATCTTGATTTGCAGATAATTTCCAAAGTATCCATTCAAAATGTTTCTCCACGGAGTCCTAACAAATCCATCCTTGTGGCCCCCATTTCCCTAGAGGCACTTCTTTTCCATGACAGGGAAAAACCCTTGTTCAATAGGGCACGCTATGTAATAAGGAAGGATTGGAGAGAATTGGTTCCATTCCTCTCTGCATCTCTGTTTCTAACAAGAACCCAAGGCTCCTAAGAATTCAGTGCAACTTAGTGAGTATGACCACAATGTTTTCTTTAATAACATTATTTTGCTTCCTTTGACTTTGATGCTAAGCATTCACACTGAACAGTCCCCATTCTGGTCTTGAATGGCTGCATTCCTCTGTATGTTGATATGTTTTCTCTTTCACAGCACGTACATTTGGGGGAGAAGAAATCTCCGGTCCTTCCTTTGGGCCTTTCGATATCCAATACCACAGAGGCTGCACGGAAAACCGAGAGAATCGGCCTGAGATCATTACATAAGCCAACCTTGCCTTCCATTTCTCTCGCTCTTTCAAGTGTTCATCAAGAGTATATGGCGCTGCCGCCATGGGGAAAGTCACCTGTGACTCCTCCACCCCAACCACAAATGTAAAAAAATAAAAAAAAAAAAAAAAAAAAAAAAAAAAAACCTCTAGGATCTTTTAACAAGCCTGAATTCTTAGGCAAGGAGCTAGTGGTTCTGTCCCTTGAAAAGCAAGGAGCAATAATTAAAAAAAATAGCAGCAGGCTAAAATGCTTAGATTTCAACCACTGAAAAAGAGAAGACTGAAAGAGGATTACCACCATCATCATCGTCATCATCATTATTATGTTCTGTTCCTCTTTATTATCATCGTCAGTAACAGCAGCAGTGAATTCTTAGGCAAGGAGCTAGTGGTTCTGTCCCTTGAAAAGCAAGGAGCAATAATTAAAAAAAATAGCAGCAGGCTAAAATGCTTAGATTTCAACCACTGAAAAAGAGAAGACTGAAAGAGGATTACCACCATCATCATCGTCATCATCATTATTATGTTCTGTTCCTCTTTATTATCATCGTCAGTAACAGCAGCAGCATAGTAGCTAATATTTTTATCGTAGGTCAGCTATATTGTAGGCACTGTTCTGTGTTTCACAGGAGTGAACTCTTTAATGTTCTTGACAATCATATGATGTAGGTGTCGTTACTGTTCTTTTGTAGATGAAGAGACTGAGACACAGAAAGCTCAGTTAGGTAACTTGCTGGACACTCACTAATATGTGAGACGGCTAAGACCAGCTCTGAACCCATTACTCTGCTGCGCACTATTGTCCTGTTTTATTACTGATAGCAAATTCAAGATGAATAAGCTGCTAACTCAGGTCATCTTTTTTTTTTTTGCTAGAATTCAAATAATTTGTATTTTTATATCACTTTTAAGTTTTAAAATATTTTCATTTGATTCTCTAACAACCACATGAGGTTAGAATTGCTATTAACCTTATTTTACAGTTCAGAAAACCCGAGTTCAGAGAGTCTGTGACTTCCCAAGGTAACTTGACTGCTAGAGTGTGTGTCAGATTAGGTTTGAACACGTGCCAATCTATTGATTCAGAATCTAGTATTTTGTTATGCCCTACTGCACTATCATAGCATATTATATAGCCTGAAATCCAGCTCTGGGAAGGAGAGTGGCCAAACTAAGGTGAATTGTTGCCAGCAGTTAACATTTATTAGTGGTAGAAGAAATAAGTGGCAGGTCTTGGTACGTCATTTAAGTAGCCATTCGTACTCTTTGGCCTTCCTCATTTTATCCTAATAACTCCAATGTTAACTCCACTGATAATAATAATAATTGATAACTCCACTGTTACAGTAGCTACTTTTATCTATCACAATATAAGCAGGAGAGCAGCACCCTTCACTCCATTCTAATGGCTGCCACTGACTCTGTGTTACTTTGAGTAAGTCATTTAACCTGTGTGGGAGAATCCCAATAAAAGATTAATTACAGCTCTATGTCTATGCTGATTTTCAGAAAATGACAAACACAAATAAGTTACTCAGAAGCTGATCTCTAAGGAAGTATAGCTTTTATGGCAGAAGAAGCTCGGACCTAAGAGATGATAAATCTTCTCATTTGAGTACAAGGGGGTTGGAGCAAGATGTGCTGGGTGGGGGACAACAATAGATTAATAAAGGTGATATAAACAATAGTAGCAAAGGCTCATAGTGTTATTATGTGTCAGCACTATACCTATGTCAACTCATTTAAACTTTGGAACTATTTTATGAGTTTAAACGCTATTATTATCCATATTTGACAAATGAAAAAACTGAGGCACAGAAATGTTAAAGAATTTGCTGAAAGTCAAGTAGCTAGTAAAAAGAGGACCTAGAAATTGAACCTTACCTTCTGGATCTGTCTGCAGATATCAGCATGCTGTTTTCATGGGCATGGACTAGTTCCTGAAACCGGGTCTGAGCTTAATCAGCAGCATGATATGTTTAACTTTCAATACTTCAGTTCTGATTATTTCATTTTCTAAGCAGTGTTCCCTTGGCCACATTGCCCACCATCTCTGAGCCTTAGTCATCTCACCCATAAAGTGAGGATTTGATACATGCTTGTCGTGGGCTTATTGGAAGGATTACATGAGATAACACATGTAAATGTGTGTTCTGTATATAAATTATATGCTCAATATAATTTAAATGCTCAATAAATATTTGTCACTAGAGTGGTGGTATCAAAGGTGGTACAAACGGCAAGCATTAAGAGTGTAATTAATCCTGTCCTTGACAAGAGCATCCTATCTTATTTTTAAAGATGAACGGGCTCTTCTTAACACTTGAATGAGTTGTCTTAGGTCAAATATGACAAGTATGATATGGACGTCCAACTCAAATGCCTTTTCACCATACCCCATTTTATCTAATATGGAGTTTGTCCTATATAATTTCTAAATGACCTCTTGGCTTGTACCATTTCCTTTTGACAACCTTTCCCAGAGCCTTAGTTTCCCCTGAGTCAAAAGTACAGCCTCTTCCAAGGTTTACAGTGGACATCAGGGGATTCTAATGGATGTTGGTTAAATGGAAATAGTGGATGTCTTACTGCGAATTGTCTTCTTACCATCCTTCCTTTCACTTGAAACAAAAAGTTCAGAATTAACAGCATCCGACTTGGATAGAAATAAAAATTTAATGGAAATAGCAGAAAGTGACTGAAAACTAACCAAAAGTAATACTTTGTTCTAGGTTTTAATAAACCATTACGCAAATATAAAATTCTTATTTCTACTTTAAAAAGACACGTACCTGGCATGTAACAGCCCAGCCTTGAACTGGGATATACTCTTGCCATTTCTATATAAGCAATATTCTTTGCGTATTAAATTCAGAACATGCAGCTATAAACAGGAATACTAGTCTGCGGGAATACAAGGCCTGGCAAAGAGCTTCTGCTGTGTCCACTTCTAAAAAAAGTAGCTTGAACACGGGGTTGGTGCTGTCCATTGGACTTGATCATATCAAGATGCTTTGCCGCTGTCATGTGACACTTAAAATAGGCTCTGCATATGTTTCCATTGTTTTTTAAAATGAAATCCTCTCCTCTGCCTAACTAATTGACAGGGCAACCTATGTGGGAGAAGGCTCGTCTGCCACCCTCCCTGAGCACCATGACTGCTGAGTGAGTAGAAGGCAAAGTGGGAGACAGCTAGGAGGGTCACAGCGGTGTCTCTTTCAAGATACAAGTTAGATACAAAAAGGAATTAAAAATTTCACGTTGAGTTGTTGTTACCCTACCCATGTCTCGCCTCAGAGATTTCTACAGCTGGAGAATGCTGAGAATTCAGCCCTTTAGAGCTATTACGATTCATATTGACTATAAACTTCCCACTGTGCGGATAAGGGAAGGGAGTTGCTTGCCAAGTGCTCTGAGGGGTGAATACAAGTTATTTCGCCATCTGATAATATACACCATGTTGGGAAACATTAAGGAAAAAAAAAAAAGGAGGAAAGAAAGTAAAGAGTGCATTGGGAAGCTGGCAACTGATCATCCGGTATTCACTGATGAAGCTCAAACTGAGGCACATGAGTGCAACGGAGCAGGCTTCTGGGGTGATCTGTCGGACACCTCCCTTCATTAATGAAGTGTGGTTGTCTCTGGTCTACACTTGAGAAAGGGAATTCTTCAACACACAGATACCCGCCTGATATCCCAAGACCACATGTAGCGAAAGGAATGGTCATAGAATCCAGGATAATAAAGAACACTTGTATTGAAACCCTAGGTTTGGCACATTGCTCTGCCAATTGTTAAATGGATGACCCTTGACAAACCAATTAGCCTCTCTGCACCTCTGCTACCGTATCTATAAAATAGGATTAGATATGAAGATTCACAATCCTATGTTACAAGGTGCTTTGTAAACACAAAAACATTATGGGTATTGTCCTTTATTAAACGTTCTAAATTAATCGGGCATATTCTCCAGAGTAATACCAAGAAAGGCAAGACTCCAGGGAGGAGAGATATGAACCCAGTACAGAGAAATCTTCTAAGACTAAGATGTTTTAACATTTTTGCAACACAAGCTGAGAAAGCAAATGATGTAAATGTTGTTTATGACCGTTGTTATAACAACAGCAATTATCATTTGTTCCAATTATCTTTGTTAAGTCTTACATTTATTTATGCAGCATAATTAATTTGAAAGTTCACCTAACCATTTCACAAATACTGCATAGAATGTAGCCCAAGTGAGTGAGGAGAGTTAAATCTGGAACTTGTTTAAAAAGAGCAGAATAATAGGACACAACTGTACAGAAAAGAAATCAAAAGAGAAATCACATGGAAAAAAAGAAGATTTGGATTGGTGCTAGTTTTAGAATGGGGCCAGGAACTTTGACTTCCAAAGGATCTCAAAATCAGCACTGGTTCTCCCTGTCTATTTCATGACCCCAGGGATTGACAGATTATGACGGTGGGCCACATCTGGCCTGTTAGCTGCTTTTGAACAGTCGGTGAGTTCAGAAAGAATTTTACATTTTAAATGGTTGAAAAAATTGAAGAATAGTACTCCATAAGATGTGCAAATTATTTGAAATGTGAATGTTAGTATCTATTTAAAAAGCTTTATGAGAACACAGCCACGCCCATTTCTTTATGGCTGCTCTTGCCTTACGGTGTCAGAGTTGAGTAATTGCAACTAAACTATATGGTTTGCAAAGCCTAAAATATTTGTTACATGATCCTTTAGAGAAGAAGTTCACCGATATCTGTACTACATGCAGCTCAACAGTTCTGTTCACTGCTATTAAAATTGTTTTTAATCCATACTTGCTTCCTTGGTTCTCTTTCTTGTCACTCTGTGAACTTACAATTATGATATTTCTCATATATATTTAAAACAATCCCCACGCCTCTGTCTTTCCAAGAGTGGCCCCATGCCATTCTCCAGGGGCTCCTCTCTGACTGATAGGTTTTGGCTCCACTGATAGCTGTCTTACCTTGGTTTTGATCTCTGCTACCACAAGGCCCTGATTTGTGTGACACAGAAGAGTACTTCCATGATTTTCAAACTATTCTTTATTCTACCCTCTTTGTCTTTCAGGGAGTCATTTTTATCTGGAGGGTTCCAAAAATCCAGTCCTAGCCTGGATCTTTGATCTTAGCAGCTTAAAACATGCTCACTCATCTGTTGTCGATTCTAGTTTTACCCTTGAGAAAGTTTGTTCAGATGTCGTTGCTGTTTTTCACAAAGCATTTTGGGGTAGCATCTGAACTTGCCTTCACTGGTAGTCTCAATGGTGGGCACCATCTTCTGGGAGTGGACATTTGTCTTGAATCAACATCTTCAAACCATCCCGTGTAACTGCAGACTCCTTAGCTCTTCTGGTTTCACACCCAGATTTGACCATCGCCAGCGTTTACCTCTGTCCTCTCTGTTTCTGTCTCTTTAGCTTTGAATTTGTGAAGCAGAGGTAACGGGACTTACGTGTCATGGATGATCACGATCATATGAGCTCTACTCAATTTATTATGTTCCTTTTGAATTCCTAGACATCTCTTAGATGAATGATCTTTCAGAATCCCATCATTATGATTTCATAGTCCAAAAATACTTTACACATTTATAATAATAATTTGACCAATGTGAAAAAAGGATAATTCTGTCAAAGAGATTTCTTTTATTTGAGATGGACTTTGAAATACTGTCACTCATTTTCAAAAGTGAATCCCAATTTTTACATCAGAAAATTAATTAGCAGTTATTGCTAACTGTTGGCAGTATAGGTGTTATTTATATTCTTCTTCATAACTTATCTGATTTTCAAAATGTTTATTTTAATATGTGTTTGCAACAATTTTGTCATCGTAAACTTAACCTTTAGAAATAAATTTTCAATTTTCAATTCTAGTAAGATATGCTTGGAAGAGACAAGACATTGAATTAAGAAAGCTAGGCCTTTGGTGATCTACCAGCAGACATGCCATACCTTAGACTAATTCTTGCCCTAGGACAAAGCTGGGGTTTATTACTTTATCTCTCCCTTTTCTGTGAATTATAGTGCCCATATGATCTTAAGACTCAGTTTGAGCAGACATCAGTCATGACATTCCCTAGTTGTTGTCAATGGGCTACATTCTGGAACACAATTCAGATCTTAAAGTCATCCCACATGGATTTCCTGATGCAGAGAGAGCCATCTCTGCTTCCATCTTCAGTAAACACCATTTGAATTATTGTCAGACCCTTTGGGGAGATGAAAAATGATGGAGTCCTCTTATGATGCATTGATAGAAAGCAAAGTGTGTTATCTAACACCTATTAAGCTATAATTGTTCTGTACGTGTGCATGTGTGTGCATGTATACGGTGGCTGCACATGTGTATGTGTGTGTCTTTAGTTCCTATGCATCTGTCATCTCCAGACTGTTCTTTCTCTTGTGTTGTAGTTAAATTGAATTGAAAAGTGATAATGTTTTAGAATTAGCAGATGCCTAGAATTCAGTACTTTGGATAGCACTAAAATGGGAGGAAAAACTATCAAAATGTTATTCTTTGTCTTTTCTCTATTTTTTTTCTCTCTTTTCCCTCTCCCTGTATACCACTAGAGAACTCTGTGCCCTGTGAGCATCCCTTGAGCTTTTTGTCATTTAGGTGAGGTAATTTTCTCTGAAACACGTGGAACTCAGTGACTGTTCCTACCAGAAGAATTGATGGTTAAACAGCTGACAGAGTAAAGTGTTGGATGGATTTTTCAAGATATTTTCTCACTCTATGTGACTGCTTATTATCTCATCATTAGGGTTTTTAATCTCTAAGAAAGCTTACAACTAATTAATGTTAACTTTTTCATATATAGTCTATTTGAACAATATGGTATTGTTGACAAGTACCAGAATATGCATACATATTCCTTTAGACAAATAAAAATTATGGGTATAAACTATTAGAGATAGATAGATAGATAGATAGATAGATAGATAGATAGATAGATAGATAGATTTTTATCACTCATCTAGTTCATGGGACTTTGATCCAAATGGCTGTTTACAAAATAAAATCTGTGCTTAAAGAATAATTTTGCTCTTATTACAATTATTTAAATTGCATCATTATGTAAGTTTTCTTGAGCATGTTTTCTTTGCCAAGCCCTGTGTAAAGTATTCTACATCTGTGATCATATTTAATCTTCATGATAGCCCAGTGAGGTAGGTGTCATAATGGCCATTTTACAGATAAGAATATTGAAGCTCAGAGAGGTTAGGTGACTTTTCCCAAGTTTCACAATAACTGCTGTGGTCATTTTGTTTACTAACTCTTTTGATATCTACAGAACCTAATATTACATACAGAGAAAACAGCACAGTGGAAAGATCATAGACTTCATTCAAATAGACCTCTGTTTTACCTCTTCCAGGCTATTTATATATAAATTGAGAATAATATATATCTCTAAAAGCAGGACTGAATATCTATTATATACAGTTATAGGCATAAAGGAACATTTCATCAACAGCAGCAATGATTACAAGTGTTATTATGAAGAGCTAATGGGGAGAAATTTATCTATATCTGAATCAATATAGGGATGGACAAGCAATGAAAATGTTTTAAATCAAAATTGGAGACAGAGAAACTATGGTACCTCTATGGAAAGGCAAAGAACAAGTGAAACTGGCTTATTGGACTGTGCTAGTGTGAAAACGTGTCCAGGGATTCTTTGAGACCCTCCTATATATAGCTGGTTCCTATAATGCCCTCCTGATAAGTGGAGTGAGATGGGAACAAGGCTGGGTGACTTCCCAGAACAGCTTACAAAAGGCCATCAAGTTTCTGCTGGTTTCTCCTGGGACACTCACTGGGGATCCTTAGGCTACCATATAAGAAACTCAGTTACCCTTGGTTGCCATATGGAGAGACCCCAAGAGAGAAAGAAGCTAAGAAACTCCGGATTACCTGGCTCAGCTGTTGGAGCCTGAGTGAACAAAGCTTCCAGCTTTGGCAACAGAGGGTGCCAGCCCCAGCCACCATCTGACACAACCTCTTGCCAGACTATGGTGAGGTCTCCTGGCCAAGCCCAGTCAACCCAGCTTCATGAGCAAAGTAATATGACTTTTAGGGGGGTAGTTTGCTACTTAGCAATAAATTACTAGAACATGGGCACATCATATGAGACAATTATAAAACTGTTCACTTAGATATCACATTGTCCTTCTGTTTCCCACTTTGGTTTCCCCTTCCCCCTGCAGTTTTTCCTGTGGCCAAAGACAATGTAGACCTCATAATCCTGGCACATGGGGGCCTTTCCAGTGCCCACAAGTTTATGATCTCAGTTTTCTGTTTGGATTTCAGCAATTTGTGGTGAGCCCAGGGTTTCTATCAGACTTCAGGGAGCTTCCAGAACTGCAGAAGGCTAAATCAGGTGCTATGTCCTGAGGATTAGCTTGCTACTCTCTCTGCCTTTGGTCCATAGCACCCATAGTATTAGGGGAAATTTGGAGAAGTCTGTTGTGTAAAGGTCTCTAGTTTCCAACCAGTGTGTTAACATTCTTACTCCCTCATAAAGCCCTGCTTACTCTCAGTGTCTCAAGTTGTGGAATCCTCTGCGGATACAATGCTATTCCCATTTTCTGGAATTCACAGGCAAAAGCCCAAAGCCACTGTCCCTGTCATTTCCTATAAATCTGAAGCAGGGCAAGTAGAAGCTTGGGAATCTCTGTCTCTCCACAGCCAGGGGAAATAAGAGAGCAGAGAGAGATTTAGAACACCTGAGCAGGGGATAAAAACTTCATCCTACAATCTCAGTCCCAGATCTGGGCTCCAAGTAAATGAACTGAACCATTTCAACAGGCTTGAATTCTGTCAGCTCAACCATGCCCTTGTTTACTGTTGAAATAATTACTACTTTGCCATAATATTAGCTCTGAGCCGTGACTCCATTACCATTATCACCGGAATATTACCCATTTATTATCTCCCAGCAACCCTGGAAGATGAATACTGGGCTTCAGAGACCAATTGTTTTACAGCAGACAGGATCTTGGTGTGTATTGTTTAATGAGGTAAACTACATTATAGCCAGCATTAATTTGGCTGCAGTACACTCCACTAAATCACTCTTAACCTGTAAATCTGCCACTGTTTTTGATGTGTACTTAATCAGTGAGGAGGAAAGCCATCATTTGAGAATGGGATGGAGCCTGGGGGAGAGGAGAGGAAAGGGTGAAATTGAACAGGCCCATATTCCAGGCATGTGTGCAGATGACAGAGACTGGCAATGTGGGTGGGCTACAGGAGTAGGAGGAGGAAGAAGGCAGAAGCTGCAGATCCTTTTGGCAAAACTCCTGAGATGATGTGATGTGATGTGATCTAGATATAATCCATATGCCTACGCTCTCACAGCCCAAGAGTTGAGGATACATAGAAACCATTTTCTGATCTTTAGCTTTTCTTCTACTTGACATCCTGGTGTGACCAAAGCAACCTGCAACATATAGATTAGTAGAAGCAGAAGACAGAGTAGACAGTAAGATTGTCCTTTGGCATGAGGGTTGGGAGAGACTCCCAGACGTGCAGCTCTCCCCACTTGCTGAGCTTGCAGGAGCCTGCATGTGGGCACACAGAGCTCAGTGAGTGGAGGAAACACAGCTGGAAAAGAGCAGCAGATGAAAGGAGTTTCCACATCAAGCCTAAGCCTTCCTTATCGCCTACATTTCTGCTTCTCATATTTGAAGGTGCATTTAAGTTACCTGGGGATTTGTTAAAATGCATATTCATATTTGAATTCAGTAGGTCAGGGTGGGGGTGGAAATTCAGCATTTCTAACCAGCTCTCAGGGAGGCTCATGCTGCAAGTTCACAGACCAACCTCGCTCTGAGTAGTAAGGACCTGCTGAAAAGAGAGGAGCCTCTTCTATTAGAAGGAGCATTGCCCTTCTTGAAATGCCAGTACTGGCTTGTTTTAGAGTATGCTCAGAGCAGTAGGATGAAACAGCAGCATCGTCCCTATTTCCGTGGTGGGCAAGTGGAAATGTATTGCTTGTGTTTCATGGAATGCTGGTGACTTCCACACAGGCCCCAGGGTAAGCAAGGCATAAAAACTTCTCGGAAATAATGTTCTAAGAACAACGGAAAGTAGGAAGACCGCCAGAAATCAGTGCCTTAGTTTTTAGGGTGGGGTACACTGTATTCCCAAAGTGTCCTAAGACATTACTTTTATATTACAAATTCAAGAAAACCCAAAAGGCTTGAATATACTTTGGACCCTTGAAACTCCAATTCAATCCTGTTCTCCAAAGAGAAATGTATTCTCTGCCATGCCACTCTGAGTTTCCCAAAATAACCTATTTTCTTGACCTTGAAAACACAGCCTTAATAAACTTGAAATTTTAAGCAATTATCCCATATATACAATCCAGGTAGTTAGGGATAAAATTAACGAAATTGACCCTATATAATATATATATATAGGGTCAATTTATAATATATATAGGGTCAATTTTGTTAATTTTATCCCTAACTACCTGGATTGTATATATGGGATAATTGCTTAAAATTTCAAGTTTATTAAGGCTGTGTTTTCAAGGTCAAGAAAATAGGTTATTTTGGGAAACTCAGAGTGGCATGGCAGAGAATACATTTCTCTTTGGAGAACAGGATTGAATTGGAGTTTCAAGGGTCCAAAGTATATTCAAGCCTTTTGGGTTTTCTTGAATTTGTAATATAAAAGTAATGTCTTAGGACACTTTGGGAATACAATATATAGAACTTTCTAGGGTCAATTTCATTAATTTTATCCCTAACTACCTGGATTGAAAAAAAAAATTATATATATAATTTTTTTTTCCTTTAAAGAGTGGAGTTGACATCCTTCTCAAAAATCTAAGGGAGATTCTCAAAAATCTTACCCTCCTGCTTGTTTTCCCATGTATCACTGAGTTTTATAAAGAAAGAGTGAGAGAGAGAGAGAAAAAGAGAGAAATTTGTGATTTAATAGGTAATCTTGGGAACATTAACTGTCAAACAGTATAAATTGAGTATATCTTTTACTACATATCTTTCCTAAAAAAGCTTTTTGTTGTATCCATCTTAAATAGTTTTATTATTTTTATCTCAGAGTATACCTTTGAAGTGTAATGTCGGTATGTGTATATGTGTTTTGTTCTTTATAGCACTAGAATAACAATAATAATTTCCTTTTAATTTAATTATAATTGAAAAAAATATCAGTACCAATTTAATTTCCTGTCGTTTACCAAATTATTCTACTAGTTGTTAGGTAACATTTATATGGTTTGGGAGCAATATCCCTTCTCTTATTTATTCATCTATCCAACCATCCATCCACCCACCCGTTTATCTACAGACATTTATTTAGCATCTACTAGGTTCAAGTAATGCTGGAAAAAATAAATAGGTTGAAAAAAATGAAGTTGAGTGAGACATGGTTACTAACCTCAGGAGTTTCACAATTTAACAGGAGAGGAAAACAAATATTTTATTTGATATCATTCGGTACATTCGAATTGTTTTCTTCTTTCTCCAATGTGCAACCAGGTTGCTTTATTGGGATTATCTATAATTGTTTTTATTGAACCAAATACAAAAAGATATGTAGAATCAAGCAGAAAGCCAAGAGTATAAATTTGGATATAATATTGAAATAGTGATGATAACAGTTTTCTGGAGTAGGGGGGATGTTTTCAATACAGTTGCAACACTAGCTCTTTGTCTCGAGTTCTTCATTTATAAAACTAAGCTGCACTAACTTAATTATTCCATCTCAAGAATGTTTTTGTGTACTCCAATGAGAAACTGACTTGCTCCAGGCATGGGAGGAGCCTTCAGCTTACCTTTTTATAGCAACTGTCCACTGTTGATTCTATGTGTTTGAGAGAAAAAAATGGCATCCCACTGAAAATGTTTGGCCATTGGCCATATTAAAAAGTGGAAGATTGCTGAAAAAAATCTGTTCAAAGAACTTGATAAATGATGGGATGAAATTTGATAGAAAAAAAAAATCCAGACATCGAGAGATATATCATCAATTAAAGGCACTTTACCATACCAAACTAGTGAATTGAAGCAGTTAGGAATACTGGGGAAATAGGGGAATAGCAAATGTATATATTAGATGTATTAAGATATTTACCTTACAGAAAATTTAATTATTAATCATATGTATAATATAAAAATAAATGCATATTATATTAATAATATATATATATTATACATATTATACAAATACATAGTTATGTTTTTCCTTTTGGAACATGAAAACACATCTTATTTGGTTGATAGAATTATGTGCCTAGTGTTCCGATACAGATTTAACCATATTTAGTGAATGGTTACCACGTGTTAGATACAGTACTATGTAATTAAGTTTAATATTGTTTAGTCTTCATTTCCTCTTAGCAATACAATTCAGTGATGTCTAGTTATATGAGCCAAATTAGCTAAGGAGATGTTTTGACTCTTGAGCAGGGACATACAGTCAGAGTAATTCAAATTGTAAATACACTGTCCTTTTGTAATTGGCTCTGTCCAAGAACCTCTGCTTCTTATCATGACCTATTGCATTTTTCTCTATTAAATGAAGCTAATGAGTTGCCCCCTATTCTTAATACTCAAAATATCTGTGATATTAATAAAAAAAAAAACACAAAAAAACTGTTAGGGCTTTACTTAAAAGCTATCATGAAAATGCAAATTATTTTACATGTGTTATATATAAGCCTTTTACCCATCAATGTGCCCTCCTGTCCTGCTCCCTAATTTCTAGTACATCCGTCAAACCCAATTGTCCATAAACAGCAGAAATGCTCTGTTAAGAATCAGCGTTGGGGAGGAAAAACACAAACTAGCCTTTGCTGTGATTGCCTCAATATGCGTGTGCTGTGTTCTCTCCCCCTTAGAGGCAAATTGCTGTGGGTAAAACATGTATTATGCTATCAGATGCCATCCCCGCCTTTGTTCAAGTGCACTTTGCAGAAGCACAATAGATTGTGGTAGTTTTGATACCATCTCCTTGGTTTCGTTTCTTTCATCATGTTTGTTTGTCTCTCAGGTAATCGGCATAATTCAGAAGCCCTCAGCAGGTCTCTCTGTCCTTAGTCCCAAATCAACCAGTCAGACCTCCACCGTCCCTGGGGACCCTCTAGAAGTCAAGCTTCCTTTATTTGAATTATTATTTTTATTAATCCACTCTCAAGGGAAGTACCATCCTAACAATTAAAGTACATGCAAGAAGATGACTGATGTCTCCTTTTGGCTTCACTGTAAATGGAAGGGGGGGCCGGGCGTGGTCATCCTGAATAAAATCTTTAAGCTTTAAGCAAATGATGAATTTCAAAAGGTTCTGTGTAGTTTAAAAAAGAGGGTGCGAGTGGCAAGTGGCAGAAGAAAGAATAGCAAAGAAAGAGGAGCAAGTCATTTGGGCTTCTCACTTGCCTTTTCTCTACCCTGGCCATCAAAAGAGCAAAGAAACTCCTGCTTTACTTTCTCCTCACAGATGGAGGCAGCCAGCTCAGCCTGTGTGAGGTTGGCGGTGGGTTTCATATAGCCCAAGTAGCCACCCTGTTTGAAAGGAAAGCCAGAGCAGCTACAGAGTATCTGAGATTTGTCAGATCACTCTACAAATTAAAACCTTTTATCAGCCTCTAATAGCTGTGCAAACTAATTATATTTTGGCCAAACTTTGCCAATGTCTCCCCCGAGGTATTATTATAAAATTTTGAGCTTAGAAATGCGTCCCCATTCTGTCAACATCAGGATGTTTCAGCTGCAGGAATCGGGCTCCAGCTCATTTTAGCTTCCATGATGTGCTTTGCATAAACTGCGGCATTTGCTCACTGGTGTCGCAGGGAGGGGAGCAGAGGGAGCACAGCTGTATTTGAAAACACACAGGGGGTGTATTTTCAGCAGTTTGACTTAAGACAAAGGGCTGACTTTCAGAAGAATCCATTTTTGCCCCCAAAGTTTAAGGATGGGCTGCAGGTTTCTTAGCTCAAAATATAAAAGCACTCACTCAACATCTCTGTTGACATAGCTTCTAATTTGAGGGAGGCATAGCACCTCCCTTTTCAATGCTCTAATTTCTCTATATGCAGGAACAACACTTCCCGACAGGCCACGCTCAAATCCTTGGACAGGTCTTGGAGCAAATTCTAGAGGAGGGGGGCTTTCTGGAAGAGCTTGATAAGAAGCCAGTAGGCCCTGATTTATCTCATAGAACTTAAGTTTTCAAGTAATAAGAGTTCAAACCCAATGCGGTTCAAATAAAAATGAAATTTGGCAATCAACAAGTGATGATCAAACACATTTGGACAATGTGGCATTATTAGAGGGAACTGACAGCATTGTTATGCCTGTGTATGCCGGCAGATCCCTTCCTATCTATCCTCGTACTTCCTAATAATTCTCTGCATGACTGGCCTCAGAAAACAGAATCACCCTACAGCAAACATACCCTTCCTCATGCTCAGAGTCGCATGAAACAATCACAGTTGGAGAAGCCCAGAGTTCTCCCTCACCTTTAGCCTACTATTGGAGCACAGAGCCAGAAAATGGGAGCTGCTGTCTGTTTTCTTTGCTGGCTTCATTTGGTCTAGTTGAAAGCAGAACACTGAGCAAGGTGACCTTCCAGTGTACCCAGGCCCCTTAGGACAGTATGTGTTGACCACTTCCAGAACTGACCATCTGCCTAACTTTTTAACCAACCATGGGCTACTGGTGCAGCCAGAGTGCCTGGAGGGGCGGAGGAGTGGGAGGCTCTTGCCCAGTAGTCTGGGGGATAGTTTTGGACACAGACCCTCTATCCTTGCAGCCTTGCAGCCCAGAGCCATCTCAGGCCCAGAGCAGAGGCTGGAGATGTGGAACAAGGAGGCTGCCAGGGTCCAGACCCTCCCTCACCATAGGGTCCCAGGTTCATTTTTGTCTCTGCCATCTGCCATCCCATCTCAAGGGCTCTCATGATGGGTTCATCTCATACTTGAATTCTTTCCAGTTGTCACTAATTATACTGCAGATCAGTAAATCATCCCAAGCTAAGGCTGACAGGGAGAGAAACATGCCCTCTGCCACACACAGAGCTTGGGGCTCCCTGCCTCACCTGTAGCAGATGCCTGTGAAGAAGTCATCCAGGCCATCAGTGCTTCATGCAGATGGCAAGGACACCCAGTCACCCATGCCCCATACCTCTCTACCTCTGGGCTGCCCCTGCATATGCCTTCTTACCCTGGTATCTGTCTCAGATTGGAAGAATTGAGGCATTGTGGCTTTGACCAGAGGGTTTGATTGCTATCTGGATATTGAAGGCAGCTGAGGGGTAAGGTGATATTATTTCATCTGAAGTTTTATGAAGTCAGGACAGCATTCTCAAATTCTGCTAATAATGCTAGGGACTGATTCATTGGTCTGGGATGGGATGTAGAGATCTGTTTTAAATGCACCCCAGGGTGGAGATCCAGCACCCCACTTTAAGAACTTCTGTGGCTGCAGGTTCTAATTGACCTACTGTTTCTGGATGGGGTGATGACATTCTCTTTAAAACCTTACTATTTTAATAAGGTCATAGATTCCTTCCAATTAATACTATACTCAGCCTCTCTATACATTGCAGTTACAGGCAAAGCCCAGGTGCACAGGCTGATAGCTATTGCTCTGAGAAAACTTGTGACCTCTCAGAGTCCTGCAGCCACAGTGTGGGGCACTGGGAGGGAGCACCCCCAGAGCCCCTAGCCCTGTTTCCCAGCCCAGCCCTTCACGGCACAGATTGCTGGCTAATGGGGCGGAGCTAGCTGAAGTGCCTTCTATTAATGGAGCAGAATATAAACAGAATAAAGCCTTCATTTCCCAGGCTGTGGTTTCATTATTAATATACTTTACAGTTCACAGGTTGTACGTTTGTGCCCGTGTTTTCTCAGCTGGTGTAATCTGCAGCTCCGAGTGAGAACAGTCATAAAATTTTCATTTCCAGTTGAATGTGCGTCCAATTCGCCGTGAAATGTTCTATCTGTCGTGAATATTAAGTGCACTGAAGCAATGGCTGCTGGATTAGGCAAAGAGGTTCCCTGGCCCCTCCCAGGCCTGGCAGAGGACAGAGGCTGGCTGGGCCATGGGTGTGACTTACTGGGAGGCTGTGTGGCCTGAAGCCTGTGGTTGTGAGGCTGCCTCCTGGAGCTGTGGGGGAGAAGAGGAAACATTCCATAGGGGTCGCTGATGAGTCAGAAATAATGGAGAATGTGTACCTCAGAGCCAATGAAAAGCAATCAGACAAGGAGTGAAAGGGGACTGGAAGTTCAAGCGCAGAGAAGAGGAGGGGGCAAGGTGATGCTGGGACACGGTGAGGAGGCAGAGGTGGTAGAGAAAGGAGGGAGGGAATTGCAGAGGAGAGAGCAGGCCTGAGTGGAGAGTGCACATAGGCGGGCTAGTTGACAGGCATAATATTAGAAAGAGCAAGCAAGCATTTTATGCAGAGTGCCTTTTTAGACACATCAATAAAGCAGTGAAGAGAGATAGCAATGGGGGAGGTGCGTGGACAGGCAGGAGCGACAATTAGGAAACCATTTCTATCTCATGGCCCGCAGACTGGAAATTGGGCAACAGTGGCATGGGGTCTTAGTCCTAAGAACAAATGTTACCTGCTGCCCACAGGAAGTGATTTGCCTCCCAGCACTAACTTATTATCCTCTCTCAGGCCACTACCTGTGCAATTCCAGCTGGTTCTATCTTCCGAATCCTTCTCTCCTCTTAGTTGTTGCAGGATTGTGTGTTACAGAGCTGGGACCCCTTGCCCCTTCCATAGCTAAAGGAGCACCCCAGGAGCCAAAGTGGAGGGGTGGCAGGCTGAGAACATGAAGGACTCCTGGAAGCTGGTTCCACTTAGTCATTCCACCTGCTGTTCTTTCCTCCCCGTGGGCCAGGTGCCCACCCTCTAAGTGTTTGATGTGATAGCTGCCCAGGCTGGAGAGGAATAAGAGGCAAATAGGAGGACTGAGCTGGAGTAAGTGGAGTCTCATCGCCTCAGGCCCACAGCCTCCTTAGCAATTGTGAGAGCAAAGCTGGCTGTGCCCTGCAGGGGAATTCCAGGGAGCCACCAACTTGGCTTTCCCAGAGTTCTCAGGCACAGGGGCCCAGCCTGCACCTCCCACCCAGTCAGCTGGTTCAGAGAGAGAGAGAGAGAGAGAGAGAGAGAGCGAGAGAAGAAAGCACACCTACATGTGTGTGCCTATATGTATGCACATAATCAGACATCTAAAGTCAAGTGGCCATACCACCCTTGGCTATTTACAGTTAAAGTTCACAGCAGCCCTACAGTGGTTGTCTTTCTCCTTGTGGCTAAGGAGTTCAGCACAGCTTAAAAGTGATATGATTTCTCTGAGGTCCTAGAGAGGAACTCATGGTGGAGCAAGAAGAAAACATCTACATTCTGACTTGGAGTTGGGCCCTCCTCCTTCCCCAAATATTTGACTCCCTCTCTTCTGTGTCCAATTGTTTTTCTTTGGATAGTGGTCAAATAATTTTGTATTTATTTGAACACATATATACTGGGTGGAGTGAGTTGGAAGAAGCCAAAAATATGCTGGGCAAAGATGGTGAAGTGATCGAAAGTAAATAATATTCCAAAGAAAATCCTAAACATGTCTAGTTATAATCCAGGAAATAAGCATCTCTTTTGTACTTAGACCATTCCTTCCCACACCAGTCACACACCTACTCACCTTAGTTGCTAACTAATTCCTTGAGCATGAACCTAGAATTGCACATATTGCATACAAGAGCCTTCCCAGCCCCGCTTCCTACCCTGTCCTTGCTCACTGCTCTCTTCAGGGTTCCCAGTGCAGACATGCTATTTTTATGTTTCTGTAGATGCTGTTCCCTTTGCATAGGAGACCACTCCATTTTCTCCTCCCTCCCCCAAACCTCCTACTTACCCTACACTCCTTCCAGAATTGATTTAAATGCCCCCTTTTTGGGACTCCTTCCTTGGCACCCATTTTCACCCCCAAATCACAGCCCGTCTTCTTGGACTCCCCATGAGCTTGAACTGGACATGCACACACCTCAATTCCAGCATTGATCACACAGTGGCTTGTCATCTATTTGCATTTCCAGCTCCCTTGAGAAACAGTGGGCTTTTTCAAGACAGGATCTATAGAATGTTTATTCTGCAACAAATACCCAACCCAGAGCCTGGGAGCACGGGCATTGCAATTGGATAGATTTGGGTTTCAATCCCCATGCAGCCGTTTATGTGCTATGAGACTCTGGTTAAATCATGTAACCTACTTGTGTCTCCATTTTTTCATCTCTACAATGTGGATAATTAGTTTCTTTAGAGGGTGGGTTGTAAGAAATCAGTGAGGTGATATATGTAGGAGAAAACTTAGAAAGATAGTGAACATAAAATTAGTGCTCACTAAATGTCAGTTCTCTTATTTAATAAATATCTCTTCAATAAATAAGAATATATATATGCATATATATAGTGCAAAATTAATTAATGGCTCAGATTTAAGTTGTACTCGAGATTCAGAAGGAAAGGATTATCAAGAGCAAGTGTGCCCAAGGTCTTTTAGGAGGAGCTGGGCCTCCAACTGATGCTCAGTTTAAAGATCAGCACCTTCTTCTTCTTTTGAATCTAAGAGGTTAACCCTCTACATATTCATAGGTATCTCTCTCTGTCTCTCTCTGTCTCTGTTTCTCTCTCTCACACACTATCTCCCCCTCTCTCTTCCTCTCTCTCTCTTTCTCTCTCTCTCTCTCTCTCTCTCTCTCTCTCTCTCTCTCTCTCACCACCTCTCTTATATTCTATTCTCTGGTTCCTTTCCTTTATTGAAGCTGGAAATTTAGCTGGCACTTTTTACCTCATGGAACTTTAACCTTACCTTTAAAAACGTTAACCTCTCAGAAAGGTCTCTTCCAGCTCTTAATTCCTGGGACTTTCCAAGAACTCTACCTTCTCTCCACAGGTCCTAGAGAGAGGAGCCTAAAATGGTCACAGCTTAAAATATTTACATATGGGAGAAAAAAAAGGGAGAAATTAACAGAAAGTCTTCTTAACATGTGCATGCCTGCAGAAACTTTAATTTTACCCCTTGTTTCTGAGAGACCCTGCCCTTGAGCTGCATTCAAAATGAATTCTACCAGTGGCCCATTCTCAGAGAGAGCCAGGGAGGAAAAAACTGTACATCCTTCTCCTGGCTTGTCACTGTAGAGTTGAGATAATAATAGTCTTTTTCTGATCCCCTGAACTTTCCCATCTGCTTCATAAAACAATGGCAATTTCTTTTTTTCCCTTGCTCTGTCTTCCTCTCTCTCTCTCTCTCGCTCTCTTTTATTTTTATCCTCCTACACTATAATTTAAAACTGTGGCAGTGCTATAGCCCTTGAATTTTTTTTTTTTCTTTCTTCTCCCCTTGCTTTAATACATGACTGTTATTTAAAATGGTCTTTCATCTGAGCACCAGGAAGCTGCCTGAGCAAGGAAACTGCCTGTGCCTTTCTAAGGGAGGGGAGGGCCAGTGTGACCCCTGGTCTTGCCCAGCACCTAGCTCCCTTCAGCACTGCCATGAAAATCAGAAGTGTCATTTGTATGTTTGTTTTTCCCTCAAGGCATATATTTTTTTAATAAGACAGGCCCAGATCTTAAAAATTCCCCTTCCTCTGAGGTGGCCATCATATCCAGCTGACGACTCCCAGAGGTCTACCAGGCATCAGGTCCATCCAAACAAAGCCATTTCTCCTGGATGCAGTAAGTTTGATATGTGCCCAGAGATGCCAGGAGGGGAACATTTGTCAGGCACCAAGCACAGAGACTTTCAGCTGTTGCTATGCAAGCTTTTTGTCAGCTACTCTTCCAATAGCACACATCTTATGCATCTCTACCTCAGCTGGGTGGGTGATGCACATGAAAGGGTCTGCTTTCCCAGGGGAAATGCCACTTATTTAGGTATCAGGCATCTGACCCTGATGTGTTTCATACCAGCACTACAGCACCCCCTGCTTTCTGGTTTGGATCCCTGGCTAGTTATCACTGCCGGAAAATTCTTCACGCATTGCCTGTCTCTGTGCCTGTTCATTTCCATGTATGCACCTGCACCTCCGAAAGCGATTTTGGCCTTGTATTTTCTCTCCAGAGCTCCCTGTGAACTGGCATCAGCAAAGCAATCATAACATAAATTATCTTACTGAAGGAAGATACCATTGCAATAAAATACGGGACAGAAAAAGGCTGAAGGCTAGAAAAGTGTGTGTGTGTGTGTGTGTGTGTGTGTGTGTGTGTGTGTGTGTGTGTGAAATAAGTTAAAACCATCTTCCAAAGCTACTTTCTAGAGAATAATTCAGAGAGAAAGAAAGAAAGAAAGTGAAAGTTGTGCCCCAGCCCCCATGGAGATGATCACTCTTTTCTTCAGAGTCTACAGCCATTCTGCTAGCTAGAGGAGGAACTCTCTGGGGGAGCCAGAGCCTGCCTGTCCCCAGCTGGTCTGCTGTGGAGTCCCACACCTGCTGAAAACAGATGAGGTTTATTCTAGCTCAAGGGCTGCTTCCTTGGCTGTGATACCCGAAAAGACTGTTGACAGGAGAAAGTTCTTAGCTTGTCTCTTGTTTCAGGCCATTGGATCAGGTCACAGGTGTCATTGCTTTAGTCTCTTCTTTTTTGGAAATCTCTCTTCTCTTAGACATTGGAAATGATCTTTGAAACCATGTAGCAACATCAAGAGAGAGGCTAAGAAGCCGGAAGCCGATTTACTCATGAATGTAATACCCAGCCCTGAAGTGGTGACAGAGGTTAAGGCCCATCAACACTGGCCCTCCCTTTCTTTTAACTTTTCAAAAGGTTGTTTTGATCAATATATTTTCCTTCTTTTCTCACAGTCCAAGGATACCAGAATATTTAAATTTATCTATCCCTATTCTAACTTCATTTCTATTGCTGTCCTATAATTTAATTAAAAATATTTTTAATATATCATTTTATACAGTTTCATATCACTCACAGTTTCTCCTCATTCTTCCCCATGCCTCTATCTGGGATTTTTTTTTTTTTCATTTTCCTGCTCGAAGTTTATTCTATAGGTTTTCTTCTGGTGTAGGTCTGCTGGTGGCATATCTTCTCAATTTTTGTGCGGTGAAAATGACTTTGCCCTGATTTCCGAAAGGTACTATTTTTGAGTATACAGTTTTGAGTTGGAAGTTATTTTTTTTTTCATCTTAAGCCTTTTGACTTCAGTTGTCAATCTTACCTTAGATAATGAAGTTATGAAATATAGATCTTCCATGAAAGATGCTTACATCTTTCTCCCCCACCTCCAACAACAATTGTTGCTTTCAAGACTTTTTCTTCACTTGTTTTTGTTTTTGTTTATAACTTCACTATGCTGTGTGTAGGTACAGTTTTTTTGTTGTTGTTTTTTTCTTTTGCATGGGACTTGTTATTCTTGAATTCATGGATTTATGTTTTTATTAATTCTGGAAAATTGTCAGCTATTATCTCTTCAAATATTGATTTTTGTCCCATTCTCCCTTTCTTCTCTCTTTCTGGGATTCCTTACTAAATGTTTGCTAGAACTTCTTCTTGTAAATATATACCTTATTCATTCTTTTACATTCTCTCTTTTTGTCTCTTTATTCTGTCTACTGGATAATTTTTTCTTACTTAGCTTACAGTTAATTGATTCACTCTTTAGTTATGTCTCATCTTTTTAAAACTTTCTATTGGTATTTTTATTATACTTTTTTTTATTTTAAGAAGTCTTATTTTGATTATTTCCCTTGAATATGCAATTTACTCTTTATAGTTTCATTTTCCATGAAGATTTCTAAAGTTTGTCATTTATCTCTAAAGTAAGCATGGCTATTTTATAATCTGCATTTCATAACTCCAATATCTAACATTTGTGAGTCTGTTTTTTCTTTCTTTTTTTTTTTGTCTATTTGATTCTGCTCCCACTCTTGGTATTGTGTGTTTCTGTGTGCTTTGTGATATTTTGCTGTATGATGTTCATTGTGTAAAAAACAAAAATCAAAACTTGAATTAATTTAAGACCAAAGATTGCAGTTCTTTGAGTTGGGATTGTGTCTGCAAGATGGCTGAGGGATTCTCTGTTCAGAGCCACTTGAAATTAAGGTCTTCTGCTTGTCTAAATAGCCCAGGTAGTTCAAACCATAAGCAATTTTTTAGAAGAGATGTTCAATTCATAGTTCACTCTCATCTTGAGGATACAGCCTTTTGAGGTTTTTCTGTTGGACACCCCTACTTCAAAAGCATCCTGTGCTTGAATTTCTGCTCCCTTGGCCTTTTGAGTTTGTCAGAAAAAAAAAGGTTCTAATTTGCCTAACTCAGCATATGCACTAAGGTCAGGGGCCAATTGTCTCTTGATTCCTATTTTACCTTTTATTTAGGGTCTGGTGAGTCCATAACAGGAAGGAAGCTTTTAGGTGCTTTAAACAAGGATGTAAAATACTTCTTACCTAACTCTTTCAGTTGTTTCAGC
>NW_006431288.1:2176449-2176750 GCF_000325575.1 Pteropus alecto
TTTCTTAACCCACAACCCATGTTACCTTGCCATCCACATACTAAAAACATCTTTATGTGATAATGAGTGTGCTCGCAGAGAAAGAGCAAAGCATGTAGATTCCACTCCACTACTCACTAGCTATTTGACTTTATATAAGATATAAAACTTTTTATCTTTCTGGGTCTCATTTACCTCGGATGTGGAAAGGGGAGACCAATAACCTGCACTGCCTACTTCACAGAGTTATTGCAAAGCTTAAATAAGATCATAAATGTTTTTATTAATTATTATTATTATTATTACTGATTTGATGATGTCT
>NW_006431288.1:2176819-2189162 GCF_000325575.1 Pteropus alecto
TTATTATTACTGATTTGATGATGTCTATAGAAGTGCCTTGTGATATGCCAAACCTACTACATATTTACCAGGCTTGGAATTTGCTTGCTTCTCAAAGAGGGCAGAGTCAAATGACAAAAATAGACTAAGGAAGAAAGGCAAGGCCTCATGCTGCCACTGGCCCTACCCAAGAGACAGAAGACATCAGGCTAAATGTGACAATGCACAGCATCCTGGACATGTGGCACGCCTCTGAGCCCAAGGGCTGTGCCTCACCCTGCCCGTCTGCCAGTGCAGAGAGAAACTATAGGGAATTGCAGAAAGAGTGACCTTTCAGTGAGATGTCTTGAAAATGGGTTCTTCTTGGAGCCCTCGCCTGTCCCACAGAGCCCCCCAAGGGCTCTCTCCTCTCGCCCACTCTGCCCTCACCTATTAGCCAGGATGGTAACCCAGTGGTAGTTCTATTTGGCGGGCCTTTTCTTCATCTTTATTTCAACATTTATTCCTTGTCTTGAGTGAAAATTTGGAAATTTATCTACAATCAGCACTTTGACTCGCTTCCCTATCAGCTCCCCCTGCTCCTCACTTCTCATTTATTTTTGACAGGCATCATGTACCAAATTCTTAATTTGGTGAGCTAGATTCAGCCCACAGGCAAAACAGTCAACTGAACTTAGGGCTGGCTGCAGGGTCCAGTTAGTGATTCTGGATCCTCCATGGCAGAGTTCTTGGAAAGGGGTGGGAGTGGGGCAGGCGAGAAATAAAACTGGATAGAAGGATAGGAAGCAGGAAAGGAAGCCAACCCCCCCTCCAAAAAAAAGGTTTTCTGTGAGGAAGCCTAGAATATGGGTGCTGGGTGGAAGCACATGAGGCACAGGATGTGGGCTGATAGTTTCCAATGAAAGAGAAGTTTATGGTTGGTTGAAAAAAAGAGTATTTGCAGCTTTGGGATATTCTTTGATAATTATGGATGAAAACCCTGGGCCTGGATATATGGATTCTTGGGTAGTTTCATTACTAACATTGGCTGGGTAAGCAAGGGATGTGTCTATGTACACCCCTCTTTCTGAAATTGTGTTCATAGTAGCATTGATGGTCTCTTAGAGGTTAATAGATATGTCTGTAAGGAAGATAGATGTACCTTGATCAAATAAGTTTAAAAAGTCGTGTGTGCTCCCTTCCCCATTTGGAGATGCAAGGTGTATAAAACCTATAGAAGATTTTGAAGAGTCTCACATTTCATCTATTTAACACAAAATTTCCCCAAACTTGTTCAATAAAGAAGTCTTTCTTTTTGAATTCTGATTACAGTAACATCTTGCAGGATACATAAATTTGGAAGAAAAAACTTTAATCCTATAGCAATAGCCATCTCTGTTTTACCTCTATTATTCAGGTATTTTCCATCAAACATACTTCCAGAATGGTAACTGTGAGTTTAACTCTCTTCCTGGAACACATCCCCATGTCCCAGGAGCTTACTGTTTGATAAAGATAATATTCTCATTTATTAAATGTCTGCTATGTGTCTTCTGTGCTTTGCCCATGCATTACCTCTAATCCTCATAATAATCCTACAGGATAGCATCATCCCCATTTAATTGATGAGAAAACTGAGAATCAGGCTTGTTAAATATTGTGCCCAAGGCCAAAGGTTAAGCCAGGCTTGATCCAAGATCTGCTGATTCTAATGCTATGTTTTCCTGCCATACTACACCAATTTTGAAAATGGGGCACATTTGCAAAACAAAACAATTTAAAAAGTAAGCAAATTTATGAACTTTTCTAAATTTACATACAAGTATTCTTTAATATTAGTTCCAGAAAAAAAAAAGAAAAAGAAAAAAAAATACCCTGAAATTTACGTAGATCTATTTTTGTTTTCCATTTGCAAACAAGGAAACTGAGATCTGGAGAGAGTGAAATGGCTTTCCTGAGATCACATGTCCAGCTGGTTTCAGAGTCAATATGATCAACAGCAATCAGTCTCTTGGTCCAGACTTTTTCTTATCATCATCAACACTTTTTCCTCCTCTCATTGGGATGTGCAGAAACTTTTTGTCAGGCACATTCACCAAAGTGTTCAGCTTGCAAAGTGAAGATGAACCACTCCTCCAGCCCATTCCTTAAAAGAGAGGGCACCAAGAATCAAGCTCTGCCCCTCACCCTACAATCATCTGTGCATGCTGGGGGCCTAGCACAGTGCCTGGAACAGATTTGAGGGGCTGAATTAGTTGTCTAAGATTCTCCTCAAAGGTAAGATCTGAAAAATATAAAAATAAGACAAATGTAGAAATGACAATCTTTGTAGGTTTAACTAGAACTCAAGGCAAGGAGGGGCTGGAACATAGCTCTGGCACACTGCCCAAAGCCTCATTCTCACAGTGTGTCCCTGGCTTTCCAGTCTCTCTGCCTCCAATCCACCAACAACTTCTAGATTTGAGCTGCTAAATAAAGCTGACAAGGGGGCACTGTTAGTTCTCTGTATTCAGCTCAGCTCCTGGCTACAGACATGTTATCATTTGCCCAGTCTTCCCATAGAAGCTTGTCTCCTCTCTGCCTTTACCCTTTGCTTTCTTAATTCTCCTCAGTCCCTTCTCATTCTATACTTGCCTTACCTGGTATTTCTATGATTTCTCACTTCTTCTTATATTTGTCTAGAACTGTCGTTCTGTTTTCTCCTTACTTTTCCCCATGTTTCATATAATGCCAATCTTATTTCCTCACTATCTCTCTGATACATTCTCTGTAAGTACACTTTGTGCTGTCTCTCTCCTAAGCTCATCCTACATCTGAATTGTGCTTCTTCACAGTCTTGCCCACCACATTCTCCCAGAGTTACTTCTGTCATTCTTCTTTCTTTTTTTCCAATCTTTCTTCATGTCCCTTCATTTTCTTTTTCCTCTTTATATATTATTCCTCTTCCACCTTGATTTTTCTTAAAGAACACTCATTTTTGCTTCAACATGCTGTCCTATCCCTCTGTCATTTGTGCGAGAGCCCTTTTATCTTTCATAACTCCTGTCATTACTGTCCTTATTACTGGAAGACAGAGCAGCTCCATTCCATGGAGATGCCAATGGCAGCACGTCGAAGGGAGCCAGGGATGTCTTTTCCAGTGAGTTCGAAAGGTTCTAGTTGGGTCAGTATCTCTGGCTTCTGTTTGCATTCTCTAGCCCAGGGTTCCTCAGCCTAGGCGCTATTCACATTTCAGGCTGGGTAATCCTTTGTTGGGGGCAGGGGCTGTCTTGTGTACGGGATTTATAGCGCCCCTGACTTCTGTTCACTAGATGCCAGTAGCACCCACCTCTCAGTTGTGACAACCACAAAATGTCTCCAGACATAGCCAAGTGTCCCCTGGGGATCATGATTGCCTCTGATTGAAAACCACTGCCCTAGCCCATGGCCTGTAGCCTCACTTCTGGAATGTAAAGCTGAAGCAAGGACGCAAAAGAAACAGACTTTGTGAGGATGAATTTGAGCTTGCCTTTTTTGTTGTTGTTCTTTTGGTCCCTTTGGTTCTGCTCTGACCTTTTCTACTCTTTTTCATCATTTTATCCATGTTCTCTTTAGTCTTCTTTCATTATAATCCAAACTTCTTTCTCACATGATGACATGACACTCTTGAGTCCCAGTCTGCTAAAAAACAGCCCTGATTAAACTTTTTCAGTGATTCTTACAAAAGGGGCTCTGCCAGTATCTCAGAAGGTCAAGGTGTCACTCAGCTGTTCAGGGGAACTCAGCTTCTTAGCTCCAAGGTGTTAATGCCTGTTTGATTAGCTGTAAAACAAAATCCAGAAAATGCCAAGAGGTAATCTCAATTCGCCTTTTAGAATGAAGTTCACTGCCTAGTCAGGGAAGCGGGCAAGGAGGGATTGGTGAGTTTCACAGCTGTGAAATTTGCAACAGGTAAGCAAGCATATAGACAGATCTAACATGTCTCCTCGTCAGCTGTACCTGAGTCACCTTCAAATTTCAGCAGCTGACACTTAGCTGGAAGACAGCAGTGCTATTTGCTGCCCTCTCTGCTCTGTTCTGCCTTCCCAAAGAGATGCCAATCTCGGTTCCAAGCAGCCTCCCCCTTCACTATTCTGATGCCATCTTGTTACTTTCATTTGAAGCTCACTTCTGCAACCAATAGGCTGGTCTCTGGTTATGTCTTCACTGCACTTCTCCAGCAAGTACATCTCACTCCCAAATCTGCTTAAAAAAATTAAAACCGAAGAAAAAAAGAAACCAGACATACCCAAGGATACGTAAAATCAAACACTCCCCACCTTGTTTCTCTCTCCCTGTACCACATTTGTGTACACTCACAGTCCATCCTGGAAGGAGATGTGGACTATGAAGTCAAGGCCCTGGGTATGGTGGGTTCCCACCAATCATCTCCTCCTATGACGTTCTCCAGCACATACACTATGGCTCCAACACAATTGTTGACTTGCTTGTCAAACAAACTTTTCATATTCTTTCCCAAATCACAGTATGATTCCCCCATGTGCAACCATTCACTTGGGAAGATGGCACCAGTTGCCCCACAGTAATTATTACTACAGTATCAGGAATAGATAGTACCAATCGTCCAGTGTTTCCTCCAGTCGGCCAGTGATCACGGAGGCAGCATGCAAAGAAATTTGGCCAGGATTTAGAATGTCATCAGTAGCCTCTGTAATACATGTGCTTCCGTACCTGACTGAGCCAATTCTTTGCCTTCTACCTTTGAGTTTCATAAATGCTTGCTTTTCTGACTCTCTTTGCCTTTCTGCCCATTCACGGCTCAGCGGGTCATTTTTATACCAGGTCATTCTTAAATAGGGATGCTTTCTGAATCCAGCCTGACTCCCACCGTGTTGCTTTTTCTCCTGGGCCTGTAGCTGCAGTCATGACATGTTCTCAGATTGGGAGTGTGAAAGTGATGTAAATGGGTCATGTGTGTGTCTACATAAAGACTCTACAGATGGTCTTCAGTGACTACAGGAGGAGCCGGGTAGGTTCATCAACCACAGACTTGAAGCCCATAGCTCACCTGTGACGCCTGCTGATTCCAACCAAATGGAAGTGGGCATGCCTCCCATGAACCCATGTTCCCCAGCTCCCACAAACAGGATGCATGTGTTTGTCTGGCTGACTTTCTGCAGGAGCATCTGTCACTCTCTAATATTTCCTTTATCATTGCAGCAAAGTATTTAAACACTACCCACTGAACCCCATCTGTCACTGAGCCCCGTTGCTGTCAGGGCCCTGCTTCCCGAGGTCTGTGAAGAAACTCGCCGGCAAAGGCTCTATGCCAAACAACAGGGCAAATTAAATCAAAGCGAGCTCTGGCACCCAGGGGGAAAATGCACATCAGCTTTGACTTATTGCATGGAGTACGCTTACAACAGAGAAAGCAGCGGCTTTTGTCACTGCAAGGGGCCATGAAAAATGAATTAGGGCCTCTGCTGAGAGAGGGCATGGAGGAGAATCTTTCATTCTGAGATGTTGTCCTCTCTCACCTTGCAAGAAGGAAATAATAAAAGAAGAACTTGTGGTGGTTCTAAGTCTCTCCATGCTTTGACTGTATCCTCAATCACTCCTGGGTGTAGAAAGGAAGTGAGGAGTTGGGGAGAAAAGGACTCTGCAAGGAATGGTAGCAGTCTAAGTTACATGACGGTCCAGAGGGTAAGAAACTGAGCATGTGCAGCCAAGAGCAAGCAGTGCCCTGCAGATGGGAGGGCAGCTGGGACAACAAGGGGAACCGAGGAAGGTGCTGGGTCTGGTCCTGATCGTGCTGATCAGTTCAGACCATGAATCCCTGGAAAAATTGGCTGTGACATTTCCAAACCCTCACTCTAGGTCCATCACTAGGCTTCTTCATACTTGATCTCTTTTAATCCTCACATTCCCATAAAACAAGAATTATTTTTGCCCATTTTCAGATGAGGAATCTCAAAAAGTTTAACACAATTGTTTACAGCTATACAATTTGTGCGTGGCAGGGCCAGGATTCTGATCTACATCTGTCTGATTTTGAAATCAATGCCTCCCTTTATAAAAGAATTTCTCCTCTATCTCTAGCTCCCTGTGAGACACAGCTCATTTATTTTCCTATGATGAGGGAGGGGCCTTTAATTTCCTAATAGATCTCTCACCTGCCATACTAATGGAGCTGGCATTCACTGTGGGTTTAGCTGCAGAGTCTTAACCACCAGACACATTTGTACTTCATGACAGCATGGGCCACATGGACCACTGCTCAGGAATTTCTAATATAGCCCTTCACAGGCAGAGATCTTGACTGCAGACGGCATGACTCCATCTTCGAGGAGAGGATGAGCCCACAGACCATCTCTAATTAGATCCCAAGCTAGATGGCTCAGGTTTATGTGCTGGGAGTTAGAAATGAGCAGAGGAGTCTTAGTTGGTCTGGCAGAAAGGACATAGGATTGAGGAACAGATTTTCTGTGTTCTGTCCTCATCTTGGTTGAGAATCATCTTCTTTCACTGTGTATCTGTGGGTTATTATACACTATGATTGTGTATTTTCCTCAAGTTCAGAATTGAGTATGGATAAAATATGTTAAATGTTAGCTTAAATGGTTGGGAAGTTTTCTGGATTTCTTCTGGAGGATTGCTGAATGTTGCCAAATGTATGGGCAGTTTCAGACTGCTGATACATTTCAAACAGCATGTGCCACCTTAAGGAGTACCTTTGTTTTTTACACACTCTCAAAAGTGGATAATGCCCAGTTTTGTACTATGCCAGTGTACTTTGCTAACCTTGGGCTCTGTCTGTATGATGCTTAACTTTTGGGCCTCTATAACTCTGGCCATCATAGAAAGATTATTGACCGTAGAAGGAAAAGCAAACAACTCCAGACCTAGGGTCACAGTGTAAACAGACTACTGATCCAAAATGAGCCTTTTATCAGACCCACCATGTCTACTCAGCATAAGCAAACAGGGCACCACGTGGAGAATAATGCATGGCTTTATCAAAAATCCATAAGTACATTATTATAGTGAACTAGTATATATTCATAAGGCATTGACAGATACCCTTCATGCATGTGACAGTCACACTGAATATTTGGATAAATTCAGTCAAAACAGTCCAATTCAGTAAAAAATCAACAGTTCTGTTTGGAAGCATCTTCTGCACTTACTTCCATAAGTTTTCTATTTGTCAACTCCCCCATGATTTAACTGCTAGAAATATTAACCATCTATTTGTTAATATAATGTAAGCTCTGACCACTCCCCAAACTTGCTAACCCTTTGAGAATTACTGTTATATAGGGTGACTAGTGGGGAGAGAGACAAAGGATATGTAAGAACATTATAGCTATAACATCTTTCCTCCCAACTATATGATTTTTAAGGACAACCATGCCTTTATAATTGTTACCATCTTAATTGTGAATGTAAGTTTTGATAGGGGTAATATTGTAAAGAGAGTTAAATTCCATTGCACAAACTCACAAGGAAGGAGAAGACCTGGAGGCAGAATAAGAACCCCATGAGGGGCTCAGATAAAAATAAAAGAAACATAGAAACTGGAGATTAGAAAGTGGTGACACTGCAGGGCCAGCCATAAAACAGTCCTTTGCTTGATCACTAATAAATCAACTAGGACAATTTTAAAAGCTTTAAGTAGAACCAGCCAATAAAGGAATTTCTCAGGGGGGCAGGGAATGAGAGATGTATCCCAAGAAAACCTGTGGGTTATTTTGTGACTGGGACTCTGGCAGAGGAGAGGACTACCATTAGGGGTTTGGTGACTCTCTGCTTTGCATAGAACTCAACCTGGCTCTCTACTCAAACTTAAAACTTGGATTAAACAGGCAATCTTACTTGCCTCAGTTACCAGAGGAGTCCATAGATAAATCAAATGTTAAATCTGAAAAGAATTCTTAAAAATCACATAGCCTAGTCTTTTTTTTTTTTAAGACAAGAGAACACAAGTTCAGAGAAGTTAAATAAATTTCTCAAAGTCCTACATCTAATTAGTAGCAGAAGCAAGACTAGAATCCAGGAAGTTTGACTTTTATTGTAATGTTCTTTGTATAATATCATACTGTCCCTTTTTATCACCAAGAAGATATTTAACTTTATTTGTTGGCTTGTTTTTAAGAAAATTCTACAGTTTTACTTTAGAATTTTACTTTAGATAAAGTTGCTTTAAAATGTAGATGATATAAATGATATAATTAGAAACTAGAAGATGAATGAAAGATTGCCATAAAAAATATTCAATAAGGCACTTGATAGCGTCAAGTTGAAAACTGGTTACAAACCTCTGGCTTCAGATTTGAGTTGTCTGTAGTTTGCACAACTAGGTTGTAAAAGATTTTAAAAAATTATATCATTCACAATTTGGCCAAACTCATTTGTTTTGGCCAAAGTCCTGCAGCAAAAGAGGGTCTACACATGGAAAGTCCTTCATTCCAGAGCATGGCCTGAAGCACAGCTGGGGTTTTAGGTGTTGGCAGTGAAACACCAGGGAACTTTCTGTTTAAAGGTGCCTCAAACCCATAAGCCATATCTTCAGCCTGGTTTGGAAAGTGACTTATAGGAGTCTTGTCATTTTCTCCTGAGCACAATATGTGGGCCCATATTCTTTAGGAAAGGAAAGTGAGAACAATTGCAGCTTATATGGGAAGAGTGTTATGGATAGAGTTTATACTTAGCAGTCTGAGAATCTGGGTTCAATTGCTGGCTCTCTTTATTTTAGCTTCATGAACTTACACATGTCTGTTAACTAGATGCAAAGGTAAAATGGTTCTCTCATTTCATTAGTTGGCTTGGTCCATTAAACCATTGTCTCCTGCCTTACCTGTAGAAAAAGTGGGCTTTCCATAGAAGGAAGAACCATCTTTACCAAGAGAGTACAGGTAGGTTCATTTACCTGCCAAACATCCAAACAAGATCTCAAGAGCTTTCACATGTTACCTAACCTCTCTGAACCTGTTTTGTCATCCTTAAAGTCAAGGTGAGCAGGGAGGACAGCAAGAGGACCACATGGGAAAGACAGTGACATGAATTGAAACCCATTAGTTTGCCTGATGCCCACAGACTTGTCACTCATGGAGCTGCAGCTGGGTGAGAACCAGCTTCTCCTCCCTTTCATGGCAGTTTTACTACTTTGAAGAGTGGGCTAGATCAGCAGGGCAAGTGCTGGGAAAGAGGGAAAATCTAGGATCTTTTTCTGTATTTGGTCAGAACTGGTTAAATGGAGAACTGGTAGTTCAAACTGCCCACATCTGGAGACCTAGTTTAGACGGAGGCATCTCTGACATGCCTTTTAAGATTGAAGATTTGAGCCTAAAAGGCCATGCTAGCACAATAAGAGACAGAAGGCTTGTACTTCATTGTCTAGAGAATAGCTGGGCTTTGGGCCATGATAGAATAGGAGCTGCCAGTCAAGCAGTTTTAATAGAAGAGGAGCAGATAGATTTCAATAAAAGAAATGAATATAAATATTATGAGTGGAGGAAGGGAGGAAGCAGAGGATCCTGTTAGACTAGTCACAGTGGGGAAACTTTTCAAGAACTCTAAACTGAAAACTCTTAAAGCTGAGACAGGTGATTGGGTTGAAGCCACTGACAGCTATGAGTCCAGGGCTTGCTCCCTAGGCACCCATTAATGAGGCTCTGACTGGATGGGGGAGACTCAAATTAGTGGGCTCATGTGGAAGCCTTCCTAGGCATATACAAGGAGCTCTTTGCTATTTTGACTTCCCCTGCTGTTTCCTTAGCATACAGGGAGCCCAGCTTGCAGTGCCTACAGCTGATGCCTCATTCGCCAGTGGGATTCAGGTATAATTTCCTTTGGGGATGCCTGCTGGGCAGCAGCCCCCACCTATCCCCATAGATTTCTTCCTTAGCAGCTTCCTGACTTACCTTGCATAGGCAAACCTACCACCTACATAGGCCATCGTCCTCTTCTCAGAACTTTGTGTGTTAGGCTCCCGAGATCTAGCCATACCCTTGGTCTGATGTCCCAGGAAGTCAAGATCTACCTGATGCTGTCCCTTGGTCCTGCCTCTGTCTCCTGCCCTGGCTCTCTGCCTTGCTTCTGGCCAAAGCTCAGCCTGCACCTCACCTTAAGAACAATTGTTCCTTCCGCTCAAATGCCTAGCCCCTGCCATTCTCTCAAAGCTTCCATCTAGGTGTCTCCTGGGTTGCTGTGCCCCTCTTGGACTTGACCTGTGATTGCAAACTCCTTCCTGGATGTGCCCCTTTTGCATTGTCATTGTCCGTCACTTTTCTCATCTCCTTCTCTCTAGTTCCATCCCCTTCCATTCCAGCAAGTCACAAGCCAGGCTCTGGCTGCTACACAGTCTATATCTGCTTCTTGTAGGTGCCAGTGCTGATTCAAATGATGTAGTTTATCCTAATAGACTTCATCTTATATTTTGTGGTAGAAGTACAATGACATGGACTGGTATGGATCCCACGGAACTAAAATTAAAGAGAACATGATACCTGATAAAGGACCAGGTCTGGTACTTATTAAATACCCACATGGTTAAAGATACATTTTTTTTTTCTTGCTGGATATTTGCAGTAGTCTTACTAATTTCACCTTACTGCACCTGAGCCCTGTGTTTGGCCTATCTGTGCCATAGCACGCAAAGCGATCTTTTAAAGTTGGATCTTGTCATGCCACTGCACAAAATTGTGTAGTGGTTTCTCATCTCATTCAAAGAACAAGCCCAGATTAGCTCTCTGGCCTAATTTCCTCCATCTCTTCCATTTCAATGCTGTTCTAGCAACACTGCCTTCCTGCTTGTTCCTCAAATGTGCCATGCAGATTCTGCCTTAGGGCCCTTGTCTTGCTATCACTGCATGGAACAATCCTTCCCTAGATATCTATGTGACTAACTTCTTCATTTTCTTTAGATTTTGTCTCAAATGGCACTTCAATGGAGCTTCTGAGTTTTTTATATTAATTCATCCAACCATCACATAATCCCTATCCTACTATTCTGATTTCTTTCCTCAAAGCACTTACCATCTATATGCTATTTATTTATTTGTTCGTTTGTTTGTTTAATTTGTCTATCTCCCCACTTTGAGGTGTTAGCTCACTCAGAGCAAGACTTTTGTCTATTTTGTTAACTACTCTATCCCTACTACCTTATATAGTGTTTGGCATGTTATAAATGCTCGATTAATGTTTGTTTAATTAATGAAAACTCTTATTCATCCCATTGACAGTTTAATGGCTATCCTAGAAATTTTTCTGTACTTTCATACCTATGTGCCTACATAATATACAAGCCATACATAAATAGGATTCCACTGTACTCGAAGTTCTATAACTACATTTTTAAATTTAACAATATATCAGATATTTTTTACATGCATCTACATAGCTAGATGGCATTCGGATTACCACTGCATAGTTCATAGTATGACCACCACATTGTAATTTATTAAACTGTGTGATACATAGTAATTTCTAATGTTTTACTCTTTCGGAGGCTACTTCCCCAAATAGCCTCAGATATACAAAGGTTTGTATGTACATATGAATATTTCCATAGGTTTTATTTATTTTTTATATTATCAAAATGCAATTATTACACGATTATTAAGCTTTTACAATACTCTGGTTACTTTTTCATGGCAATGAAATTATTCAGAACTGTAGAATCTAATAACGGATACAATTGTAAAACTAACTAAACTGATTGGAAAACAAAATTAAGACAAGTGAGCTGAAAGTATGCTCTAGCTCTAGGAAGTTTAGTGGGAAGAACTTTTGTTGATTTTATTTAAGATATTTTTTGTTTTTCAGTTATAATTGGCATACAATATTATATGAGTTTCAGGCGTACAACATAGTTATTAGACATTTATGTAACTTACAAAGTGATCACCCCAATAAATCTTGTGCCCCTCTGACAGCATACATAGTTATTACATATTATTGTTATTACATAGTTATTAAATATTCCTAATGCATGCAGTTATTACATCTCCACGACTATTTTAAAACTACTAATTTATACTTCTTAATTTCTTCCTCTTTTTTCACTCCCCAACCCCCCTCCCATCTGGTAACCCTCAAAATGTTCTTTGTATCTATGAGTTTCTTTCTGTTTTATTTGTTTATTTTGTTCTTTAGATTCCACATGTAAGTGAAATCATATAGTATTTGCCTCTCTCTAACCAACCTACTCTCCACTCAGCACAATACCCTCTAGGTCCATCCATGTTGCCACAGATGCCAAGATTTTATTCATTTATTTTTTATTTTCCTTCTTCCTTTCTTCCTTTCTTCTTTTCTTTCTTCCCTTCTTTCTTTCTTCCTTCCTTCCTTCCTTCCTTCCTTCCTTCCTTCCTTCCTTCCTTCCTTCCTTCCTTCCTTCCTTCCT
>NW_006431288.1:2189263-2203258 GCF_000325575.1 Pteropus alecto
CTTACTTACCTACTTACTTACTTATTTATTTTTATGGCTGAGTACTATTCCATTGTATATATGCACCAGCTCTTCCTTATCCACTCATCCATTGATGGATACCCAGGTTGCCTCCATGTCTAGGCTATTGTAAATAATACTGCAATAACCATATGGATGCACATGTCCCTTCAAAGTAGTATTTTGGGCTTCTTCACGTAAATACCCAGAAGTGGTGTTACTGGGTCCTTCTTTGTCTCTTGTTATAACCTTCGTTTTAAAGTCTATTATGTCTGGTATAAGTATTGCTTCCCCAGAGATTTTTTAATTTCCATTTTCATGAAATATCTTTTCTCAACCCTTTATTTTCAGTCTGTGTGTGTCTTTTGACCTGAAGTGAGTCATAGGTAGCATACGTAAGGGTTTTGATTTCTTATCTATTCACTTTAGCGACCTAATCTTTTGTTTGGAGAATTTAATTCTTTTTTACTTGAAGTACTTATTGATAGTTATGTAGTCGTTGCCATTTTATTATTCATACTTTTGATACATTTATATTTTTTTCTGGTTAAAGAAATCCCTCCAACATTTTCTGTAATACTGGCTTGGTGGTGGCGTACTCCTTTATATATATATTTTTTATGTCTCGGAAGCTCTTTATCTATCAATTCTAAATGATAGTTTGCTGAGTAGAGTAGTCTTGGCTGTAGGTCCTTTCTTTTCATCACTTTAAGGATTTTGTGTCAATTCTTTCTGGCCTGCAAAGTTCATGTTGAGAAATTGACTGACAGTCTAACGGGAGTTCCCTTGTAGGTAACTAATTGCTTTTCTCTTGCTGCTTTTAAGATTCTCTCTTTGTCTTTAACATTTGGCATTTTGATTGTGATGTGTCTTGGTTTGGGCTTCTTTGGGTTCATCTTGTGTGGGAGCTTCCTGGAGTTGTATATTTATTTCCTCCACCAGATTAGGGAATTTTTCTGTCATTTTCTTGTTCTCTCCCTTCTCCTTCTGGTACCCCTATATTGTGAATGTTATTACATTTGATGTTGTCCCAGAGGCCCCTTAAACTATTCTCATTTTTTGGATCTTGTTTCTTGTTTCTGTTCTTATTGGGTGTCCTCTGCTACTCTATCCTCTAATTTGCTGAACTGATCCTCTGCTTCATTCAGTCTTTGATTCCCTCTAGTGTATTCTCCATCTCAGATATTGTATTCTTCATTTCTAACTGGTTCTCTTTTATGTTTTCTATCTCCATTTTTATGTTTTCTATCTCTTTGTTTAAGTTTTCACTGAGTTCATGTACTCTTACCTTAAGTTCACTGAGCATCCTTATAACCAGTGTTTTGAACTCTGCATTTGGGAGATTGCTTGTCCCCATTTTGTTTAGTTATTTTTCTGGAGTTTTGTTCCATTATTTCATTTGGAATGTATTTTTTTTTTTTTTGTCTCCCCATTTTGGTTTCATCTCTGTGTTTGCTTCTATGTAGTAGGTAGGGCTCCTAAGTCTCCCAATATTAGTAGAATGGCTTTATGTAGTAGGTGTCCTGTGGGGCCTGGTGGCACAATTTTCCCTGATCACCTGGGCTGGGTGCTGCAGGTGTGTCCCTTATATGCATTGGATGGATCCTCCTGTTGTAATTGAGCCTTGGTTGCTGTTCACACATTGAAGGGAGAGATTAACCCTCAGGCTGATTGGTTGTGAGGACTGGCGAGTGAGGGGCTGATCCTACAGAGCATGATTCACTTTAGCAGGGCTCTGGTCAAAGCAGGCCACAGGGCGTGCAGGCCCAAGAGCCTCCTGGAAGGGGTCCAGCTACTGACGAAATTCAGCTGCAGACCGTGCACTTCCAGACCTTCAAGCAAGGTTGGGCAGGAACTGAGGCTGGCTGCCACTAGTGCCGGCTCAGGGCTATTCAGTAAGAGGTACCCAATATGCCAAGGCCAGATGATGCTTTTCTGGGCTTTGTAAGCCTTTGAGAGATTTGAGGAAAGCCCACATTATGAGCCAAGTCAGGCTGTTTGTTTGGCAAAGCCATGAAAGCAGCTTGGATGGGCTTGCAAGTTGGGAGACGCGAGATTTCAGGGAACCACCTGGGCAAAGCAACCTGTGTTAACCAGGCTGATGGAGACTCAGATATGGTGACCTTCTGTGTCTCTCTGCTGGGAGTGGGTAAGACTCAACCAAAGAACAATGGATACTGCCAGTACTTCTGTCTGGGAGAATCCCTTCTGCCCTCACCCTGAATCCAGACAACTCAATTTCTCCCCGTATGTCCCTGGCACTCATCAAGAAGCTGCCCCAGAGCTGGAGCTCAGAGTTAGTGAGTCCATCAGTGAGTAAATCTGTGTGTGGGCCCTTAAGAGGTACTTTGTGCCTCTAGCACTCTCTGTCTCACTCAGCAATAATCTCCCCTGGTTTTCTCAGCGAGAAATTCTGGGGACTGCTCCTTCTGATACTGGAACCCTGGGCTGGGGATCCTAGTATGGACTGAGACCCTTCATTCCTCAAGTTAGGGTCTCTGCAGCCAAAAAACGCTCTTAATTCTTGACCACCACATGTGGTTGTGGGACAGGCTTGTTTCACATCTCCACCCCTCTTGCCAGTCTCAAGGTAACCTCTTGTGTATGTCCCCAGTTGTAGGATTTCTGTTCATCCAGGTCTTCAGTAACTCCCAGTGATGGTTGTATTGTAATTTTAATGTGGTTGTAAGATGAGGTGAGTACAGCATCTTCTATGCCATCTTAACCAGAATTCCATAGATTTTAGTCCTACAATGGAATGACTTGGTCAGAGGACATGTTTATTTAAAAATCTTATATCACCAGCTAGCTTCACCCCCCAAAAGCTATGTCAATTAACAATCTCACCAATATGTGGTCATACATTTTCTCAACCCTTGGTCATAACAGACCCTTGCAATAGTTTACATTTCTGCCAGTGTGATAGGCAAGAAATTGCATACATTTCTGCCAGTGAGATAGGCAAGAAATTGCACCTCATTTTAATTTGCATATCCTTGTTACTACGGAAGTTACCATACATATTTTTTCATGTTTTATATGTTTATTGGGTATTTCTATTTCTTCTGTGAATTGCTTGCCCATATTCTTCATTCATTTTTTTCTACTGGGTTGTTTATAGTTTTTAAAACTGATTTGTAGAAGGACTGTATATATAATATGTGTTAACCCCTTGTTATACATGTTCAAGATATCCCTTCCAGTCTGTCTCTTGTCTTTTATTTTATTTCATGGAGTTTTAGATTTGTATGTGTGTAATAAAATCTGTCAGTCTTTTCCTTTATGGCTTCATCATCTCATGTTTTGCTTAGGCTTTCACACATGCAGATACTATAGTGTGTATTTTCATAAGCCATCTTAAATCCCTTTAAAAAATAAAGTCATGGCATAAAGAAATGAATGAATTAAAATAAGAAGAGTTTCTTTCAGACATGTCACCTGGAAGACAAAGGTATCTTACATTTACATAGCACTTTTCTTCCCAAGTGTTTTTAACTTGATTATCTCATTACTGTGGTCAGCAATGTATCCAATAGAACTGCCAAAGCCTCCCTCAGGCAGTTACTCATTGTATTTACCTCCCTTCATTCTGTTGCCACCCCTGGAGGGATGTGCAGACTTCTTTAGTTTTGTAACTGGGGGTTATACTCTTGCCCCACAGGGCCCCCTGGTAAGTCATCAGTAAGCAGATGTGACTGCAGGGGGACAGAGCCACCTGTTCAGAGCACCCCATTAATTGATGAGTGGTCATGGACTCTTGGCATTATTTGCCTTGTCATTTACAATTCCAAGCTATTTCATCCCTAAATGGCAGACAGTGTGAGATGGCATGAGGTATACAAATGCTACTCTGAGTGGGCAGCTAAGATGCAGAAGGTGGGTAGAGGCGGCAACAGAGATATGGAGAAATTTCTCATTCTACTTCAGTCCAATCAGCTGTGCACTTACTCGCTTACATACTGAAAGTTGAGGTAAAATTTTAATATGTTAAAAAAAAAAAGGCCACACTTTGGGAGGAAGCAAGTCCGGGCATGGAAGTTCAGAGGCTAAGGTTAGCATATCATATCCACCGCAGACTAGCTGTGGAGATGGGGCAAGTCATTTAAACTTCTCTCATAACAGGTGTCTTTTTATTACAATGACTATAAAATCTTACTTTTAACTGCTAGGATTGTTCTTTAAATTAAATAAATTACATAGCTGAAGCATTTTAAGCATAGTTAACACTCAAGAAGAGCCAGATTTTTTTTATTAAAAAGTTGTAAACTTCAGAAACCTCTGGAGTGGTTGAATGGGGATGGCTTTTGTAGGCAAACCTAGGTTTTACCCTGGCTCTGCCATTTTCCAGCTGTGTGTTCTTGGGTAAATTACCTAACTTCTCTGACAAGCTGAAGTTCTTTCCCAGGCCAGAGTAATCATCAAATCTGCTCTAACTGCGCTCCAGAAATGACCCAAACTCTCCATTGCTCCCTGAACCCAAACTGGTATCAGGGTTGTACCTATTAGATTTGTTTGCTTGAAAAAAAATTTTAAAAAAGAAAAAAAAAACTGCATTGATTCTGATAAGCCTAAGCTACAAAGATAATAGCATCAAATATTTGGGGGCCCAGAGATTTTATATAAAGCTTGGCAAAAAGCAGGAAACATAACAGAATAGGAGGATAGAAAAAAATGCATCGCATAAATAATAATTATAATGATGATGAAGACACTCACTAACATGAAATCTAACTGTGTATCAAGCACTAAGCATTTTACATGCAATATTTTATTCATTTCTAAGAACTTGAATAAGGTACATATTATTATTATCCCTATTTTATAAATGAGGAAACTGAGGCAGGAGGCATAAGTAAAAAGCCCAAAGGAACAAACCAGAGCCGGGACTCAGATCAAGGTGGTGGCCCAGCTGCAGCTCCTCAGCACCCAGGAACACAGTTAAGATTCTCCACCTGCCCTGGCTCAGGGTTCCTGGAAAACAAAACTAACTCCTTATTGAAGGTCCATTCCCAAGGAAGGAAGAATAGGACAAATGTGAAGTGAGACAGAGAAGAAAGAAAAGCAAAATGTAGGAGGCTGTCATGCTAGAACTGGCTGCAGCTTCTAAACACTGCAGCTGGTACCTGGTCTCGGGAACGATTCAATAGAACCACATGAAAAGACTGCACCAGGCCAGGGATTCATCATTTGGCTCCTTCCTATCTTCAGTCTTCATTAATTGAAACCCATCCCAAGGGTCATTAACTTTCAACATCCCCTGCTGTGTTACCAGTCTTCTTAGGAAGCCAGAGACTCCTGGGGCCAAGGTGCAGGCATGGCCATTGCCCCTCTTGTCTTTTGTGCCATGCATGTGCTCCTGGGTCTGCGGTAACCATTGCCACTGCGGCCTCATGGTTACAGCTACAAACAGTGTGCAATCAGGCTAAGGTCACTACAGGTAATAGCACAACATGGAGCTGGAGAAACCTGGGTTGAGGTGGAAACTGAGTCCCATCCTCTACCTAAATACTATTTCACATGAAGATTATTCTCTCAGAGCCAGACAGAAGCTACACGTTATGAGGAGAGAGGCCTTTAATCTCTTCCTCTGAGATGGCAGCACGAGCTAAATTTTGAAGATAGGGAACGCAAAGGCTAGAAGGATTGTGTGATTTGAATGAGGTTTTATAGCTATTTAGACATGGTGGTGGAAGGAGAATCCAGGTGCCCTAGACCTTTCTGAATGAAGACTTCTGAATTTCTGGGTTTTGTTGGTAATTAGGTCTAATATGCTCATGACAGTTTGGGGTCAGATGGGACTAGTTACGTAGAGGAGGGTTGTGGATATGTGTGTAGGTGGATCGTGGCCACCTGTTTTAGAATGTAATGTGGTTGAATGACTTAGGTAACATCTGAACCAGAAAAGTCTATTAATGGATTTTGACTGTAAATGTTTCATTTGAAACCAAATGATTATTTTAGAGAGTACAAATATTAGGGGCTATTAGTCCTCATTAGGGAAGGTTGGCATATCAAATTGTGATGAAAACATCCAACACTTGATGCTCAGGTAACATAAGAGGAAAGATGGGGAGCACTCACCATTTATTATACTTTTCATGTGCTAGCACTCTGTAATAAGGACAAGCAGAATCTTATATGTATACAGTGTATTTCCTTTCCCTGGAGTAGCTAGATCAAAGTAGTTTTCCTTGTGAAAGCTCATTTAGTTCCATAGCAAAGATTTAGCAGATAAAAGAGACTAGATGTACAGTCCTGAAGTACAAAAGCAATTAATTTGAAAAACACAGTGTAATATATTGTAGATGGTTACTTAGATGCTGCTGCTAAAATAATGTAAAGATCGTTGGAAGACACATTATTTAAATATATACATTTCTCGCCGTTCGGTTACACTACTCTCCTTAAATTGCTGGAATTTACATAATATCTATCACTTACACATTTTTTTACCTATATTCAATGGGTTTCAAATACACACCCAAGCCCTCATCTTAGGCATTCTTTTGGAATAATCTAAAACTTTCATCCTAACTTTGCCCAGGTGTCAATTTTTTCTTTACTCAAAAACTCATGGAAAATCATATCATATCCATGTGGGTGTTTTCTTCAATATTCAGAAAAGAAATTAATATGAAGGGAAGCTAGTCAAACACATCGCCAAGAATACTTTTTGTTCCTCTTTTCTCTATTGGACACAAGACTCTTAAAGGTCAGAGGCTGGGTCTTAGAATCTTAGCACCAGTGTTCACACCTACACTATTACCAAATCATGGATCTAATAAATATTTATTGAGTGCTTATGTTGTACAAATGTCTGTGCCAGTGTGGAGTAGGACATACATAAATAGAAAAGACCAGATCATGCCTTTCAGCTTACATCTGCAGTGTAGTTGGAAATAGTTCTGACAAGATGTATCTTATAAGGTAAACTTTTGGGATCCCATATTTTTCTAAATAATCACAAATCCAAACAAGGTCTGTGTGACTAAGAAGAAAATGAAAAACATGTACTGAGTAGCCCTCTGTGCCAGGCACTGTGCTAGTTAAATGTACATTTATTTTCATCTACACCACACGCATGCAGAGTAGATATTATCCTCATTTTTCAAATGAGAAATTCAGACTTTACGAATAGCTTAATAAAAATTTAGTAGCACTCATATAATAATCAAACACTTCCTGCATAATGTTTTATTTTTGTTTTTGAAACTTGGCATAGAGTGTTGTTTGGTGAGAGAAGAGGCTGTCCACATGTCTAGGATCCTCTGATTGTTATGATTACTAATTCAAATGTATGTGTGTGCATTTGGGATGGAGAAAAGAATTTAAGATAAACCTGCACCTTTTTAAAAGGTATCTTGGGCTAATGCTAATTTTATAGTTAAAAAAAAAAAAAAAGTCCAGTGTCCTGAAAAGACAGTAATATTGATAATGACATCTCTAAGCAGAAAAGAAATAATGGTGAATTTGAGTCCAGGGTCTGATGAAGGCCAGAAAAAGCTGGCTATATCCCTGAGTGACCTGAAGTGATCATTCAGGCATGGTCAGTCATGATGGCTCAGCCTCAGACATAATCGAAGGATCATCAGAATCTCCATTCCTCCTAATGCTTTTATCCCCTGTATTCCGGAGCAAAAGCAATATGAAAGTGGTGGTGGGGCAGGGATAAAAGTGAATCTGAAGGCAGACTACGCATGTCCAGTTTAATTAAATGTAAGAAGCAAAGGGAGGAAACTCAGGAGAAAGGACATGATATTATTCTGAAGCAGTGAAGCTGCTTGTTCCACAGTAGAACAAGAAATAAAATAAGGAAAAACTACTATTTTATGTGTTCGAGAATGTGTCTTCTACTTAACTTACATTCCGTTGCACATCTAGATATCTGGAGAGAAAAAGAGAGAGGGTGATACTAGTGATTTGTTTTTTAAAATTAGTGTCCAGGGGTAATTACATCTTTCCTTTATATTTCAGTGGAAACAAAATGAGACAAACTCTAACCATCAGGCTGGTATGCTTCCTGCGCTAAGAGACCATTGCACCATCTATTCCTATTAAAAAAAAACCCAAACCTGCAAATATTTCAGTAGTAGAGTATAGTACTTCTCTATGTAGACTTGTGTTAATAAAATACTTAGCAATGAGACTCTATCTAATATGGCAGATGGTTATTTAGGTCTTAAATAGTTCAATCTGTGCAACAACCCTGTAGAACAGGTATTTTACTGGCCAAGATTTATACCAAAAATTGCACAGCTCATAAATGATATAGCCACAGTTGGAATTAAGATTCCTGACTTCTGCTTTCGTGTTCTCTGATTTACACGGTAGTATACTGAGATCACCAGGACACTGCTACTGAACAAGGAAGGTGAGAAAGCATAGTCATTGAGAAAGCGTAGTCCTGGCAAGCCAACAATTCAAAATCATCCCCGAAATCCCATCACTCAGAAACAAACTCTGCAAACACATCTGAGAGATGTGTGATTTACTTCATCAAATGATTTGTTTTTCTGAAATCATCTTTACTGAGCTCTAATTTATACACAATGAAATGCAAGCATTTTAAGGTTGATGGCTTTTGACAAATTGCATACAGTCATGTTACCACCACCTTAATCAAGATATAAAACCTTTCCCATCTAAGAAGGTTTCTTCATACCCCTGTACAGTCATTCTTTCTTCTCAGGACTCAGCCCCAGGCAAGCACTGATATGATTTCTATAACTATAGATAGAATTTCATATATATAAAATCATACAGTATGTATTCTAGATAAGGTGTCTTTCACTTAGCAGAAGGTCTATGAGGTTTATCTATGTCATTTCATATAGTATTACATTACAAAATTATACCATAATATTTTATTCACTAATTTGTTGAGGACATTTAGCTGATTTCTCATTTCAGGCTATTATGAATAAAACTGTTATGAACATTTGTATGCATTTCCTTTAATGGATATATATTTTTATTTCCATTGGGTAAATACCAAGGATTAGAATAGTCACATCACATGTTACATGTATGCTAAGCTTTACGATATATCAAGACAGTTTGCAAAAGTTGTTGAGTCACTTTACCATTAAAAATACATGAACCTTCCATTTGATCCACGTCCTAGCTACTTGAAAATGTGTCATTTTTTTTCAGTGTTACAATTTATTAATTTACCCATTTAAATGTGTACAATTCAGTGTTTTTTATATATATTTACAGAACTGTACAAGTATCATTTTTTATGCAACACAATTTCAAAAAAAATTTATCATTTTATCACTCTCCTAAAGAAACATGTATCCTTTAAAAGTCACTTTTTATCCTACCTTCCCCTCCATCCACCCTCAGCCCTCGACAAATACTAATCTACTTTCTGTTTCTATAGAATTGACTATTTGGGATATTTCATATAAGTGACATCAAGTAATATGTGATCATTGTCTTTGTTTACTAGCATGATCTCAAAGTTCATCCATGTTGTATCATTTATTAGTACTCCATTCCTGTTTATGATCACATAACATTGTATTGTATCACTATACCACATTTTATTTATTCATTCATCAGTTTATGGGCATTTAGATTCTTTCCATTTTTAGCTGTTTATACACTATGATGATCTGTGTGCAAGTTTTTGTGTGGATATATTCATTTCTCTTTGGTATGTACCTAAGAGTAGAATTGCTGGGTCATATGGCAGCCCTATGATTCACCTTTTGAGAGATTATCAGACTATTTTCCAAAGTTGCTAATTTAATCTCTTTATTTGTTGTAGGTCTGTTTAGATTTTTAAAGTCTTCATGAATCAGTTTTAGTAGTTTGTATCTTTCCATGAATCTGTCCATTTCACCTAAGTTATCTAGTTTATTGGCATATACATATTCATAGTAGTCCTTTACGATAATTTTTTCTTGAAAGATTGATAAAATTTCTCCTATTTCATTCCTGATTTTAATAATTTGAGTCCTATCTCTTTATTTTCTTGCTTACTCTTTCTAAAGTCTTGTCAAGGCACCAAATTTTGGTTTCATTGCTTTTCTGTATTGCTTTCTATTCTCTATTTCATTAAAGTCTGCTATATTCTCTATTATTTTCTTCCTTCTGTTTGCTTTGGGTTCAGTTTACTTTTTCTATTTTTTTAAATCAATTACATTTATTTATTTATTTTAAATATATTCTTTTTCATTTTTTAATTATAGTTGGCATACAATACTACATCAGTTTCAGATGTATAACATGGTGATTTATACATTTATATGACTTACAAAGTGATCATCCTGATAAATCTATTACCCATCTGACACCATACATAGTATTACAGTATTATTGACTATATTCCTTATGCTATACTTTATAGTCCTATGACTGTTTTGTAACTGTCAATTTGTACTTATTAATCCCTTCTCTTTTTTCACCCACTCCACCCAACCCCCTCCAATCTGGCAACCATCAAATGTTCTCTATATTCATGTGTTTATTTCTGTTTTATTTGTTTATTTTGTTTTTTCGATTCCACAGGTAAGTGAAATCATACGAAATTTGTCTTTCTCTGACTTACTCCACTCAGCACAGTACCCTCAATGTCCAGCCATGTTGCAGATGACTAAATTTCATTATTTTTTTTTTGGCAGAGTTAATAGTCCATTGTATATATGTACCACCTTGTTTTTATCTGTTCATCCATTGATAGATATTCAGGTTGCCTCTATATCTTAGCTATGGTAAATAATGCTGCAATAAACATATGGGTTCATATTTCCCTTCGAAGTCGTGTTTTGGGTTTGTTCAGGTAAATACCTAGAAGTTGGATTACTGGGTTCTTCTTTGTCTCCTGTTATAGCTTTTGTTTTCAAGTCTATTTTTTTTCTGGTGTAAGTATCACTATCACAGCTTTTTTTTTTCATGAAATATCTTTTTCCATCCCTTTACTTTCAGTCTGTGAGTGTCTTTCAATCTGAAGTGAGTCTCTTATAGGTAGTATATGTAAGGTCTTGTTTTCTTATTCATTGAGCCACCTTGTCATTTCATTGGAGCATCTAATCCATTTACACTCAAAGTAATTATTGAGAGATATGTAGTTGTTGCCATTTTATTATTCATTTTTTATTTTTTATTTTTTCTTCTTAAAGAAGTCTCTCTAACATTTCTTGTAATACTGTTCTGGTGGTGATGAACTCCTTTAGCTTTTTTTGGGCGGGGGAAGGGAAAGCTCTTTATCTGTTCTTTGATTCTAAATGATAGCTTTGCTGGGTTTTAGGTCTTTACTTTTCAGCACTTTGAATATTTTATGCCAATCCTTTCTGGCCTGCAAAGTTTCTGTTGAGAAATTAGCTGACAGTCTTATGGGAGTTTCCTTGTAGATAATGAATTGCTTTTCTCTTGCTGCTTTTAAGATTCTCTCTTTGTCTTTAAACATTGACATTTTTATTATGATGTGTTTTAGTGTGGGCCTCTTTGGGTTTATCTTATTTGTGACTCTATGCATCCTGGGCTTGTATGTCTATTTCCTTTGTCAGGTTAGGAAAGTTTTTCTGTCATTATTTCTTAAATAAGTTTTCAATTTCTTACTTTCTCTCGTCTTCTTCTGGTACCCCTATGATGAGAATGTCGTTGCACTTGATATTGTCCTAGAGGCCCCTTAAACTATCCTCATTTTTGGGGGGGAGGGCAGGGATCTTTTTTCTTGTTGCTATTCAGTTGTGTGTTTTCTGCTATCTTCTAAATTGCTGATTCTATCTTGTGTTTCATGTAATCTACTATTAGTTTCCTCTAAGTATTCTTCATTTCAGTTATTGTATTCTTCATTTCTGACTGTTTTTTTTTGTTTTTTTTTTTTTGTTTTCTATCTCCATTTTTTTGTTTTCTAGCTCTTTGCTAAAGTTCTCAGTGAGTTCATCTACTCTTCTCCTACGTCCATTGAGCACTTTTATAACCAGTGTTTTGAACTCTGCATCTGGTAGATTGCTTGTCTCCATTTTGTTTAGTTCTTTATCTGGAGTTTTGTTCTGTTTTTTCATGTGGGACATGTTTCTTTGACTCCTTATTTTGGCTACCTCCCTGTGTTTGTTTCCATGTGGTAGGTAGGGCTGCTATGTCTCCCAGTCTCAGGAGAGTAGTCTTATGTAGTAAGTGTCCTGTGGGTCCTGGTGGCACGACCTTCCCTAGTCACCTGGGCCAGGTGCTCCAGGTGTGTCCCTTATACAGATTGTATGTATCCTCCAGTTGTAGTTGAGCCTTGGTTGCTATTTGCACATCAGTGGGAGGGATTGACCTTGAAGCTGATTGGTTGTGAGGACTGGCCAATAAGAGGCTGACCCTGTGGAACAGGTTTCACTTTAGCAGGGCTCTGCCTGCTCAGTCTGCCCTTTGGGCATGTCATCATCGGATGTAGTCGCAGGTAGTGTTACAGCTTGGTCTGAAGCCGGACACTGTGTTTGCTGGCCCCGAGGCCTCCTGGAAGGGGCCCCAAGTTCAGTTGCATATTTGACCTGCCTGGGGCTACCTGGCAAGAGTCACCAGCAATCCACAGATGACTGCCACCCGCTCTGGGCTTAGAGGGGACTTAAGAGGCCAAGTTGCAAATTGAGGCTGGCTGCTGCTAGTGTTAGGCTTGAGGCTGCTCAGCAAGAGGTATGGGGCATGCCGAGGCCAGATGCTGCTTGTTTGGATTTTATGAACCTTTGAAAGATTTTAGAAAAGTCCACAGCATGAGTCAAGACAGGCCATTTGTATGAAAGAGCCACTGGAAATGGCTTGGATGGGCCTGCAAGTTGAATGGGGCAAGGTCTCAGGGAAGCACCAGGATGGGGCCAACAGTGTTAGGTAGGTTAATGGAGACTCAGATATGTTGACCACCTACATCTGCAAACTGGGTTGGGGGAGGGCTCAACGAAAGGATAGCAGCCCCTGCCAGCACTTCTGTCTGGAGAAAGCCGCCCCTCTAGCCCTAGCCCTAGCCCTAGCCCTAGCCCTAGCCCTGAAGTCAGACAATTCAGTTTCTCCCCACATGTCCCTGGCAACTTTTAAACTGCTGCCCCAGGCCAGAGTGCGGAGCCAGTGAGTCCCTTAGTGAGTAAGTCTGTGCGCGGGCCCCTTAAGAGGAACATCTACAAGTCCAGCCACCCTCCATCTCACTCAGCCACAATCTCCGCTGATTTGCACAGCCAAAATCCTGGATACTTATCATCCTGGCACTGGAACTCTGGGCTGGGGAGCCCAATGTGGGGCCAGGACCCCTCACTTTTCACGGGGGATCTCCACAGCCAAGATATCCCTCACAATTTTAACCTCCACAAGCGGATATAGGACCAACCTGTTCCATGTCTTTGCCCTTCGTGCTGGTCTCAAGGTGGCTTCTGGTGTATGTCCCCAGTTGTAGGACTTCTGTTCAGCTAGACCTCAGGTGACTCCCAATGATGGTTATTCTGTAGTTTCGTTGTACTTTTGATGCAGTTGTGAGAGAAGGCAAGCACAGCGTTTGCCTACTCTGCCATCTTGGCCAGAACCTCTCCAGTGTTTTAAGGTGGAAGTTTAAGATATCGATTTGAGATCTTTCTTCTTTATTTTAATATAGACATTTGCAACTATAAATACTTCTCTAATTACTGCTTTAGCTCCATCCCGTAAGTTTTTATATATTTTACCTTTATTTTAATTCATTTCAAAGTATTTTCTAATTTTCCTTTGAACTATTGGTTATTTAGGAGCAAGTTGTTTAATATTCTCATGTTTATGAATTCCCCAAATTTATTTCTGTTATTGATTTCTGATTTCAGTCTATTGTGGTCAGAGAACATATTTTGAATGATTTCAATTCCTTTAAATTCACTAGGGCTTTCTTTATAGACTAAGCATATGGTCTATTTTGTAAATAATTCTATGTGCCAATAATGTTTATTGGGTGGAGTATTTATTGGATAGAATAGTCTGTGCCAATCTTTTAAATTTTTTGCCACTCAAGTGAGTGTTAAATGTTATTTTGTTGCAGTTTTAAAT
>NW_006431288.1:2203276-2204186 GCF_000325575.1 Pteropus alecto
CTGAATAATAATGGAAAATTTGTTCATGTATGGAAACCACTTATATATCTTCTTTTAATAATTTTTAAGTTGTTGCTTATTTATAAATAAAATGGATATTGTTATTATTGAGTTATATAAATATTATATATTTGAGAGACAAATCCTTTTTCCAATACATATGTTTTACAGAGATTTTTTTAATCTTTACCTAAATTTTTCATTTTCTTGAGATGTCTTTGAAGAACTATTTTACTTTTGATTAAACCCAAATTATGAACTTTTTCTCATGTAGTTAGCTTTCATATGTGTGTGCATGTGCGTGTGTGTGCATGTGTGTGTGTGTAAAATGACAAGTCTAAGGTCATAGAGATGCCCTTCTGTGTTTTCTTCACAGAAAACACAAGGTCAAAGAGATTCCCTTCTGTGTTTTCTTCAAGATATTTTATAATTGTAGCTTTTATGCTTAGGTGTACAATCCATTAGAGTAAGTTTGCCAATTTTTTGCCAATTTGTAAATGACCTGTGTTTTGTAATTGAAATTTGTTTTGAAAGAGTTAATATAGCAGACTTAAGACAGCTATGTTTAAAAAAAGAATTGCTTGCAAGGTTGGCCCTTAGGTGGTATCTTGGAACTCATTTGGTAAACAGTTCTCTACATTAATATAAAACTGTCCCTAACTGATAAGGGAGGTTCACTCTGCCTAGACTGTTTGTACAATATGGTTTATGTTGTACACCTGCTTTCCTTCTGGGAGTCTGGGATTTTAGTACACTCTAGGCAGAGGGTGCCTACATGACCAACCCCCAACTAAAACCTTGGGCACTGAGTCTCTAATAGGCTTCCTTAGTCAGAAGCATTACACATATGGTGCTGCATTTTCATTATTTGGAGAAGGTGGTGCTCTGTGTTACCCCTCGTGGAAGGGAA
>NW_006431288.1:2204225-2244026 GCF_000325575.1 Pteropus alecto
TGTCTTTTTTCCTTATGATTTAGCTATATACCCTTATTATGTTTCTGTACTAAATTTCAACCCTGAGCACAGCTACATGCTGAGTCCCATGACTTCTAGCAAATGTCTGAGTGTGAGAGTGGTCTTAGGGACTCCTAACACATTATTCTATTTCACTATGTTGTTGCTAGTATATAGAAATACAATTGATTCTTATATGTTTACCATTTATTATGTGGCTTTGATAAATTCTTAATTCTAACAGGTTTTTGTAAATTCCCCATGTTGCTACATAGACAATTATGTCATCGCGAGTAAAGATAGTTTTGTTTCTTCTTTTCTAATCTGCAATTCCTTTTATTTTTTGTCTCCTATCATAATGCCCTGGTTAGGTCTCCCTTTGAGTGGAAGTGATGAATATGTATTCTTGCCTTATTTCCTATCGATAGTGGAAGACATTCATTCTCTCATCCTTTATTTATTACTTACTTTCTCAACTGACTTATGACTTAATGACTTTATCATTGTTTATTATTTTTCTAAGAGCTATTTTCCCCACATAGGAGCTAAAATCATAGTATATACTGTGTAGGTAGTGGGAGACTAATGATCGAAGGAGATCTTTATTGATGAGGATGAAAAGAATCAAAAGGTGATATTGTGGTATCTAAAGTACTACTTAACTTACTTTTCTTCTAACTTGCTTTTTTTCTTCTTCATTTATATCTCTTAGTCCAGGGCCTAACATAGTAGGTTCTCAAAAAAAAGAAAAAGAAATAAAATAAGGCTTTTAGAATAGTTGAATCAAAAGTCAATCACTTTAAGAGATTATTATTAATTTTGTCAGACACCATAATTGTATTTGTTAATGTAGTATCAAATGTATTATTTTTTAGGGATATGTTCTGAAGTAGTTACAGGGAAAATGATGTTATGTCTGAAATTTACTTTAAAATACCAGCAAACAACACTAGTAACAAAAATGAGATTGTCAGAATAATGATAATTGTAGAAGCTGGGGGCTATGTATATCATACTAAAGATCTTTTTAAAATATCAATCCTCTTTGCTAGAGTTATGGAACAAATAGGTAAATTCAGATTTGGGGACTTTTATTTTCTGAGTTCTAAGAAATGAAAAGCATATTTGCTAGTTAATTTTTTATAATAGATTATTGAATACTATAAAAGATATTAATACTGACAAATCATGCAGCAGTCACTGAAAGATAGGAAAAATGCTTGTAGATATTCTTCTTTCATTGTCTCATCCTCCTCAGGCCTCATACACTGCTTAAATCACTAGAGTCTGACTTCTAAACTCACTACTGCATTGAGATACTCAGTCCATGTAGGCCTTCTAGTTGCTAAATCTAATAGGCACATCCTCCTCTTACTGCCTCTTTTTGTATTGTTTATAGACTACCCACTATTCCTTTCAGAGTCCTATTCCTTTGTTTGGCCTCTGTTCCACCTAATGTGATGCAGTTTAAGAACCCATCCCCAAGCTTTATGGAGTAAACTAATCATTTGATTGTGCTCACAGATGCCTTGGGTCAGATGTTTGGACAGAGAACAATGGGGAGAGCTTTTCTCTGCTCCATGATGCATGGGACCTCACCAAGAAGACCTGAAAGCTGGGTGACTAGACAGCTTGGGAGTGGAATCATCTTGAGGCATTCTCACTGTCCTAGCTAATTGCTGATATTGACTATTAGCTAAAGCATTTGCGAGGCTGTCAGCCAGACACCTACACATAGTCTCTCTGAGTAGTCTCTCTTCATGGCCTTGTTTGGGCTTTCTCAAAGCATAGTGTCTGAGTTATTAGAGAACAGTTAAAGCTGTGATACAATCCCACTCACCTTTAAGGAGAAGGGAGCATAGACTCCGTCTCTCAATGAAAGGTTTGTCAGAGTCACTGTGGCATGGGAGACGCTGTCCAGAGGTCTTTGGAAAATGGTCTGCCTTAGCCTCATAACTCTCTTTCATGGTTCTCCTCCCTCTTTGAAATTCCCTTCTTAACCTTAGTTTGGATGCTTGCTCCATTTACTGGGTGAATGACAATAATCCAGAGTAAGTGTGACATGGATCTTCTTTTTGCTCCATGCTTTCTTCTTTTATCTCACTCAAACCCCCAGATGTAACTATCACCAACATGTAGTTGCAATAAACAATGTAACAAGCTAATCTGTATAGTTCAGACTTCACTTCTGAGCTCCAAATACACACATCTAACTATGGCACCCCATTTTAATGCCTTACATCTGGATAAGGAATTCAAACTTATATTATCCAAATGGAATTAATCATTTATTTCCTGTATTCATTATTACAGGGAACATAACTACTATCCTGTTGCCTCAGGCAGAAAATTGGAAGCTATTTTAGATCCCTCCTTTTGACTCTACATATCTTTTCAAGCATTTTGAAGTCTACTCCCTTTAGAAGGGTTGGAAATCCTTTCAGTATATTAATTTCTCTCCATCCCCACTGTCCTTGCCTAGTTCAGACATATAATATCTCTTACTAGGATCATTGCAGTTTCTCTTGCTAATCTCTGTCGTTTAGACTTGTGCTGTACTTCATTCTGCCTTCTGCTGCTAGAGGGCACTGTTGATCAGATATATATCTGATTATTTCCTTGCTTAAATTTTGTTAAGGGTTTCCCATGCTTCTCAGGAATATCCTAAAACTGTTTCTTTGTCATATTTAGATACCTGCCCAAATGTCCACACTTAATACTCACCATTCTTTACACTATGGCACTTTAAATCCTAAGATTAACGAATTACTTATAAACATTTCCTAAAACACTATTGTTTTATGCCTCTGAGCTTTTTCATGCACTAGTCCACTTGCCTGAAATCCTTTTTCCCTTATCTTCCAGGCTTTTTGTTTATATTTGGCCTTTTAAAACCTCAATTTAAGTGTTGCCTCTTCCATGAATATCTCCCTGATAAGCAACCCCCTTCATACTCACATACACATATCCACCAAAATTAACAACTGCAAGAACTCAGTAGATGTAATACTCGATTTTATGGTTTCCTCTGCATACCTCCAATATAAATACTATAGCGTGTTGAATGGTCGTACTACATAACTCTCTGTAGACTGTAAGCCTCTTAATGTAAGAACTGTGCCTCAGTAATTCTTTATGTATTAATTCTATCAACAAATGATGACTAGTATTTCCTACTACATGCCAGTCATTTTGTTGGAACAAGTACCATTGTAAACAGAACTTTATTTGTAGTACACCTCTAGTTTATGGTAGGAATTCAGAACATCCATTTTGAATTTCGAAATAAATAAATTATGAGCTGTTGTAGGTGCTGACTAAGTGCTATTAAATGGTTGATGAGAAGAAAGTTACCTCCATGTATCTCATTAGAAAAGTCCTTTTTTGCATATAGGGCAGGAATTGTGATTTAGCAGTTTACATACTGCAAATAAATAAATTTGAAATTTGCTACCAAAGCTCCCTTGGTTTACCTTAAAGGCTATGAATATCTGTATTCCAAAAGAAAAATAGTAATTTGCCATCATGAAAGTCCAGGCCTCTCCATCAGATATATGCTGTCTGCATTACCTCAGCTCAGCCCAGTTCTTGTGTTTTCCAGGCGATGCTAGCCTGCACTTCCCTAGAGCAGACCTGGAGAGTCTCCCAGGCCTTGTGCTGTTCTAACAGTCTGTCTTTGGTGGATTCTCGTGGGATTTGCCTCCATTTGCCTCTGGTTCTATAAGCCCCACCCAGATTGTAAAGCAACAAATATGAATTCTTCACCATTCTACAGAATCCACTATCATTCCCTGTAGGGCTATGGGGACTCTGGAGGAAAATCATGCCTTAAGCAATAACATGATTTTACTTTTAGCAGCTTTTATCTTTTTTTTCTTTTTTTTCCCCTCTTGAGTTGTGGACATTTTTATAATGGATATACATCTTCATTTAATTTTATTTGACATGCATTGCTTTAAAAGTGCCACATCAACATTGAGTATCACTCATTTTGTAACTGAATTTTGCTCACAGCTATAATGAAGTGACCCTGGGTGTGGCTAATGGTAATGGAGAGCATGGCCACATTTCGATTTGTTAGATTTTCTGTTATTCCACTCAGTCCACACACCAGTTACTGAAGCATAATCACAAACCCAAAGGGAACAGGGACTTGTCTCACAGGGAAGTAATATTGCCACAGTGTATTATGTTTAAGTAAATATCTGGTAGTGTCTAGGTAAATAAATCACCGTGTACCCCCCATAAATGAAACATAATTGAAAAATGTGTACTATTATTTTTTTACAATTCTACTTATGCAAGGAGCACAGAAACATTGGTTCACTTTCAATTGGGGCAGTTTATTATGTCCTAATAGATAATTGAGGTCCTTACCCTCCCAATGGACACCGATTATGGAAGGACCTTCTTTTATTAACATAACTCCAGTCTATTCTTATTAGAAATATAGAAACTTGTTGCCCAGAAATAGTCTGTGAAGCCTGATTGCAAAGTGTGAAGCATGCAACTCAAAGCACAACTAGACAGTAAGTATTCATTCATATGTAGGTCAAACACACGTATATTTTTCTTTTAGGTTTGGCATAAGGGTTAATCACACAATCTAGAAAGAGTTCAGAAACATAGCCTTGTGAGTTTTCACAGTTACAGGTAATATCAAAAATTAACTTCACACATGATAAAAAGAATAAGAAAGCTGAGAATTATTTCAAGTCTTAAAAACAGTACTATGATATTAATAACATCAGTGAAATATAATTTTATTAACTCCTACTTCTAAAATTTCAGCCAGTGTACTTTAAGACCACATTTTATAATACTGTTATGTTTTATCTCCAAAAGTAACGACATATTGATATTTCAGAAGTGCTGCAGGACCTTTATGTAACTAGTTGCTATTTTACCTCAAAAGATAATGAATGCTTCCTGTTTTTACTTTTACTTATCTGGAATAAGTAGCTATTGACATCTGCTGAAGTCACTATAAAGATTTATTTACCTGAGTGCAAATATTGACCAATAGGGAGCTTGGCTCAGTGTTTATATTGAAGGACAATAAATTGTGATATTGACTGGGCCGAGACATCAATATTTGCATTGTTGTAAACATTTTAAAAATCTCCATGAAATATTCTTCAGAAATTCTCTTGTCATCAGTTAGCTGAGCTGGAGCTGTTTGGGGAATAGCTTATGTCTGGAAGCTAGTGGTTAACATGAAATAGCTATAAATTGTTCTGGTTTCCAAGTTTACAAAAAGACACATTTTTTATGGTGATGGATAATGGTGATTATTAGAAGCTTTCAGATTACAACGCAAAACCCCACCCCCAAAATGAGGATTTTTGTCTAAAACAGCTCCCTGAGTAGAAATATTCTTCATGATCAGCTTATGTCTTGAAAACCTCATGTTATTCAAAGATTATCTGATCCTCAATACCATGAAATATTATTAATTCCAACTAGACTAAGTCATAACTTGGAGTATTTAGACTCAGCTAAGATGAATTTTTCCTTCGTGCTTACAGTAGAAAGATAATTTAAAACAAATTAAGGCAGGTGAAATAATAAATTGTATACTTATTCAATTTAAGAGAGAAATTTATACAAAATCTTATAACTATCTCTGAATACCTGTGTTCACCTGCAACTTCTTAAATATAAGTGGTAAAAGTTACATATATAGTATATGTAACTTTTAATGAATTGTTTGTATTAGTCAACAGGTGTTCATATGTACTTGTAAGAAATGAGAAAAGTGATTCATATTATATAGTGTATAAATTTTTGGCTAGCTTTTAATTCCTAATTATTTCAAAGTTGGTGAAGTCATAACCTATGTGACCAGCCTAGTAATACTAAGTAAGCAATTCAAAATAATAAGCCCCTCCTCTCGCAGAAGCACAGACTGAATGGCCTAGTGCAGGGTTTGATGTCCAGCATCTCTGTAAAGAAAGGCAACTATGAGAGCATCCTGATCAGATATCAAAATGCTTGAGAAGATAAGGAAAATATGCCTATTAATGTTTGAGCATGAATTTGGGTATAAAAGTTGGCATTTAAAAAGTATATTTGTATCTGAAAAGAAATCCAATAGGCCCTGCAGTTGCTTAAATCTCTTATCTAGGCTGTTTTTCATAGTTCCCTGCTCTAAGTCAGTCTTGGGGACTGACAGTGCCTTTAGCTAAGAGGACTAGAAGAGGAGGCCAAGATGGGCAAGACAAAAATGGGCCTATCCTGTGAAATGAGGGGCTTCTGAGAGAAAGTGAAAATTTTCTTGCCAATAATGGTGGCTGCAAATAAAACACTTCAGCTCTTGCCCAGTTCCTATGACAAGTTCCTGTTCTGTCATCACTCTAGAGGCTCTAGTTCCATCCCCTCTGCCCACCCTTTTCTTGTCTCCTTCTCCCTCTGGTCTCTTCACTCTCCCCTCCTTCCTCCCTGTGAGGAAGCTGTCCAGTGCAAATAGAAGTGCTGGTTTCTCAGCCAGGTGGATCTGTCCCATGACTTCCAAAGGACTGATCTAACCTCCTGGGGCTTCTGTCACCCTGGCTCTGTAAAAGAGGATTGTAGTAAGGAGTACATAAAATAAGATGCAAAATATTTGGCAAGTAGAAGGCCCTCAACAGATGACAATGTTCCTCCCTTCTCTAAGCTTTTTCTTTACCCAGGAGAAGAGTGGACAGACACCCAGTGTACTAGTTTGCTAGGTTTGACATAACAAAGTACCATGGACTGGTGACTTAAACAACAGAAACTCATTTTCTCTGAGTTATGGAGGAGAGAAAGCCAAGATTAAGGTGTTGGCATGTTTGGTTTCTTCCTAGACCTCTCTTGTGCACTTGGAGACAGCTTTTTCCTACCTGTGTTCCCCCATGGTCCTCCATCTGTGTGTGTCTTTGTCCTAATTTCCTCATCTTACAAGGGCACCAGTCATATTAGGGCCCACCCTAATGGCCTCATTTTACCTTAATTACCTCTTTAAAGCCCTATTTGCAGGTACAGTCACATTTTGTGGTACTGGAAGTTATGGCTTTAACACATTAATTTGAATTTGGGATAGACACAGTTTAACTGATAACACTCAGTCACTCTCTGCCTTCTGCCTGCTCCAGCACATGGATTGCAAATCTGACCTGATTTTTGGCCCTGTGACCATGGGAGGAAAGGGCAGGGCATGTAGGAGTTGGTGTTTCCTGGAGGTGCCTGGGAACCTGCCTTGAAAGCCTAGTTGCACAAATGCCAGAGTCATCAGCCTCAGAAATACTGATGCATGAGTATGAATGAGGAATTTGAGCTCATGGTTTTGCCATAGCAACAGAACATTGAAAGCATGGCGTAAAGATAGATGAGGTTCTTGCTCACCTGAGTGAGCTCTGCAGGGAAGGAGGAACATTCTATTCCAGGGCTACTCTCACAGAACAGTAAGAAGGAGCAGGAAAAGGAACAGATATACCAGGGTCAAAAGCAAAGGGAAAGCTGCTCTTGCTGATGCTTCTGTCCCCAGACCCGCCCAACCTCTCTGCTTCCCTGATCCTCACTCCTCTCTTACCTGGACCCCACCTTTCTCAAAAGCCACCCTCAGTAATGTCCTATTGGTCCAAATCCACATCCCCACACCCCTCTTCATCATGTGATCACAGGAACATTGGAAGTCAGTGCTCTGAAGTGTCTTTGTACCTCTTTTCTCACCTTTTTGAAACTTTTTTTTTTTTAATCTAATTGCCATGTACATCTTGAAGAAAATGGAACAAAATGTTTGCAGTCTGGATGGCTCTGTTTTCCCGACCATCCTTCTCCATCGCATCCCTGGCCCAGCTGACACCTTTCCTCTCACCATCTCTCCCTCTTTCTCACTCAAAGCCTGTAATACTGCTGTTCAGGAGCACCCAGATGTGGCCATGGTGTGTACTTGGGTTTGCCATGTTGCATGGTACTACCCACATCACTTTCCCTGCTTCTCCTTGAACTATATCTCCAGCCGTTCCTATGAGGTCTACTTTGCAAAACAAGCTTAGCTCTTGGATCCAAAGGCCACACAGAAGATAATTTATTCTTTCCAGCACACACCCTTTCTCAAGGAATAAATGAATCTTTCTTGTTTCCCCTCCTGGCCCTGTTTGCCGCCAGTCCCCCAAGCTATCTGCTTTGTCTTGGCCTTGACAGATGAGTCTCACTCCACCAGGATCTTTACAATTCAAGGCACAGTTTACCCTCTTATAGATCGTAATCTTGTTAATGTAACCACTCCAGCTTATCTTGCTGCATCTTGAAACCAGTGGAGCTAAGCTCAGGACTGGCTTCCCAGGTAAGCAGACTTGGTGGACACCTGCAAACTAAGAGTCATAGGCTGTAAAGAAGACCAATTACCCCAAGTTCTGCCCCCAGAGGCTTGGCTACTATCTGATAATCAAGTATTCGTTTTTTTTAGTGTATCGGGTTTCTGTGAAATAATAGCCTCTAATATCTATGCACTATTTTACAATTTACAGAATACTTCCATATATTTAAAATATTTAAGCTGATCTATAAACTGTAGAGTAGATATTAATTCTCTTTAATTTCAAAGGGAATATAAGATAAGCAACTTTCTCTCAAGATAACACAGTGACAAGCTAAAACTTAAACTAGCCAGGTCTATAATCCTGTAAGATATCTCTGTTACAGCAGTCTGATGCTCTGTAATTAATTGGAAGAGAAGTGTTACAAACTATTAATAGTTCTTTTCAAATAGAGCTCTGTTTCTGGTCCTTTCTTGGAAGAAAGTCTCGTTTGAAGGACAGGAAGACAATAAGAAGGAAGGAGACTTAGAAATAACAAATAAGCACCACTAAGGAAAAAGCTAAGGAGAGAGAACACAAAATTACATATCTCACAATCCTTATCACTACTACCACCACCAGGGCCACTTTGCCCCCTTTATTCTTGCCTCTCTACCAAGTCGTTGCTGCTAGAACATTTCAAACTCTATCATTATGACTGAAGAATCTTGCTATTCAGTGGCTCTCCAATAGGCACTATTGCTCGGGTATGACTGGTTGTCACTATTACTGGAGGGCTCTTATGGCATCCAGTGGAAGTGTGACCAGGAATATTAAACATCAGCACTGTGTAGAGCAGTCCCACATAGTGTTGAATGACTGCCACACCTACAGTGTCACTATTAAGAAACTATGCTAGAGGGACACATCAAATTCAGGAAGCTCTAACATTTTTTTATGGACTCTCCAAGAATCCAAACTGATCACTCTGCTTTGTATTCCCCTGTGCTTCTAACCTATTGGTCCTTTCTTTGAGATACCTCCCCCCACACCCCACAACACCTTTGGCGGTATGTCCTTTTTACTCTTGAAATGACTCAACCATAGAAATTCCTTTCTCTGATACATGAAGAAGGGCTTCTGCCTTTAAATTCTTCCTTAGTGTATGTTTATTCTACAAAATATTATCTAGACCAGTTGAGATGCTTCAGGATGCCGATGACAGAAAATATGCTGTCTGATGTTCATCAGTTATTCCTCTTATCAGATCTGTCTATATAACCAGTTTTTAAGCCCTGTAGAAAAGGCCAGTTTCAGTTCTGTTTGGTACAGAGATGAATGTTTTTCTCATACACAAATAATGGTGAAATAATGATGATCATAATCAGTATCATGATTTTGGTAAGTGGAATATGCTAAGCTTTCCAAATGCTTATTTTTTATAATGTATAGAATGAATCACAGAAGGAACATGGAGCTTATGATGTTCAGATGTTCTGTTTCCCCTTAATAATTTGAGAAAAGCCTTTTTATCCATGACTGGAACTATATATCAGGCTAAGTATAAATGTGGCTGAGCAGTGTCAAACTATGAGTGAGTATGAGTTTAAAGTTCCGTGAGTTCCTGGGGGGAAAAAACCCATCTGGTTCATAAGAAAAAATAAAACATTAAAAACATTTAAGAAAGGGATCTAGGAGACTGAACAACCCCTAGAGAATATGATTATAGAAAGTCAAGTGCAAATGAATCAGGGACGTGTGATTCCATGAATGTTTCCCAGTATTGAACATTTGAAAAATAGATTTAAAGGGAAATAAATGGCAAACTAAGTAGTATGCTAAATAGAGAAAGAAAAAACTGTGCTAACCTGTACTGAGTGAACATGCACGTGAGTGTATTTCAAGTTAGCTAACAACTTTATAAGCTCACAATTTGGGGTTTGTGTATATGTCTTAAGAGAGTGCATGGGTGTATGTGAATAAAAAGAAAAATAGTGTTCTGGTATGTGTTTATTGTATATGTGGCTACTTTGAAGAATATTGAGGAACAATAAGGTTATTCTTTCAATAACATTTATGGAGTTGACAGGGATAATGTATATTATCCCTGGATACAAGAAAAATAAAATTTTAGTTACTTTATGTGCTTTGTGAAATATTATTGTCTCTTTTATCAAAAACTGTTAGCATTGTGTGCTATACGCAAAAATTAGAGTCAGTGTTTCTCTGGGAATTGAAATAAAAGTTCTACCCACCAGTATGGAGGGGAGACAGCCTGGACAGGACACAAAACAGGTGGTGGAGAATAATGTTATTATCAGTAGAATCTAGAAGCAAGACCCATGGAGGCCAAAAGGGTTAGGAGCTTCCCAAGAGTCCCCAGGCTATTTAAAAGAACATTGAGTTTCTCAGTGCACAGAAGATCCAGATATGATTAAACTGAAAGGACAAGTAGATTTTTAAGAAGCTGTAAAACTTGGGGACAGCCAAGATCTGACACATGAAATACAATTTGTCACCTTTGTTGTTAGCTAGTAAAGTTAGCTACTTTTCTGTGTACATTTTCACAAATTTTAACACATGCGTGGATCCATATATCTACCACCACTGGAACTGAACAAAATCCACAACAATCCCATCACCCCAAGATATTTATCGTGCTGCCTTTTCTTTTGTAATCAAACTCTTAGTGCTGTCTTAACCTCCGCTGTTCACATTGGAAGATTTCTATTCATCTTTCTTCAAGTACACTAACTCTTAACATTATCTTCATTCTGCTATTGAGCCCAACCAGTGAATATCTAAAATTCACTTCTATTTTTTCACCTTATTATGGCTTTTAGTTCTCTGTTGAAATTTCTACCTTCATGTTAATTTCAAGAATTTTCACCTTTACTTCACAGGTATAGCTATACTAGCTGCTTTGATAACTACAACAAACATATAGGTCTTCTTAAGGTTGGTTTCTGTTGCTTCCCACATGTGTTGTCTAGATTTCTCATTTCTTTTTTATTTTTTTGTATGCTTAATAATTTTGGATTATATTCTATATATTTTGAATATTATAGTAGATGGCTCTAGATCCTATTAAAAATCCTTTGAGAACATACTCAGAGGCAGAATTGGCTGTTTTAGCAACCATTTAGTCCAATTATGTTCATGCCACAAGTTCTAATCCTCCTGCAGGCTGTGGTTCCAAAGCCAGACTCATCTTCAGAGCCTTTGTGCTGTCATTAAGATGTGTCCTCCATTGGCCAACTAGGACTCTGTGTGGTAGTATACACAATAGTTTAATTTTCAAAGCCTGTGGTGTACTGTTTTGGGCGAATTTCACACATGTTCATCAGTGAAGCTAAGGACTTTTTATGCTGCTTTCTATGATCCCTTTCTTGAGCTTTCTGCTCTCTGTGATTTATTCCCACTCTCTAGCTACCATGGGCCACCTTTCTGTGCCCTCTGCCTAGAAAGCAAAAGTGTTAGTCTCTCCTTAATGTTTTTTTATTTCCTGTGACATAGTCAACCTCCAGGCAAAGCAAGAAACTTAAAATAGGAAACTTAGTACTGTATTGTTTTTTTCTTCAACTTTTGATTTTCCTTCCTAATCTACTCGCTATTGTTTACTTTTTAGAGTCCTCATATGAATTATTTTTATGTATTCTGTCTAGTCGTAGTGAGTGAAAAAGATTAAGGTGTGCTTACTCCATTTAAACTGGAACTGCATGTCCTAATAAGAATTAATAATAACTAACTAAAATCAGTCCAAATTTTAAATTATTACCATGCATGTATAATTTTAAACAATGTCAGTAGACAGACATCCCCCACTGTACTGCCCATGTTGAACTACTGATATAGGAAAAATAGCAGCTAAGAGTAACAGGAAATGGGAAGACAGAGTCAAGTATGTGTGTCATGGGTTATCAAATAATTTAATAAAAATCGATTCCTTCATTTTAAGGTTCTGAATATGCATTTGGATCTGGAGTGGATTAATTTAGTAGACCCTGTCCATACAAGTATAGACAGAATTAATGTTGACTTAGTAAACTATAAATTCTTTAAGAGCAGGGAACATGTAAGTTCATTCATTCATTCAATCATTCATTCATCCAATAATTATGTATTGTGAATAGTAAATACTACAGATGTAGAAATATTATCTGCCCTTAATGGACTTTCAGTCTGAAGGGATAAACAAATAAATAACCAGGCCATTTCAATATAGTGTAACAAATGTTATCATAGAAAAAAAGAACTAGCTAATTAGAATGTATAGTAAAGAGAGGGGCAAGAAGGCATTATCGCAGAGGTACCAGAAAGGTTAAGGAAGGATTCTCATGAAGATGAAATCTAAGCTGTGACTTGAAAGAAAAGGAAGCAGTAGCTTGAGAGAGAAGATGTTTCTAGATGATAACATGAATAAAAACAGGGGCAAAACATAAGACAACATTATTCTGGAATTATAGTTTTTTTTTTCTTTTTCAGTGAAACTGTGCCAAATATGGAAATATATTAAGGAAAAAATGGTAAAGACATAAAGACAGGTTAGGTCATGATGAACCATATAGTAATTTATGCTGACTTTGGGTTGACAGGATCAGATGTCCATCTCTACCTAATAGTATTATTGGAAAAAAAATGGATTACATCTGTAAACAGTTTTATAAATTAGAAAGTCCAGAGGCTATTTCAGTAGTCCACAAAGTATAGGATGATAGAGGTTTTAAAAAAAGAAAAAGTGAAGAAGAGGGTAAATTCAAGACATATTTCAGAGGTACAATTAACAAACATAGTGATGGATTTCAGTATTATGGTCAGGGAGAGTAAGTGTTGAGAATGGTTTCCAGAATTTTGACTTGAGCAGCTTGGTCAATAAAGATAAAATTTGTTAATAAGAGAAAAACTGAAGAAAAATAAAGTTGGAAGGAGAAAATCAAGAATTTGGGATGCCTATGAGACTTCCAGGTGACTGTTTTAGCTAGGACATTGCATGTATGAATCTGGGGCCCAGGGAAGAGAAATAAGCAGAGATATAAATTTCAGAGTTTTGCCATATAACTGGATGTTCAAAACCACTGGATAAAAGACATTACATGGGAAATGATAGTACAGTAAGAAAATGCTAGGACCTGGGTCTGAAGAATCCTAATACATAGAGGTTGGATAAAATAGGAGAAGCTAGTGATAGAGATTTTGAAGGAATGTCGAGAGGTAGATGAGCAGGTAGGAGGATATGACCTCACAAAACCACAGAGAAGCTCATGCAAGAGAACTAGTTGTCAACCAAGCAGATTGCTGTCAAGAAGTCTCTTAAGAAAACACTAAAATGTGTACAATGAATTTGGCAACTTGGCAGTCATTCAGTGACCATCCTATGAGTAGGTTCAGTGGAGAGGTGTGGGCAGGAGCCAGACTGGATTGATGAGAGTATAAATGTGGGGTGAAGAATTCTAGATAGCACATTTAGATGATAGTTTCAAGAAGTTTGGCTGCAGAAAGGAGCTATGAAATATGGGGTCAATGGAGAGCACTGGTGTTAAAGCAGACATTTAAAAGGTGAAAAGAATCCAGGTAAATTACAGCTATGAACTAAGACTGGTATATCAAACTGATTTTTATCTCTTGAGCAATGTCAATTGGTGTGACTGCTAGAATTTGTTTAAATTGTTTTAAGTATGTGTGTGTTTGTGGTTAAATAAATAAAGCTGAGAGAACAACCATGAAAATAACCCAATAGAGCAAAAGCAAATAGAGATGTAGGAGAAAGTAGAGGTAACTGATAGAAGGTTCTTGAAAAGATGAGAAGGGAAGAAATCCATAGATCAAAAGGAAAAATTGGCTTTTTGATATAAGGAGAGAAAGAAAGTTGTTCTGTTAGACAGTACTGCAACACAGGAATAGAGATAAAGGAGTTGAGGGTATTTTTCAATAAGAGAATAGAATAATGTGTCACAAAATCTAAGTTTTCTCAAACTTAGGAGACAATGAGATGACAAGCACAGATATAGAATGCTTATAGATTTGATCATGAGATAATGAGTGATGCCTGTCTAATGGCTTCTGTTTTATTTTTTCCTCCTCTAAGTAAAGCATGTGACAAGAACATTAGCAGAAAATAGCTTAGATGGAAAGGATGACGAGGCCATGAGATATTTAAAGAGAATGAAGGAGAAAAAAATAAAACTTTGAGAGTATGAGAGTGTGGTTATTAGGGAAACATTGTAGAATTCCGGGGCAGTGATGAGTGCTTAGTTGAGGTAGGTGATCATGAATGTATGGTGAAACCAAACTACTTGTTTGTGTGACATTCCCAGAGCAGACACAGAGAAGACAAATATTTAGATCTCTCTAGAGAGAGGTTTTCTCAGGTTGGTGGATCATACAGATATTTGGGGTATTTGCAGAGATTATAATGATAGTTCATAAAAATCTAAGTTTTTTCAAAGGAGATGTAAAAGTAAAAAAGGCTAAAAAGCATTGATTCAATGGATTTGAGGCTTTAGTGAAGTAATCATTTCAATAAAGTCACTGAGCAAATGTTTTGCAAAGATAGGAAGTCAAGGATAGTGAAATGCTAAAATTCATGACTTCAGAAGTGGTACAGTATCTGACAAGTCTCAGATATGACTAGAGTAGGTCACTGAAGTGAGCAGAAGAAAAACTCATTGGAGATAAGGAGATAAAGAATATGAGAATCAGGATTTTGATAGGTTATATTTCTGGACATCAAAGTCACTGAGCATGATGGTAAGAGAGGTGATGGAGATGAAGACTCTAAGCCAGGAGCAAAGATATTCAGTTAAATGGGAAGGAATGACTAGGAGGTCAGTGGAGAGCAAACTGTGGTGAGAAAGAAAAATGTAATTATTTGGATGATATAATCCTTAAAGGTGAAGGGTTTTAAAAGGGTCTAAAAGTTTCATTGGAGAACAGAGGTACCAACCAACAATAAAATAAGTCAGTAGCTTCCACCTGACAGACAAGGGAAGTCTACAGTGGAATTCTTACTCCCAAACTCAGTATGACAGTGAGGTGGAGGCAACTCTCCAAGAAGAGTGGGAGGATATAGAGGAACAACTAAGCACGCAGCTGTGAAGACTAAGATGAAGTCTAAAAGTTTCATTGGAGAACAGAGGTACCAACCAACAATAAAATAAGTCAGTAGCTTCCACCTGACAGACAAGGGAAGTCTACAGTGGAATTCTTACTCCCAAACTCAGTATGACAGTGAGGTGGAGGCAACTCTCCAAGAAGAGTGGGAGGATATAGAGGAACAACTAAGCACGCAGCTGTGAAGACTAGAGTGAAGAATGGAGAGTTTTGAAAGGAGAGGAAGTGTGAATTTGAGTCTGATGGAAGGTTATATGAAACAGTGTGATATGAGACTATGGGAAATAGGATGCTAGTGGAGAGACTTAGACTTGTACATGAGGGGTCAGCAGGCCTCAGGCAAAATCCAGCCTGCTGCTTGTTTTTGTTTGTTTGTTTGTTTGTTCGGTATGGCCTATAAGATAAGAATGATTTTTAGATTTTTAAATAGCTATCAATAAACAGAAGAATATTTTGTAACACATTAATATTACATGAAATTAAAATTTCATTGCCCATAAATAAAGCTTTATTGGAATGCAGCTGTACTCACTCATTTATGTGTTCTCTGTGACTGCTTTTGTATGACAATGGCAGAGGTGAGTAGTTGCTACAGAGCCTATTTGGCTTGCAAGGTCTAAAATACTTGCTTTTGATCTTTTACAGAAAAAGTTTGCTGACTCTGTTCTAGAGGACTGATAATGATGGTCTCTGGGAAAAGACTGGGTATTCAAGCTGGGGTCTTCAAAGCATCATAGGATGCTCCAGTGGTGTTCAGGCCAGCTGTTTCCATAGGCTTCATAGAAAAGAATGGTTAAGGCTAACTACTCCCAGTGGGGTGACAATGGCCTTGAGCTTTGGTGAAAATGCAGTAGTCATGGGAGTGAGCTTCTGATTTACCTAAACAACTGGATAATTGCCTTTAGAAAACATTTGCATTCTACTTGCTTTGTTTGGTGTGTAATTTTATCATATGCTTATACTCTGGCTCTCTCATACTCTCCTATTTTATCTATCTATCTATCTATCTATCTATCTATCTATCTATCATCATCATCTATCATCTATCATCTATCACTTTATCTATCTCTCCCCCCTTTACCAGCTACTGACTACATTGGTTCATTTATAAGCTTCTGCCCACTTCTCCACTGCACAATGGAAGATGCTAGTCAAGCCTCACATGTGGCAATTAGTCTCCTGAAGATGAGAATTCAAACAGAAATAAAGAATAATTTGTGGCCCATTAGTCAAGGTTGTTAGTTTTTCAATTCAAGGACCAATGACATTTTGGGTGGTGATCAAGTAAAATGTTTCTTTACCTCCTCTCTTGGAACAGTGGAAAAGATAGTAGGTTTGAAAAAAACTAGAGAACTGGAAACTAATGTAATTTAAGTAGAGCAGTTTAGGACAGGTGGAAGTAGATGAAACATAAAATTGTTAGTGTCTGGCAAAGCCCCTAGATCCTGAGAAAGAAGGAGGGCAGGGAAGTCAAGTGAGTATAAGTATGAGAACAGGGAGATTTGTTCTGTCTGTTTATGCATTTTAGTTTTAAATCTTTGAGGCAGGTGATGGAGATTTCTTCAGTATAATATTGCCCTATTAGGCCGAGTTCAATATTTTCTCAGCAGAAGCAGCCGTTGCTTGAAACCACTTCCCTGCTTGCCAACTTCCATTCCTGGCATAGCGTTGCTCATCATGGTGCTTGTTGTTGTTAGTGTTTCTACTGCAGAGGCTACTCCTTTTTCTGATGAGCCCTGTTTTGTGTGGATGGCAGCACTTTTTCCCCTGCTTATCCCAGGAAGGTAAAGAGCCTAATCACATGCCCTGCAATCATTCTACAACTAATTACATAGAGACAGAGCTGAATCACCAAGCTGATTCCACTTGGAAAGAATTCAACTGAATTGATGATGACACAAGAAAACTTTCTGAGACACTTCTGATTAGGGCACACTGCATCCTAACTCGTTTGGAGGAAGCAGGGATATTAGCTGCAAGAGATTTTAACCATGGATACTTGTGGAGACAGCTAAACCTGACTCCTTTCTTATTCACTCCAGGCCTAGCTTGACAAAGGCTTTTTAATCGCCCTTAGGAAATGTGGAATAAAATTCTTGAACCTTAGGTGATTTGAGAGGTCTCTTTATGTGTCCAGCCCTTTATCAGGAAAAGAAAATTAATAAATACCCTAAAAGAGAGAGATCTATTTTCTTTAAAGTCACCAAAGAAGGTTTTAAATAGTTCCTTTTGACAGCTATCATCAATCAGTTCATTCATTTTTTGACCATATGATCATTTGTTGTCTTCTATGTGTTAAAAACTGTTATTGATATTGAAGATGTAAAGATAAATAAGAGTCCCTTCTATCTTGAAAATTTGAGTCCAGTGGGGTAAACATATGTAAAAACATAACATTGCAAAGCGATTACTATAACACTAGAAACAAAAAATTAATTAATTAATGGGTAGAGAGGAGGTAAGGAATGAGATCTAAGATTATTTTGAAGAATGCATAGACATTTGAAAGTAGACAAAATGGGTATTAGGTCCAAGTCAGAGAAAGAAAAGCTACAAAGACACACAATAAATGCCCAGTGTTTTGGGAACTTTGCTGGTGTATACAGTAGGTGTTATGAGGAGTTGGAATAGAAGAATCTGGAGATGTAGACAAGAGCCTTTATATACCATATCAATGAAGAATGTGGAACAGTCAAAGGATTTAAGAAGGGGCTAGACTGATTTTTATTTTGAGCTTATTTTGATAATAAAAACAATGAATTGAAGGTAAGGAGATCGGTAAAGAGGGTAATGTAATAATCCAGAGTAAGATTAAGAATTAAGATCATTAACAATGAAAGGGGTGGTATAGGAAAATAAATCTAGATAATAAAAATTTCATATATATATATAAAACATGGGCTCTGGTAGAATTCAAATATTTGGCTGGTCACTCACTAGATGTGTTATTTGACCTCTCTAAGCCACATCTGTCTCACAGGGTCATTGTAAAGATGAAATGAAAATGCATATAAAATGCTTGGCAGAGCTCCTGGCACACAGAAATACCCAGTTCATGTTAGCCACAATTTAAAACCTAAGTTAAAAATTGACAATGATGAAGAGGAGGATAGATTTGAAAACTGTAAAGGATTTGTTGATTGAAATGAGGAATGAGAGAAAGGGAAGAATCAAATGTGACTCTCTTTGTTATTTTAGGAGAATGAGGAGTTAGCCATGCCACCAACTGAAATTAGTGAACATTGAGGTGAGAACAGGTTCCAGGGCAGGATGATGAATTCACCCTGTGGTGTCTGTGAAACATACAAAGGAGGCATTAGGTTATGGACTTAGAATTCAGCAGATCCTCCTGGCATTGTAGATGAGGAAATCATGAGCATAGCTGATAATTAAAGTGTAGGAATGGAATTTCAAAGTACGGATAGACTGGAAGAGGGAACAGAAGTAGCAGAGATGTGGACCTGGTCGAAGGGCTGAGTCTCCTTCCTCCTATAATTTATTCCATCTAACATTTATTAACCATCTCCCATGTGCCAATCACTCTTCTGCACACTTGCACAAATTCTCTCATATAATTCTTAGACTCAACCCATGGGTGCTTTAAAAAGTCTCCACATTTTACAAATGAGGGAACTGAGGATTAATAACTTATGCAAGGCTACATAATTGCTAAGAGTAATAGCCATAATCAGGATTCAGAAACACCATGCTTGTTCTGATAAATCATGATTGTCTTGTTTTCATACATTGCATTCCATCCAGGACCCAGGTGTGCATGCCTACGTTTATATTTTATGTGAAATGAAGAGAGGCAGAAGAAAATATTAGCAGAAGAAAACAGTAGTGTAACTAATGAAAGAGTAAATCAATATTTCCTCTCCATGCACTCGCTCTTTTTACAGATTTTATGTAGTTGAAGATTCCACCTGTGTATAGTAGAACACTTAGAACAGACAAGTGGGCAGGGCTCATGCACATGTTTCAGGCAGTATGATTTGGCAGCAAGTAGCTTTAGTGGTGGTAGATTTTGGGAACTATTTGCAAAGATTGTATTTTGTATATATATTCAAAGACTATAGTCAAATATGGCAAATACAAAGATTTTTCAGTTATGTCTCCTTTTCTCTAGGCACAAATGATCCTCCAACAGCCAGCTTCTTGCTATCCTATTGGTATTTCTGTGCAGTTTTCTTGAGTCAATATTTTACACATAATCTCTTACACCATGCCAATTGGAAATACATGTGTGATATGTCTTTTTCTAGTACTGATGGTAGTTTGTATTTTCCTCTCGTGATCTGATCTGAATTTATTCATTAGATTACCTTAATTATATATTCAACTCAGCCCAGCTTTTCTAATTTCTCCCTTTCTCCAAATGGTCATTTTGTCATTGATTCTTTGCTTAGTCCAGTCACCAACAAATGGAATTCTTTAGGAAAGCCTTCATTCTGCTTCGCACCTAAGAATGTTGCATGGGAAGGAAAAGCTTTGCCTCCCTCCTGCCTTCTTGTACAGTGGATCTCTGGCTAATTGCCCAGTGGTCATAGATCTCCAGGAAAATGGGCAGATCCCTGCACGATTCATTTCTTCTATCCTAAGTCTTGGTGGGAAAAGAACTCCCCTCTATTAATAAAAAAATAATTCCTCAGATCTGCATATCCACTCTTCAAAAGAATTGTTTATAAGTTACTTCACTTCCATTCTCCACAGCATATCTAATGAAACATATACAAGGCTATGCTAACTCCTGGAGTATGTCCTTCTTCCTGTCACCAGTTATATTTTGAGAATTTTATTTATTTGTTTATTTTTTTTTCTTTGTAGTACTAGGAGTTGATAGAGATTTGATTCTCTACCATCACTGGGAGGTGAACCAAAGGAACACAGAAAGATGGATATTAATCTTTTTGCATTCTAATTTCCTTTTAGACCTATTTTCAGAAAGGTATAGAATATAATTAGGGAACACACACACACACTAACATGCAAATATCATTTCCTGAGGTTCAAAACCCCTGGGGTTAGTTTCACAATTTGCAGATTAAGAACTCCTGTTCTTAATATAGAAAGTATCTTCATGGCATATTATAGACTGACTATACAAACCATCCTGCTTTTCTGGAAGAGTTCAGAACCCCATGATCCAGATGACTTCATTACAAATGGACTTCTGACCTGACGGTATATGGGACAGTGACAGGAGAATTTTAACCCATTAGTAGCCTCTCAAAAATAATTTCCTTAAATTAATATGGGCAAGAAATGTCAAAGCAATTAAATTCTTCACATTTCTCAGCACTCAGTACTGGCTTATATCTCTAAAGATGTAAAGGGGAGAAAGCAAACAGCTAAGATAGTGAAATGATGTGACACTGCAGAATTCTGCATTTATCCCCTATCAATGTCTTTCAGATCAGTTTGCCTAAATTTACAAATCAAAAGCTGATTATCTATCTATCTATCTGTCTATCTATCTATCTATCTATCTATCTATCTATCTATCTATTTATCAATCTATCTATCTACTATTTATTTATTTATTTATTTATTTATTTATTTATTTATTTAAACAGCCATCAGCTGCACTACTGCAAATATCCAGGTTCCAGATATCAAGCTGCAAACTTCAAATATCCAGCTGTTTGCTTTCTGATTTTTATATCATCACCCGTAATAGAGAGTCTGAATGCAAAACCAAGCTGACAGGCCTCATGAAAATACACACAGCAGAAGAGCACACAGTTTTCAGAGCCCAGCTGGCTGCTGAAGCCACATCTGCAAAGGAAACCAGTGTCGCATCATTAAGGGAAGAGAGATGTCTAAAAGATGCACAGGGCCTGGCTCTTTGGAGTACAGAGGCTCATCTTCATTTAATTACATGTGTGCTGGAGCTCCTCCTTTTAACAAAGCTAATGATTGTTCCCAGAAAACTTCCCATTCAAAAAATTGAACTTTTTTCTTCTATATATCTGTAAAATAATATACTACATTTTATATATGAATAGTCATCCACATTCAAACATATACATAGTCAGTTTCAACTATCAAATATGCCAGAATCTATGCTAAGTATTTTGCTATTATTTTGATTGATAGAAAGATAAGGAGACATGCAATTTATAGTTAGTATCGGTTTACATAATATTTATATTGAATCTCTATGGCTTTATAATGGGATCAGATTAATAGATGAATATTTAAGCTATCACTTTACATTTCCATCTTAAGCAAAGAAGACAGTGGGCATTGAAGCCATCTATGGAATGCTATCTTCTGTGTGTAGGACATGATGCAAAAGAATCTGCGACAAACTGGAGGAGCTCAGAAACAACCAATTCTTACACATCTCACAGAAAGCTGAGGGAGATGATGAGATAAGTTTCCCAGGTATAAGAGTTCATATGAAATAGATACAAATCTGAGACTTGCAGGCATGTAATGGCATGGGGTCACCGCCACCTGCTGTGCACTCTAGGACATTAGCTCCTGGCTTACTAGCAACTGACACTAACATGTTTAAAGGAGATTCTGCTCATATTATGGAAACCAGCTATTCAGAACAATTCAGCCTGTCCCATTCCCCAACCAGTGTCACATTATTAAGGGAAGAGATATGTCTGAGAGATGCACAGGGCCTGGCTCTATATTTGATACCAAAAGTAATTTTCTTGTTGACTGTTTGAGGCTGTACCTCAGTTCTAAAACAAGCGAAAGCAGATTTAGGCCTTCCAGAACTTTTTTCCTGAAAGAGATTTTATAAATTTGCTCATTCTTACAGAAATCGTCACTCTCTTTTCTGCCAGCCATGCTATCTCTATCCAAAGTTAAAGTCAAGGAGAAAAAAATGTATCAAATATATGTATATCCTTTTATTGTTAGCTTTGAAATTAGAGACATTTCTCAAGCCCTCAGCGGGTTCATATGGGCGATGCAGCTACACGGGCTTTCTTAGAAGAAATGATCCTTAGAAATTGTATCCCTTGTAAATCAAATCCTATTTTAAGTTCAGGGAGTAGAAGGATCTGAGATGAATCCTTTGCAAAGTTTATTATTATTAAATTCCTACTAGAAAAGCAGAGATCTGATTATTCTTTCATTTCTGCATTGAGATTTTCTTGTATCAAGGATCTTGTATATTAAAATGTGCTCAAACTGAGTTGTGATATCGGTTAAGAATAGTGGTCGTGATAGCTACCATTTATTGAGGGCTTACTATGTTCTTAGTTCTTTACACATATGTACTTATTTAACACTCACAGTAACCCAATAAAGTAGCCTATTTCCCCCATTTAACAGAAGAGGATACTGAAGCACGGAGAAGTGAACTGTCAGCTAATTAGTTCAACAGGGCCCAATGTGAGAGTGCTGGAACTCAGCACTGCCCCACAGTGCAGCCAGGGGCAACTGCTGTTGAGAGCTGTTTTGCTCTAGCCTAATATCAGACCCTCAGAGGGTATTCTATGTAGATATCATGTTTGGAAATGCTTTTTAACATTGATAGTCTCACCCTGCTACAGCAGATATACTGTCTAGATTTTGTCTGTAGCTCACATGTATGTCCCCAGCCCGATTCATCAGCCCAAGGATCGCATCAGTGTCACATTATATGGCTCTTAGGGCCCTAAACTTCAGCTTTACTGCAGTTTCTTCTGTCTAGTTCTTGGAGGCCCTACCATGTACTTAAATACAAGTCTTCTCATGTTCTCCCCATTGCCGCACTTGATGAAGTCCTCCACCTTTGCCTCTGCAGGCATAATGAGAATGAGGCTCTGTTTTGAATGGTTGTTGGCTGTGTGTGCATGGTTCCAGACTGCACTGAGTTACTGGGGGGCAAGGCATAAGGAAGGACTTCCCCAGTTCATTGGCAGGTATTGACACTGGATCTCACAGCAGTGCTACCCAACTCTAATGTCTCCCATGAACTTTTCTGTAGTTTCTGGCCCTTACCACTTTATTCATCAGACTTCAAAACCAGTCCTTCTGGGTTTGTGAGGATTGGAGCTGACAAACAATAAGCACGCCCCTATCATGTTTTTATTGTGTTCTTGTCCACCCAACATCCCAGCATTTTAACAGAACCATGTCTTGCACCATCAAAATACAAAACCTCCTATGCTATTCAGTTCATAATAAAGGCATCTGGAGAGATGCTAGCTGACCTGCCCTGTAAACAGCTGTCCCTGAAGCCCAGTCTGAGTTTAACAGGAACACCCTGAGGCAAACCAAGAGGACAACAGGGAGCTAGGCAAGAGAACTAGTTTAGTACTAAGCCAGTCACAGTATTTTAACTAAAATTTAAAAATAATTCCTTCCAACTCTCAAATTCTGAGATTCAAAGTTCTGTATTTTCACTTTTTGAGGTCCAATGATTTTTATCTAAGTTGGTATAAATGCCATAAAAATATTAAGCGAGGAGACAGCTGTGTTCTCTCCTCTCCAATAACTACAGCTGTTCTCCTGACAAGCTTATTCTTGGGTGCGATAAAAATGATAATTGTGGCTATTATTATTTTCAGTTACAAAGGCTTTTAATCCCCCATCTATGAGCTCAGAAACTTGGGGTTTTCTCTTCCAAAGGGGTATGACTTAACACAGGGCAGTTTCTGTCCTTCAGTTGGCAGTAAACTGCTGAGTTCAGCCCATTGGGCAATGTGAAACTCCTTTGGGGATCTGAGGGCAGGTGTAATCACGTTTCCAACTTGCTTTATTTCACTGTTTGACGTCAGATTCCACTTAATGAAATAGCTGTGTTCCTGAAAAGTTGGCTGTAGAACAAATTCTGTTAAATACATCATACTTCCTCATTGATCTTCATTTTTAAATTAAGGATGCATTTCCCCGAGGAAATAATTGGCCCCAAGACTAAATATAAATTGTACTAAACATTCAATAAACCTTTTAAAATCACATAGTTAAAGAAAACCTGTTCTGTTAGATCACTAATAGCGATGATATTTTTTATCATCAGGAAATATAAATATTATGCTAAGAACAATTACCAGAAATGGCACTGTTGTGGGAATAGAGTTACATGAAGATTAGGTGAACAGCATAGGGTCCCTGATTCTCTTTTTTTTTTTAATTGAGTAGTTCTGAGTCTATCAGTCAATCAGTTTATTAATAAGAAGTTGACACATTTCAATTATGTAAATTTTTCCTAGGTGTATTAAGAGCCAAGTCCAAGACTTGGTCCCTGCTGTCAAAGAGTTTCAATTGCATTGGAAAATAAGACCAGTGAATATAGCAGAAAACAATCATTGGAAAACGCTATTATAATTGTGGGAGCTGTGGATTGGACATCAAGAGACCTGGTGTGCTCTGGTACTATATAGATATGGATCCCTCTAAACTGCTGTTTCCCACATGAAAAATGTAGGGATTTAACAAAATTAGTAATTTCCAAACTTGACAATATATGAGAATTCCCTGGTAAAATTATTAAAACTCCTTATCCCAGAACATTCTGACTTATAGGTATGGTGGGATATAGAAAATTATATTTAAGTAATTGTTCTAGGGAATCCTACTGAAGTCAGTCTGTGTCCTAGTATAGAAATTATGGAATTATATAACCATTAATGACTTTTAAGCTTTTTAGTTTACTTTTATATGATTCTAAAGACTAGATGACTTCTAGATAAACAAGTGATCTCTATGTGTAAGACAGCCATAGGCACTGAAAATTAGGAGATAGATGGGAGTATATTAGTGTCCTAGTGTTCCGCAACAAAGTAACAAAAACTGGGTGGCTTAAACAACAGAAATATATTGTCTCACAGTTCTGAAAGCCAGAAGTCCAAATTCAAGGTGTCAGCTGGTCCATGTTCTCTCTGAAGATTATAGGACAGGATCTTACTTTGTGCTTTTTGCTTCTGGTGTTTCCTAGCAATCTTTGACTCTCTCTGGCTTATAGAGGTATCGCAGCATCCCATGGCCATCTTTTCCCTGTGTGTCTTCACATCCTCTCCCCTGTGTACATATACATCTGTGTCCAAATTGTTTCTTTTATAAGGATACCAGTCACACTGGATTAGGACTCAGACTAATAACTCATTTTAATTCGATTACCATTGTAAAGACCCTGATCCCAAATAGGGTTCACATTCTCAGATACGAATGGTTAGGACATCAGCTTATCTTTTTTGGAGGGAACTCAATTCAACTCATAACGGAGTTTTCACGGAAGAATTAGAACTTTAAAGCTAGGTGGTGTTTGCTTAATACAACAGAAAGAACATAGTATCAATCTATGAAAAAGGAATAATCATGTTCATACAATATGAAAAAATAGTATGGCCTGGCTTACGAGTTGTGGTAGTATATTGTTGGTGGGATGTAAATTGGTGCAGACACTATGAAAAACAGTACGGAGTTTTCTCAAAAAATTAAACATAGAACGACCGTATGATCCAGCAATTCCACTTCTGAATATCTATCCAAAGAAAATGAAAACACTGACTCAAAATATATATGCACCCCTATGTTCATTGCAGCTTTATTTACAATAGCCAATATATGGAAGCAACCTAAGTGTCTAACTATCTATCACTAGATGAATGTATAAACAAGATTTGATATATACATGAATATCACTCAGCCATTTAATAAAAAGAATTAAATCTTGTCATTTTCTGCAACATTGATTGACCTAGAGAGCATTATGCTAAGTGAAATAAGTTAGACAGAGAAAGAAAAATACCATGTGATGTTACTTATATGTGTAACCTAAAAAACAAATGAACAAACAAAACAAAACAGAAATAGACGTAGACATAGAGAACAGACTGATGGTCATCAGAGGGGAAAGAGGTGGGGAGAAGGACAAAAAAGATAAAAAAGAATAAGTTACAAATTTCCACATATAAAATCGATGTCATGGGGATATAATATATGACATAGGGAATATGGTCAATAATATTATAATAACCTTGTTCAGTGTCAGAAGATTACTAGACTTACAGTGATCACTTCACTAGGTATATAAGTGTTGAATAACTATGTGATACACTTGAAACTAATATAACATTGCATATTAATTATAATTTAATAAAAATATTTTTAAAAATAAAAATAAATAAATAATAGCAGTTGCATTTTTAAGAAGTTTTGGTAGTGGTGGTGGTGGTGATGATGATGATTGTCACAGCTAACACCTATAAAAATACTTATCTTGTGCCTTTCCCTGTACCAGCTGCATCCCATTCTCAAAGCAAACCTAGAGGTGGGTTGCATTACTCTGAGTTGTAGAGAATAAGAAATGGTGGCACAGAGGAGTTAGGTAACTTAACACGTCATGAAACTTGAAAGTGGAAAACGGGGTTTACCTGATCCCAAACTTTCTCTTCGTGCCTTCCTCACAGCACTAACATGAAATAAACTTGGATGAGTAGATTGGAGTTACTTTCTGAAGGGCTTTGATAAAGATGTGGAGTTTATATTTGATGTTACAGAAAATAGAAAACCATTTTTAGTGTCTGAAGAGGTGTGTCATGATGAAGGGGATATTTTAGGAAGATGACTGTGCCACTTCCACTCAAGGATGTGTTTTCTTTAGAAAAGGCTTATAAATGAGAAGCTATTGACCACAAAGAGTTTCTTTTCATTGGGTTTTATCAAGTGATTTGCCTCTTCCCCACTGATATTTCTTCAACAAGAATTTCTTTTAGCACTTTAAAAAGTATGCTCTGTTGATCTATTTTTTTCTCTAATATTTTTTGTAAGTTTTTCATAGGAGTGATAAAGCATTGATCATTTCATACCCAGAGTACAAATGGTCTTAAAAGAAAACTTTTCTTGAATCATTAACTCTATAAATTCAAATTTCAGTTTTGTAATTTTTGTTTTGTTTCGTTTTCGTTCTGTTTCTTTATTTGTTTATCTTAGGCAGCATCTATAAGAACCTCATTTCTTGTAGTTCAAAGTTTAATTTGTTATGTACATACTGATTATCTTTCTCTCTGGTTTTGCCATCTATGCTTCTAGTAGAGAAAAAAGATGTGAGGAGAAAGATGAAATTAATGGCAATGAAAGCTAAAATAGATAAAGCATTTTACTATATACAAATTACTTTTCACGTGCCTTATCCAATTGAATCAGAAAATGTACATATAATAATTGGTGAGTAATAGAGTCATTATAGTTTTTCCATATTTCTACATTTGGTCTGGGGAATGCATGATAGTAAAATTAAGCCTCAGTGGTATTTGCAAGATGACCTAAGTATAAATCCCCTCCCTCTGGTGATAAAAAATCTGGATCAGTGGAGAACATATGCCTTCCCCAAATCTTAAGCTGTCCAACTTCCTTCCCTACATAAGATTTTCTGATATTAATATAAAAAGTTACACATACATTAAACACACATCTTCACAGAAAACTTGATAAGCTCTTGATTGTTATTACCCTAATATTTGTGAACTTGCATTTCAGTCTATGACTGCAACCCCACTACTTGCTTCTCCATTTGATTGTCCTTATAACAATCTCATCCAAGCTGGGTGCCTGTAAATCTTACTGTGGTCACACAAGAAAATCTTTGGATGGTAGAATTAAAAGAGTTGCTTGGTCAATTAGGGGGATCATTTTATAAATTACATAAATGTCTAACCAATGTAATGTATACTTGAAACTAATAATAAGTTAAAAAACCAACCAAACAAACAGATGTTTGGTCTCTAGTTGGAGAGAGGACCCAGAGACCCAGAGAACCCTAGGCCGCTTTGTTTCCTTGCTTTGATGGCATAGTACACAGCTTTCCAGATCCAAGGTCCTACCAGTCACTGCTCTGACACTAGAGCTCAGTCCAGAAACAGCTGTCCAGAACTAATTTATTTCCTAATGCTACGGCACTGTTAATTTATAAATTACACTGGTAATTCAAGCTATTATTAATTTCAGATGGTGTAGGGCAAGCCTAATTAAAATATGACACCAATTGCCACACATATGTACCAAGGACTACCATTTAAAATTAATGGGAATATTAAGTGTGACACTGGTCTCTGAGATGCTTTTCACAGTAATTATAACATTCTAGTGGGGGAAGATCTGACAAATGTAGGCTTGAGTCTGGTAGCAAATAAACAACAAGATAAAAGGAATTACACATTCTGCATTTAAACTTTTTCTCCTCATTTTCTCCACCCTTTTTCAAATAAAAGTTAGTACTTTTTCTCCTACAGATACTTAGAAAACAATAACAATAAACGCTACTGTGACAATTAAAAGTTTCTTACTGGTTGGTACTATGAGTTCCTATGTGTTAATGCTGATTGTCCTCTCCACATTCTGTACTTTTTGGCCCTGTTTTCTACCTATTAACATGTTTTTGGTTCTTCCTGTGAATTTAGTAACTCTTGCTTGCTGCTTACCTTAGTAGATACAGGCTGTTCTTTTGCTCTTCTGTAGGTAGTAGGGGCAAGAGGATTTCTGCACATAAATAATATGTGTTCCATGTGGCATGAAAGTGCATGATGAAATGCTTAGGTTGGGCTTATTACTGGTTGGCAGCACAGAGTTCTCATGTCCAAAGATTGGTGGCAGAGTTGGGCAGGTGGTGGCCCTCTTTTACAAGGTAGTTGTTTCATTACTGCTGTCATTGTTATTGCTGCTATTGTTATTGTGACAAAAATTGTGACCTTAACAATGTCACAGAACAAATACAACTATAATTTATATACCACATATATCATTCTTTGTATTATATTAGTTTCTTACTGTTGTGATTTTCATGCTTGGGTCAGCAGATACATGTGGTGTTATGGAGGAGTTTTATCACCTGGAAAGAAATGTTTTTTGCTTCCTTTTCTACTCATGCAGAGCCACTCATGTTAATATAGCTTCATTCCACCTGAGTCTGTGCCCCCAGGCAGATTACAGAATTACTAACTAAAGCAACAGGAGTACAGTACATGAGAGTTTTCCAAGTGCTTTCATGTATACATATAGTTTTTTTTTTATTATTATTTGTCATCCAAACAATCTTCTGAGATATAAGGATTGTATGCATATTATGCCTGGAAAAATGTCTCTCAGTTGCTAGTGACAGTCTCAACTAATGCTTATCGCTCCATAATAACTGGTAATAGTACCCCCTTTCACTCTTGAAAGTATCGCAGTTTGCATGATAAAATATATCATCATGTTGATTACTTCATTTAACACAGGAAGGAGGATAATCTCAGGATGAAAGCACATATTTTTGCAGTCCATTGTCTTTCTGTAAGGGTGACTATGAGAGAGAACCATGGACCCATCTTCTAGGCTTTAATGTCATGGTCTTTTATAATCAAATGCTCATGGCAAGACCTTAGGAAATCTAGTAGGTAGAGAGTTATTATTATTCATAATTTTTCAAAACAGAAACTAAGTCTGAGGATGAAGTGACAGTAAGATTTGCAGCCATGTCTTCCTGATTTTTACTTTCTGCCATGTTCGTGGTTAGAGTTTGAAATCCGTCTTGTTGGTTAGTCTTCAGGATCACATACCCAAGAACTCTAGCAGATCGAAGTTTAGAAAATTGATTTTTCCTTATCTAATTGAGTGTCTAACTCTAAAAACAGACATTAACATTTATTTTATTGATGTTTCCATCACTTTTTGTGGTGTGTGTATATGTGTGTGGAACTGCTATTGTGGTATTTTTTAACTGATTCAGGTCTGGGATGCAGTCATTAGCTCTTTACTTCAAGGTTCAGTCTGACACTGGGAGATCAGAAAGAATTAATATTCACCTAAAGTGCCTAACTCAGATCTCAGAGCCCAAGTGCTTGGTAAGATTTAGGCAGTGTAAATGTCAAAATTATTAATCACTTATCGAGGACCAGGAATTCTCTAGCGACTATGTTTAGTTCAGGTAGGAACACAGGCATTTCAGCCGGTCCACTGGGGAACTAAGGAAACGTTGGTGATGGAAGTGGTAGAAGAGAGGAGGAAGAGTGAATAGGCATAGTTCTTAAGAATCTGAACAAAGAAGTGGCACAATTCTCTGCAGACATAGACATTTTCTATATTGTTTGCTAAGTTTAGACCTGTCGTGTTTTTCTTTTTCTTTTTTTTTTTTGTTTCCTGTTTCACCACACTTTTTCCTGCAGCTGTGGGCTTTGTGAGTGAAGATGAATACTTGGAAATCCAGGGCATAACGAGAGAGCAGTCCGGGGACTACGAGTGCAGTGCCTCCAATGATGTGGCTGCACCAGTGGTACGGAGAGTAAAGGTCACCGTAAACTGTAAGTGGTCTCAGGAGTCCCAACCCTGTATGTACATGAGGCTGGCTGCTGTTGTGGCCATAACAAAGAAGTGGACTGCAGAACCAACTGCTGATTCAGGATGAGAAATAATCTGGTATCATTGTCTACTCTCTGCTTTCAAGAGGAATAATTGCAAACTCTAATTAAAAACAAACAAACAAACAGAAATTATAGGTGAAAGTACTTTAATATAACCCCAAACTTGATTTATATATTCCTAGAAAATTATTACATGGCATTCAATGCATAATTTATGTAAGCATGTTTTTGAATCTCAATTTTTTTCCCATACTTTACTCACGGCATCCCCAGGTTCTCACTCTCTAGACCAGTAATCTCCAAACCGGAGAGCAAAAATACCATGTAGATAAAGGAAATATTACAATTTCTATTTATGGTATGTTTACTTTATGGCATCCTTTTACAATTATGTATGTTGATATATGTCACATTCATAATTTAAATAAAATAGTTAACCATACACATATTAGAAGATATACCTCAAAATCCAATTTTGACTAATGGAGACACAATCCAAAATGATTGGAGGCCACTGCTCTAGAACACTAGTTCTTTTTGATAAGCCATCCAAATTCTCTCTGACATTGATCCTATTCAACTTCCCTACTTCTCTCTCACCCTTTCCCCTCTTGATTCCTCATTATGCACACTGACTCAGTTCTCTATGACATTCTGAAAGTTTTCTCTGCTGTAATCATTCCGGGAAGTCTTATGACAGTATAGAACTCAAGAATTAAACTGGAAAACCAGAAGTCTTGTCTCTTCAAAATTTGGGTGGGTGGAGATAGAAAAAGTATATGGTGTGTTGATGATTACTCATTCTTGATATTAATATTTTGATTTCTGTTACAATTTGAACCTAATTAATATGGAGCACTTTAAGAATCAAGAAAATAGGTTTAACCATGCTACCATTTTTTGTACCCTACCACAATTTTAAAGGGACTTAAATGACTTCAGTTAATAAAGACCAATCTAAAGCGTAAGAGAATATAAGCAAAGAAAAACATATTTAGAAAAATAAATGAAAGCTATGGATGAATAAGCAATTAAATATATGCCACAGGTGGTTAGATGTGGATCCAGAATTCGGTTTTGAGTTGCTAAAGCAAAGAGAGGAAACATCATCTCTTTTAAGGTTTACGTCCATAAGGTAAAAGCAAACTAGTTGCTTGGGAGAAACACTGCTTTTCCTAGTACTGAGACCCTGGAGAATTTTATCTTTAGGGTCTCCACAAATAGAGTACTTTGAGATATAGTCAATAACATTGCATACAACATTTCTGCATTAAATAGACTGGCAAGTTTGTTATGGCTGTTTTTCACAATACACTTCACTATAAACTGTTGGAATTGCCAACCGTTATTAGGTAAAGACTTCAAATGAATGCAGGAAAAGTATATAGGTCTAGTTTCGTCTGGCTTGACTCAGGAATCCATTTTAGAATACCTGATCTACATATCCTTTAGGCAATTCTCTATAAATATTATTTTTTGCAACTGAGTTTTTGATGGGGATTGAATAGTCTGAGGTTATATACTCTGGCAAAAACCTGGTGTGCAGAAATTCTAGAAGGCTGATTAAAGGTGCTGTCAGCCCGTGGAGTGTAGGGTTGATGGGTTGGCATCATCCTATGAAAGTTAAAAAGTTTAAGCAGGAAATAGGCCTGAATACCTGGTCATTCCACCTTTGTCCAGAGGGGAACAGAAGCATTATGTGCTAGAAAGACCAAGCTTTTCTTTTGAATAACACTGACTGGTTTCATTCTCTGGGACAATTTGTATAGCAACATGTCAGTTCAAGTAAGCAGAGGTAGAGCGGGGAGTGAAAAATAAAATCAGTGAATGAGGCAGCCTGATTCATTTCAGAATGCTTTTCAAATTCTATGGGACGTATTCTCTCTGCAGATCCACCATACATTTCAGAAGCTAAGGGTACAGGCGTCCCTGTAGGACAAAAGGGGACACTGCAATGTGAAGCCTCAGCAGTTCCCTCCGCAGAATTCCAGTGGTACAAGGATGACAAAAGGTAAAGACACCCTCCCTACCCTTCCCCACAAAGAAGAAGAAAGCTTTTCCAGGTCTTTGATTCCAGATGGTTGCAAATGAATTCTTGAAACATCCTCTTCTGAATTCCCCTACATATGAGGGGGAAATGATATACAAACAAGTCTTTTCTTAATATTAATGAATTTCAGCTTTGTTTTTAATGTTTCCATGCAAAATTAGCACTCCCAAACAACAGACCCAAAATAAAATATTTTTGTTTTTTAGGAAAGCAAAATCTCACAGGAAAGGCCACCAGGAGCATTCTAAGGACTAGATTTTTTACAGGCCAAGAAAATAATATGTTCTGGCAGAAGCTATTTTTAACACATTCTCAGGCTTGCATTAAGGCGTTAGGAGTGCTTACGGGGTGCTGAGAGTGGCTAAGAAGTTTGCTGTAGCTAGAGGTCTCAGTTGAGTTCCAGACACTAAGTTTTGGTTTATAGCCATCCATGACCCTGTTTAGCCATCCCTTTGTGCCAGGTTATTCCTGCACTGCAGGAAAAGAGAGAGTGGACTATTCCTTTCTCACTCATTGCTGCAGCCACCATTGGGATATTTGTTGCGAATCACTGAAGATTGTCATTGCGAGGAGTTATCAAATGGCATGTTAGCACAGAGTTCAGCAGCTTAGTACAGCCAGGCAACATGATAATTGCTGTTATCAGATAGCTATTTTAAGATGGATGAACAACAAATAAATGTGCAAGAGCTGTTTATATTTGGAACACTTTCACAAAAATGAGGTAGGGGTGATGCAAAAAAGGCCTGAGGTATATGTAGGGTGGAGAAGGAGGAAGGGGTTACGGAGGCTGAGAACCTGAGAAAGAAAAGCAACAAAGAGGGTAATCACAAGTAGGAGGGCAGTGTAAGCAGCTCAAGGCCAGGAGGGGTACAACTGTTGCCCATGTGACTTAAATCGTTTACAACGTGCTTGGGTTTCTTTCTTTATGAGGTCAGTCAGACACCAAAAGCTCTTCTAGTCTCTGAATCAATCATTAAATTTTGTTTAGAACCAAGTCACTTCATCATACAGTTCTTTGTCTTATAATCCTTTCAAAGAGAAGCAGTGCTTTTTCATCTTTAAGTACAAATTCCAGCAGCTTCTTAGTTAGGTGTACTGTATTCATCTAGCCCATTTTATAGATGAAAGAATTGAGGCAGAAAGAGGAAGGCAAGCTCGTAAGGAAATATGAGAAAGTATCTGGCTTTCCCCCTTTCTCCAAAAATTCAAAATTAAGCAAAATGAGTAGTATTTTCCCAGTAAATAAACATGGTTATCTTTCTTAGAAATCCTGCTTCACTTGTCCCTTCCTCCCTCTTATTGAAGGACCTTCTGTATGAAAGTCTGATTAGAAAGAAAGAAAGAAAGAAAGAAAGAACGAAAGAAAGAAAGAAAGAAAAAGAAAAAGGAAGAAAGAAAGAAAGAAGGAAAAGAAAGAAAGAAAGGGTCATTAACAAAAACACTATGGATCTTTTGGGTCGATTCCTGAACCTCGATTGTCTAGGTCTTCAAGAAAACTAATCAGCTATGTCCTATTTTTCTAATTCTTTACAGAAGAGAAATATAAGTAAAATATGTGGGAAAGCAGAATCTTAAAATATGTGGAGGAAAGTAGAACAGGCTATAGTAAAAAATGGCCAATGGTGAGGGAAAGGAAGAGAGAGCTCTGCTTTGCATGACCGCCATGTCATGGAAGGTCTGCAGTCCACGCCGGTACCCAGGAGGTGAAAGCCAGAGAGTATCACCATGGAGGGTTTCAGAGGCCCCTGGCTCAGGCACCTTTGATTCTTGCTTTGTCTGAGTTCTTCTCATGGCTGCTCCTTTACTCCCCTTGACTAATTCTGGTCAGTTTTCCACTTGCTACTCATTTATTTATTTCCAGTATTCTCCCATCAAATGGAGTTGTCTGTCCTCCTGGCACCCAGTTCAACAAGAACATTTCTGTCTCTTAGGTCTATGTTATGGCCAGTCCTTTTATGCCTCTAAGGCTGTCAGGCAACCTCTTCCAAGCAGGTCTCAGAGAGCATTTTATATCTGCCTGGGGGAAGGTCAGCTCTAACCTAGCTCGCATTTCTAGTGAGATGAATGGACTTCTGAGGCAAATCAAAGAACTCTGTGTGATGCGGACAGCATTATTCTCAAAATTCAGGGTAGAAGTCTCTTTTGACTATGTAGTAGCACCACTCAATTGCATGCCATTGTGTGTCATCAATCAAAGGGACAGAAAATGGAACGCTATAGTTAATAAGGGCCACCCATCCATGGGGACATGAGCCAATAAAAAATCTACAGGTTCATTAAGAAACTGAAGCCAGGTGTGGGATGGGACAATGTGTGACCACACAGAGAAAAGGCAAGTGTGTCATCCTAGAAGCTGCAAAGTGGTGCAAAGTACAGTTGGCCCTTTTTTTTAGCTAAAGACATCTCAGAGCTGTCAAGCAGGAAACTGCTTCGGGTAAGTGTCTCTCCCCACTACAGAGCTGAAATCTAATTCACAGCTTGGTTCTGATGTGAAGGCTTCCTCTCCAGCCCAGGATGGCACCAAAATGGCAAATGGGATCAATAAGCTTGAGGAGCTCTCAGAAACCTCCTGATGGGTGGGCTGCAGAACCTTCTTTGGACAGCACCCCCTAGAGGATCAATATCTACATAACAAGCTGGAAATATAACTGTGGCGTCTGGCAGCACAGCCGGACGCCTCATTCCTTTCGGACAGTGCTCACATTTTAATGAAGTTCATGGAATCTGGCCAGTTCACTGCCCCTAGCTTCTGAGAAAGAAAGGCTCCCAGAGGAAAATCTGCATAATGAAAAGCAAGGCAAGTTCCTCCAACCAACCTTCTGACTTCCTTGGAGACAGATGTTGAGTGAGAACTAAAGCCAGAACCTGGCTTTCCCTTCTGGTCACTGTTGCTGTAAGTTTTGGCAGTGGAGAGAATTATTCTGCAGTCCTACAGAGATTAGACCTTCTGATAATGACAAAGCAGCTGCCCTCTATGCCAAAAACCTACTGTGACCCAGAGACAGGCAGGAGTACTCAATGTCTAACTCCATTGAAACATATTATATTGAATGACATTTTATAGTTTACAAAGCATTTTCTCTTCATTGTCTTGCTGGGCTTCGCTTTCTATTTCTGCCTTAACTATTGGCTTTCTCGATTTGATGACTCTGACACTAGTCATTTGCCCCAATTCGTGTCCCCTGAGTCTATTCCAATGTGTATCCACCTCGACATGGTTTACACTCTACCCATCCTGCTTCAGCCAGGCTCTAAACAGGCAGCTTAAGTTTGTGACCATGTTCCCTGAGATCCTCCATTCAGAAAGATTTATTTCTCCTACAAATATTCATTTTTGCCATAGCATAGACTCAGCTTCTGGGCAAGGAAGACAGATTGTTTCAGGGAAGGGAAAAGGTTGGCTTAAAGCCCATTCTCTGAAATAGGAGATTCTAGAGTTTTTAAAAGAACGAGAATCAGTCTCATAATTTCTATGTAGACATGCAATTCTAATAGAAATGGATGCTAACAACCTCCTACAATGGAGGATGTGGCCCTATTAACTCCTCAAGTAGGTTTCCCCTTACCCTCTGTCTCTACCCAGTAATGGAATCCATGGTTCTAATACGTATATTTAACTGTTTTCCCCAATATCTATTTGTGACATTTCTTAGTGGCCCCTACCACCAATACAAGCCTTGCAGCATATAGGACTGCCATAATGGATTGCTTAGGGAGACTGGCTCTGCAGGGTCATATTCTCAGGAATCTCTAATCTCTCCTGAACTGAGTTGCTATGAAACTCTGGGCAGATTACCTCTCTCAAGACTTTCAGAGTTCCCTAATATAAAAACAATCCCTGATTCTTATTTCCTATTCACTGCCCAGAATAAGGTATTATCTGTAGAATGCCTCAAGCCTTAAAGGAAAATTTTATTACCCAGGTGCTTGAAAAACATTGTTCCTTCAAGCACCTCAGGTTGTTCTTTTCTTTACAGTTGGGGTTTTTCATTTTCAAGGTTGCCATCATCATAACCATCACCATCTTCATTAACACCATCATCAACATCAATTAAGTCCACACTTTTGAGCACATACTGTGTGAATAATGTCACACAGCTGACATATTATATTTGTTGAAGGCTCCTGCCTTCAGAGATTTTAAATATCTGTACTAGGAGGTGAATGTCTGTATAGTGTCACAAGTATCTCCAGGCACATACATAAAAACAGAGAAATAAAATTATATTGTGTGTGAACTTATTGTATAGTTGAGTGGGGGAAAATGTGATTATAATAATGTCAGAAAGGGGGGATGAGCCAATCATTAATTCAAGTCTGTCTTCTTCCTGTAAGAAGAAAACTAACCTTTTTTTTTTCTCTCTCTCTTGTTTTATCTCTCTTTTCTTTGCCTCAGACTGGTTGAAGGGAAGAAGGGAGTTAAAGTGGAAAATCGACCTTTCCTCTCAAAACTCACCTTCTTCAATGTCTCTGAGCATGACTATGGGAACTATACTTGTGTGGCCTCCAACAAGTTGGGCCACACCAATGCCAGCATCACATTATTTGGTAAGACAGAGCCCTGAGCTGGGCGATGAAAGAGGAAAAGGACCATGTAGAGGAAGAAGACTTGGGAAGGAAGGTTCAGAAAGGAAAGCAGAAGAAAATCAAGAGTAGTTAGGCAGGGGTTAGTGAGAAGAGGAAGAGAGAAGAATGGGATGAGGGGAGAATAATTAGTACATGTATGAAAGTAGATACTGGGAATAGGGGGAAAAAATGAAAAAAAAAATGTTCATGTTTCGTTCTGTAATGGGAAATATCCTGAGACAGAAAAAAAAAAGAATTTTAAGATGTTGAAGTGACATTTAATTTTTTCTCCTCGGTGATATCTCCTGAACTGACTATGGGGATTATAAATGGGTGTAATAAGAAAGAGTCCAGAGAGGAACATTTGCTATTTCAATACTTTATTCACTGGATTAGTGTAAAATATTACCATTTCTGAACCTTTTTCTGGGCATTGGGACATAAGTGAAGCTGAATTATATTTATAAAAGTAGAATCATAGGCTTTGGGATCCTGAATAATATCAGTTTTAGAGAGAGAATTAATAGAGAAAATGGGGAATGCCCTAGTGCTCCATCTGTGTCAAAAGATGTTGTCTGGCTGGATTAAGAAATATTTCTTCAAGCCACCATCCTGACAGAAGCCACATAGTCATTCATGCATTGATTCATTAAACAACTATTTATTGAAGGACTAATACATGCGAGACAGATTGCTATGCATTCACTGCATATTGGCAATGATATTGGTGCCAGAAAGAAGTAAAGGAAGCAAATAAACCATCACCTTCACAGACCCAGTTCTGTGATTAGAAGAGTTCCAAACAAGTGAGCAGGGATCCAGCCTCAGGCCTCCAGTGATGACTTTATCCCTCAATGATTGTAGATTCTCTCTATAGGCCACCGGGTTAATTTCCAGTCACTTTGGGGAGAACTGGAAACTCCATACCTCACCAAATTCAGTTAGCTTAGGATTTTTCAAATCACACCGCTTCCCCCCACCCCAATCTCCCATGTAAACAAGCACTCTTGAATGTGATGGTGAGGGGAAGGTGAGGGAGTTTAGCAGATAATTGTCAAGAATATAAATTCCTTTTATTCTGAAAATTCCATAGCTTTAAGTACCTCGCCTTCACTACCTGGCCCTGCCACATCCCCTCCTTGACACAGTGCACCCAGTTTGCCCAGAAGGGCCTGCCTGTGCTGCTGCCCCATTGTCCCATCACTGCTTCCAAATCACATTCTATCTCCCTTTTACCCAGCACATAAAATAAAGCTCAGCTTTATCCAAGAGGGTTGGGAAGGGGAAGGCTGCCCTTGATCCCAGATTGGACGGAGCTGTGATTAGAGTGATTGATCTGTCTGACATCTTTGACACAGGAATAGTCATAATTGCCCCTCACATTTGTCAGTCCTTTTGGCTTTTTGGCAGATATCTGTCTGTGTGAACAGAAGGGCCAGGATTAGAAAGATGCCACTCCTTCCCTTGCTTTGCAAATCTAAGGCTCTCCCTGGCTTTCCCAGCCACCCCTCCCAAGCCAGGCTCTCAGCGCACAGCAGGCATCATTTTGGTAAACAGTCTTCCTCCCCTTTTGACCTCCTCACTCTTCTGATTAGGATGCAAGAACTGATTTTGCAATTGACTTCATCGCTACTGTCTAATTCCCTGGATTCTTCCCCTTAAGCCATCTTAAGATGAGAACTGGGAGAAAAAGCAAACTTTAAGAGTGAAATAACTGGCATTTGTGACAAGAAATGCCATGAAGGATGTGTCATAAATCTGCTTTTTTCAGCAGACCTATGGGTGGCAATTAAAACCTCTGCCCCACCCGACTCCCACCATCATTCTGTCAGCATTCACCTTGTGTGGCATTTGGAAAATCCTTACAATTGCCAGCTTTCTGGAGTCCAGGGTTCTTTTTAAAATACATTAAAAAGTGATAGTATGTATTGAAATAAGTTTAGAATATTTGGGTCAAACAAAGATGAATGAGGTGCAGGTGGAGTTGTTCTTTAATGCAGGAGGTGCCCAGAGCTTTACATGCTAAATCTCTAAAAGGGAAAAAAGCAGCATTTTCCAAATTTAATCAAACAGACATCAGTATTTTAGCCTCAACTCAGAGAGCATTTCTGAAGAGTACATCATAGAGATGCTGCATGGGTGACATGGTTCCATGGAACTAATGAAATTCTATTAATGTGCATGATGGCAGTTCCCAATCCATAGGCTCCAGCCAAAGGTAGTCCAGACATTGAAGCCCCTAAACTCATTAACGAGGTTCACCATCAATAAGGCCTTTTGACAAAGTCACCTTATCAGGGAGTTTTCCGTGTAATTTCCCGTTATCAGAAGACCCCTCAGCTCAGAGTCATCAAACAGGTTGGAAAGCAGCACTGACTTAATGCAAATATAAAAACTTTGTGATGAAGTTTATTCTTCTAGAGCATCACAAAAAGTCAGCTGAATTTCACTATTTTACCACCAACTTGCATCTACACCGCACACCCTCTCTATCTGACCTGAAGGTTGAAAAGTGAGGAAT
>NW_006431288.1:2244039-2247296 GCF_000325575.1 Pteropus alecto
ATCTTTGAGGGTACTTAAGCCAGTGGGGGCCAGGGTGGCCTTCCTATCACAGACCAATAGAGTTCTGAGCACCTGATCCCTAATACTGCAGAGATGACAGGGGACCCAGAGAGTTCTGCTCCCATAATCCTGAATCACAATAGTTCCTGGGGGGATCTTGTTCCTGCGGTGATGTTTTGGGAGCAGAAATTCCTGAAGTTGGTATCCCAAAGCGAAACAATGGAGTGGAGATGTAGGACAGAAATCTAATCTGAAAAGACTACGGTCCTTCGTTACCAAATCAGTACCCAACTCAGCACGAGATAAGGGCAAATCCATATGCACTGGAAAAATGTACAAGCGGGCCACTCCCTCACTTCCCAACCATCACATCCAAATATAGAAGCATAAAGCACTTTAGTGTTTCTCATGTTGCATCTTGTACTACCACCTTTGGTTTTTATGTCTTCCTTTATTTATTCATTCCTCCAGAAATGTTTGTGAAAGGCAGTATACAAACTATATATGACAAATATATAGCTACTGTATATAATATATGTGTTTGTTTTCATTTTTCTCTCCTGTATGTCCCTCACCCGATTTAGAACTAAATGAGCCTACAAGCTCAACTTTGTTGCAAGGTCAGTATCCCCCTTGCTTTATGGTTTTCCCCTGTCCCCTTTCTCCAAGAGCCCCCATTCCCTCTCTCCATTTCCCTACCCCTCTGTGCATTACCTGAGGCTCCTATCTGTAAAGTTGCTTAGAGGATGTCAGTGGAAGCTAAGATAGATATTGGCAGCTAGTGAAACTCTAAGAATAGCTCCCTTTTCTCTGCTCATCCCTTGCCCACAGTTCCCCAGAAGGGCTGGGATTGGGAAAAGAAAAGAAACATCCTTAACATCACAAAGCCCAGAGACCTGTGCTAGGCAAAAGATTGAGAGAGAGTGAGTCTGAACCAACAAGAAGACAACTCCAACCCACTGGGCAATTGTCATAACAATAGTCCTAGTGATGGCCTCTCAGCAAAGAAGCAAACACAAAGTACCTGATGATTCTAATAATCTCTAAAATGCATCAACTTGTTCACAGGGAGATTCTCCAAAGGAGGAAGGTAGGTGTGGCACAGCATTTCTGCTGGTCAGTATGCAGTCCTCTGGAGTGAGATGCCACTGCGTTGTAGTTCAGAGTCTGACATTAGGTAATTCTATGCTCTTGGACAAGTCACTAAACATTATTTAGACTCAACTTCCTCTTCTATAAAATGGAATTGATCTGCGTTATCTACCTTAGAGTTGTTCTAACATTCATTTGAAAATTCATATTAAAATGGCTTGAAGTTTAAAAAGCTTGAAAACTGCTAGGTGCATGTGAATCATTGAAGTCCAGTCACCAGATGCAAGCTGAAAGACAAGGACGTCCCTCAGCGTAACGTCATAGGGGTTCATTAACTCATTTCTCAAGCCCTTTTCCCAGCCTCTTTACATCCTCTTCCACTTAAAGCACTTCCCAATGTAAGGCATCTTTTGCCTCTGTTTGCACAGCCTTTCAAATTTTCTCAAGGTCTACTAGCCTAGCGTGAATAATTCATTAAGACTGTGACTAAGCATTTGGGCAGAAGTGGGCCCAGCCTGAGTGGTAGAATATAATGCATGCCGTATGTGCTGCTTTTCTCCTCCTAAGGACAGTGCCAACCATAAGCTAGCCCAGCAGGAAGGCAGCTGTGAAGACAATGAGGGGATTAGATTTTTCCACCTCTTACCCCAATCTCCTGACCTTTTGCATCCTACCTCATCTCCATCCTTTTCATCCATTCACATCTCTCTGCACAATCATTGGAGGATGGCATTAGATTTGGAAGGTCAGGGAGAAGACGGAAGAAAATTAATTACTTAGGATGCTGTTTGACAGATGAAGAAAAATACTTTTATCATGGAAAAAATTTAGGGCTGCATTATTCACCTTAGTGATGTAGAGTGCAATGATGATGAGTCACAAACAGGAAAATGAAACAAAGAAATAGAAAAAATGAAGTCAATGGAAGCATTCAGGTTCACCTTATGATTCAACTTATGTTTATGGAACCCCTGTGTGAAGCTAATTCGCAGATCTAAAATAGAGAGCAGTAGAAAAATAGCTGACATAAATGGTGCAAGGGAAGTGTGAAAGACTGGAGCTAAAATGTTACTGCTACAGGATGTGCTTTTAGAAGTGACTAAGCTCATTCTGATCATTTAGTTTTTCATTCTCAGAGAGAACAGGAGCTTTTAAAACATGTAGTGGTTGCTAAGGAGTTAGTATTTAACTGAAGGTGTACCCAACTGATAGTGGGAACATTGGCCCACACCAAAGACAACAAGAACAAAGTCAGCCGGAAATAAACAAATCACTATCTGGCTGCTAAGTGCAGAACCAGGAGCAGAGGGACTTCATTTTGAGGCTCCATTTGGTGAAACAAACTGTCCTGCCTCACTTCCCTCTGCTGTCAGTTATGAGTTTGTATGCAGTCATGGTGCTCTCAACTCCTCATCCTTCTTATTGAATGCAAAGCAATTGGTCAGAGACAGAAGTTGTAGATTGTAGACATCTGGAATATTTCAATATTTGGATTAGTGTGGTCTTTAGTATAGCTGTTGGACTCTTGTACAACTAAAGAATATTTTAGAGAAAACAGATTTGCACCTGGGACATTTTTCTCATTTATCTGGGTTAATTTTTTTTTTTTTATTTCCTCCTCTTTTGCTGGTCTCCCATAGAATAGAGACTGCCTATTTTCTCAAGGAATACTCCCAAGTTATGCCCATCTTATCTCAGAAATATCAAGTACAGGAAACACTTGGCTTTAAGAGAAGTTCTTAGCTATTTTGCCACTCCATATCTGAATGGACCAGAAAGATTCTGATAAAAGAATTTTATTCCTACTCAGCATTTTCTGACACCCTTGAAGTATTTCTCTGCTCCCCTTTTACAAACACAACAGATTGTATGTTACCACTCCCATATTAATATTTGGTGGTGCAGGATTCCTGGTGTGATAAATAAGAACTCAGGGATGTGCCACTATCCCTCACAGGCTAGAGAGCTGGAGCCCACACTGCAGACTCAGTGGCTATGTGAATGTTCATTTCCTATCCACTGGGCCCTTTGTCTTTTATGTCCTAGGCATTAAGTCAGAGTTGATGGTATCAGTGGGCTGGGAAATGTTGGCTGATTAATGCTTAAGAACATCATAGTGACCACCAAACCAACTTATTAAAGAATGGGGACTAAAGTAAACTGTA
>NW_006431288.1:2247329-2262252 GCF_000325575.1 Pteropus alecto
GAGATGATTAGTTCTTTCCTGTGGAAGAATAAAGATAGTTAATTAGGTCCAGCCATCCAGCAGTTAGGTTTTCTATGGCACATGTGTCTAAATACCAGAGGTATAAACAATGTTATTACCTCTTTATAGAAGGTTTACCTATCCATCCTGACAAAAAACAACACTCCTTTGCCTACTAGTCTCAGACAGCAGCTTAGGGCTCACATAAGTACCTGACTTTATCTAGGAGCATTGGCCTTGATGGCAAAAGATCACTTACAGATTGACAAAAGATACTGGCTTAAAGATTTGATGAGAAGTTTTTTGGTTTTTTTTTTTCTTTCATTCACTCTTTCTTTTAAATATTTTGTTCCCACTCTACCTGGCTTCTCATTAGTATATCAACAACAACAACAACAAAAGTCACAAATTTCAGTCAAGCTCTTAGTGAGGAAAATATAGGCTTGGATTTCTAGGGATTGTTAATTTTCTTGATAGCCAAAGGTTAACTTAAAGACTTGAGCTTATGTCTGGTGCTCATTTTCAGAGCTCGAGTAAGACTTGTACTTCTAGAAGCTGGAACCAACAGTGATAGCACATCAAGCATGATACAGAAGAGAGTGTTAGCATTTCTACATCTCTTCTTAGTAACAAATCAATGGGAATGGGTGAAAGTGCACCATTAGGGGTTTAGAGCAAATATAAAAGGACATCTTGGCCACATTTCCCGCTTATTGTGGTGAGATATTAGCCAGGGCAGGAACACATTCTAGTTAACTAGAAGAATTGAAACATTGCTACCTGGGAAAGCCCAAAAGTAAGTTCTAGCTAAAGTCATGGGTGAGTGTCAAATAGTCCTTTACCTAGGTGGGCCCAAAAGAGTGTTAACCTTCTTTCAAGTAGCATGTGTTGGAGGTTCATGGTAAAAAATGAACAAATAAATAAAAATAAAAGGTAGTTGGATGGAAATAATTATTTTCAGATCTTTACCTTATAGAAAAATCACATCTTATACCTAAAACAGTGCAGAGGTTATATTATCAATTTATTTCATCTTCTGATAGTTACAACAAGCCAAACTACTAAATAGAACCCTCCTCTGTGTCCTTCCTCCAGTAGTCAAAACCAGCACACTAGTTGCTCTATGGACCTCACACTTGCACTGCTTATGATTTGAGGTGAAAGATCTGTGACTATCCCTCCAAGAGTATCTCTTCAGGCTGCCCTCCCTCCTTCCAATTACTGTCCTTCTGGGTACTGAGAGACTCAAGACAGTGGTATCTGAATGAAGCAGTTCTTGAAAATAGTCCCTCCTTAGCTTCTGGTCTTATTTCTAGGACCCAGCAGTCACTCCAAGGGACTGTCCTCGCTAAACACACAGACAACATGGCACCAGCACTCCTGACTTTTTTTCTGCCATCCTGACTTTACATAAATCTTTTTGGAATCACCCCTTTGATCTTTGATCATAGAGCACCCCTTACATTTTTTGAAAGTGGCTTCTCAGGGTTGCTAATGTCCACTTAGATCAGGAGAGATATATCCCAGTTCTCTTTAAACAACAGACTGAGAACTTGAATGCAAAAAGATGGGCAAATGTTTTAGTTGAATGTAGGTCACGTTATATCTAGGTTGTCTTTTCCTTTGTACAGAGAATGATATCGCCACAATGCAAGAGACTTTAATGTCATTTTCTCTTTTTTGAGCTTTATTAAGGTATAATGACAAAATTGTAAGATATTAAAAGTGTACATCATGGTGATTTGATATGTGGATACATTGTGGAAAGTATTATATCCTCCTTATATCCCAGGTGAACAACTACAGAGGCACCTAGCTAAAGAGAGAGGAAAGGGTTATATTATCACCACTTCATGCCAGTCAAGGCATCTGATATTATCAGGAAAAGCTCTGTGGATTGTTCCGAGAGCTTGGAGTTGGGGAAATGGTTTTTTTTTTTTTTATGGTCTAGTCAGCAGAGAAGAACTGAATTTCCAGTGTTTCCATTGGTAGGTCCCAGCAAGTTCAAGTATAACAGCATAGATGCAGGTCTCATAGACTCAGGTTGGCCCATAGAGAGGAAGCCCTCTGGGCCAGCTTGCTATAGCCTGACTCATCAAGAAAGTCTGATGGCCAAGATCTGAGCTTCTCTGGCACACGCAATCTAGCTCAGTTGTGTTTTTAAGATGCATACATGGATTCCAGTCAAACTTTTACACCTCAAACATAGAATGGGAACCTATGTTCAAATTACTATAGTGTAATCTATATGTATCTGCCAATTTTATACTTAAGGCCTACAAACTTGAACTAATTTGAGGATAGTTGGGTGGCCAAAGGAAGAAAGTTGTTCTACGAGGAAGTGTTTATTGGCGTGGGGCCTCAAGGCTTGAAGTACACCCAATTCTTCTGCTAAAACAAAGTAGATGTGTTGGTTCTCTTTGGGTCAGCAATCCAATCTGAACATCATTCATATTTTTCCCCAGCTCAATCATTATAGCAAATGACTTTCCAGTAAACCAGAGGGGTGTACATATGAGGGCTGAGATGTGGTCAGGACAGCAAGAGGCGAATGCAAGAGGGCTGGGAGTGCTGGCTCACTCCCAAAACCATCTTCTGGCAACACAAGTGCCTCCGACTGCTTTCTACTTTAACAGTGGCTTGTTTTTAATTTTTTTTTAGAAGTGAAAACTACAGCCCTGCCCCCTTGGAAAGGTTTGTATATTTATTTCCTGGGCAGCTACTGCCTTGGTGAGGACGGGGTATGCAAAACTCTTTGCCTCCTTCCAAGGTACCTTCTCTTCTGAGCTAACCCCAGAAAGCAACCTAGTGTGCCCCCTCCCTGACTTTGGGCTGTCTCTGTGTCAATTTAGATTAACCTATCCCCAAAGACTTTCCATTCTCTCTGGGTAGCTTCCACTTGTAGAAGTCTAACTTCTCTGCTGGCAGCACTAATGAGCACCTGTCAGTGCCTGGAATAGCTCCCTGTCTAGGTGCCTCTGTGCCAGGCCTGCATCTTTCCTTGCACATGGATGCTCTAATGCAATGATCTTCTTAGACCTTGGCCTTGCACGCTACCCTTTGCCTCTCTCTCTCTCTCTCTCTCTCTCTCTCTCTCTCTCTCTCTCTCCTGGAAGGGAAAGTGGTGGGAGGGAGGGGAAAGTGGAAGGAAGGGGGAACTTCTTGTGTGAGTTACTTCGCTATGAATAAAATGTGTCTCATTTGAGGCTTTCATTCCTGCCAGATGTTTCCAACACTCATCACAGTTCTGGGACCCTAACAGTCCTGATAATTAGTCTCTTTAGGCCTCTGCAGCTCTCTAATGAGATAGAGGTAATAAAGGCATCCAATGTAGAGTTGAGGCATGGCTGGATGAGGAACAGAGGCCTCATCTGTGTAGGCTGTGTCACCAGGCAGGTGAGATGAGCCATCACTCCGGCCAGCACAGGCTCTAGGAGAACCTTGCTCCAGTATGCTGTGATCCATGCATGCCTGGACAAAAGTTCCTCAAGTTGTAGCATTCTTCCATGTGCTGGTCAGTGTGGGATGGCATGGGTGTTTCCCACATTAACCAGTGCCCAGATGGGGCAGGCCCAGGCCCTCACTCTCTTTCCACCCTTCATTCTTTGCAGATGTGTGAGTCACACAAAGTAGCAACTACGAGTTAATGGAAAGAAAATTGTATTTGGCCGCAAAAGTCAAGAGACCTTGGGAAAGTCATTTAAACACTCTGAGGTTACGTTTCTACGTATCAGAATGTAGACAATAGTCCTCACCTAGTACATGAGCATTCTTTGAGGAAGTGGAACACCTTTTCAACTGCAAGCACTCTCCTTGAAATCTCAATTAATATGGTTTTACTTCTATGTATACCTTCTCTCAACCTCAGGAATTTGAAGTGACTTTTATTGGAAATAATTAGAAAAAAAAGGGAAGGGTGTTTGGAAGAGAAAATTGAGATAAAACAATAGGCAAGGCAGGAAAATAATTTGTTTTGTTGTTGGTTTGTTTTTGTTTTGTTTTTGTTTTATTCTCTACCTAGAATCTTAAGAGGAAGAAAACCATAGAGGCAAATAAATATAGGCATGTCAACATGCATCACAATGTTCTGATTCTTTCTTTCCTCCAACAAACATTTATTGAATACCTTTCATGGGCCTAGTTAGACACAGATCCTGCCCTTAAGGTGCTTAAAGCTCAAAGGAGGAAATACAGAAATTAGACAAATAATTTAATTGTGGGATGCATATGGTGCTGTAGAAACAGACCACAACAAGTCAAGGGAGGCTGCCTGGAGGAGTTAACTGGGGGCCAGAATGAAATCTGGAACAAAAAGTAGAAGTAAGTTTTTCAGGCAGAGGAACAGAGAGAAGGATGAGAAGAACAGAGAATATGGCTGGATGGTACATGTTCTTTTGTGCATGCACATGTGTGTGAGTGTGTGTGGAAATGCACATAACATGTACTTGTGTTGCATGGAGTTGGGGACAGGGAAAAACAGAACACATGGCAGGAAGAGAGGCTAAGGAGGCAGATAAGCAAGCAGATTATGGAATGTGGAGTGTTAGCAAGTTTGTAAAGCCTGTAGAAATCCAGCAGTTTCGTAGCGTGATCAATTTGGAATTGTAGAAACATCACCCTGGAATTAGCATAAAGAATAATCCTGAGGAGTTAGTTGAAAAGAGACCTGCTTCAGAGATTGCCTTTGAGAAGACGTGTGGAGCACTCCTGCCTCCATATTATTCCAGGGACTACCTCCTCCTCCTCCTCCTTCTGTTTAGCTTTGATTAGGTCAGGTTTCCTGGACATGCTGGATAGAAGGATGGGACTGGGTGAGGGGAGAGAGTATGTGTGGGAGAGGTGAGGGCAGGATGCATGTGGTTTCACACAGTGAGTGACAGCCTTCCCCATCCTGCTGGCCTGGAACAGGAGACAGGAACAACCCCAAGAGCTTGTCCAGGGTAACAACACACCAAGAAGAGGCTCTGGGACATTCAATAGCCTTTGCCTTTTTTTTATGGGAAGAATTTTCTTTCACAACAAGTCAGAACCCCTCCCTACAAGCTCTCTGTGCTGCTTCCCAGCAGGCAGCTGAACCACAAAGAAACTCCGAGGGCCTTGGCAATGAAACTGAACACAGGAGCCCAGAGAGAGCACCTGCAGAGCAGCCCAGCCATGTGAGGCACTCTGTGGGGGGTGTTTGCAGGTCACAGCTGCCTCCCCTGCAGTGCTGCAGAGTCCTAGGCCTACAAACAAGGTTTTCTGACTTTTCTTACATGATAACCAAGTCAAGCCCCTGCTGGGCTGTATGACTGGCTTGTGGCATTCTCTATTCTTCTCCCTGGAGACATCCACTGGCTGGGTCGCCCTGAAAGGAGAGCATGCAAGGGAGAAACAGAAAGCATCTAAATGCTGAAAAATGTCATTTGTCCCAGTTCTATTTTACTACAGGGTATCTTCTTAGCCATGGCCAGGGGTAGGGAGAGGGAGGCAGTATGTGGTGATGAATGGAGTGGGGGAGGGGGAGTGGATTTCAAAGCTATGTGTGAATGTTAAGGAAAGCAAAATAGATGAAAGAGTAAAAGAGCCTCCACCAATAGCTGCATGTCTGGCCAGGAGCGCTGTGTGCCAGGCATGTAGAACACATTCAGAGTCAGTGTGTTGTGCACACTTGAGAAGATGGAATGCAGCCACTATCTCTTCCCAGCTTAAAAACAGAAACTGGTTCCCACAAAGGTCTGCTGGTCCTGGGGACTAAGAAACAAACTTTGTGTCTTAGAGTCAGCCTCAGGCATAGGCAAGGGTCTTATTGTGAAGGATCTTGGAGTGGCCAGAGCGTTAGGGCTTTTTCACAGGAGAGAAACCTAACTTCTCACCCTAGAAGGCATTGAGGAGTGACTTCTCTCCTGGGATTCCAAAGAAGGCTGTGTAGAACAGAGTAATGGACGAAGGCAGATGCCTTCAGTTTTCTGTTGCCCGGAAGTTCACCTCCCTGCAGGGAAGAGAGTAGAATATGCCTCTTTTTGCTTCTTGTCAGGAAAACTTGCACTACCAAGACGTTCTGGCCTTGGGAATACTGTGACTCAGACAACAGGAACACATGAGGTTGGACGACATGGTGCATTTCAAACTCATGTCTCTTTAGCTACTGCCCCATAATCAGAGATTTGTCTTAAAGATCTAAGAAATATGATCATATGGACAGTGCTTCCAAGCCAAGAGTTCTAGGACTTGATGGAATAATCTCATATGGAATCAAGAAGCCTGGTCCGATGCTGATCTGCATTAGCCCAAAGTGTCTCCGATGCTCAGCATCCAAGTCAGGCAAAAAGGTTTTGGCTGTTTCTTCACCCCTGTTGAGGACACGGTCTTAGTGAGGATACCAGCTTTAAATATATCCATTAAATTCAATGCAACAAACAGAGCATGCCAGAGGAAGTTCAGTCTGAGAAGTTAACCTACTTCACTGGGGACCTAATTCATCTGGGCATCCAAACCGTGTGTACTGCTCATAAATCATAGTTCCATTGGTTGTGGGCGTTCTTGGCCACCAAGATGAGGTTGCCAAAAAACTAATGTCTCAGAATTATAGGAAAGCTGCTGGGGAATTTTATGACTGCAGTTTCCTTGCCTCTCATATTTGGCTTCATCTCAAAGAGTATCTGTTAGCAGGCCAGGTTAGTATATGCCTCATAGGGAAGTGTGCCATCCATCTCCCACTCACAGACATACTCCATGGCAGGTCCTGCATCCCAATGTTCACATAAACCTTCCTTTATTTCCATGGACACAGCAAAAGGCCACCTGCTTCTTTACTTGTTCCCACCTCCACTTCATGTGAGCTGGTTTTGGCTTTTCAGGCATGTGATACTTGAGCTAGGTCTGCTGTTACCAAGGCCAGATGGGGAAGAGGCCAAGTGCTCCAGGTGGAAGCCCAGTGCCCCGCCCTGAGATGCAGTGATTGACAGAAGGATGCTGAGTCCCATGCAACAGCAGCAGGGAGGCAGATTGTGGAGTCCAACAGGTCATTTCCGGAATAACAGGTGGAGCAGCTGGAGGGTTATGTGAATGTTTAAGGCAGGCAGTACTCAGAAGTGGTTGGGTTATAATGTGGGGCCTTACTTTATTGAAGCTCTGCATAGGAGGATTATCAATCTGCCACTTTCTTCTTGAACTTGACCCTGAGCCATGGCCTTAGCATGTTATGACACAATAAAGGAGTAGTGGCCACCAGCATACTTTAACCTGAGCCTCATGTTCTCTCCTTGCTAGGGAAGGCTCCCCTTTACACTGTGTGCAGCCATGGGATCAAAGCTCTAGAAGGTTCATTTCTAATGCAGCCCCCTACATATGGAGCTGGCAGAGCAAATGCTCCCAGTTAGAAAGATGCCTTGTCAGAGGCGAGGCCTAAAGACAGCAGACCAGGCAATGGCTGTTCTCTCTCCTACTACCTGCTTGTGACAAGGGTGTTCTCTCCACAGGCCCGGGTGCAGTCAGTGAAGTGAACAATGGGACGTCGAGGAGGGCCGGCTGCATTTGGCTGCTACCTCTCCTGGTCTTTCTACTCCTCAAATTTTGATGTGAATGCCACTTCCCCCACCGGGGAAAAGCTGCCGCTACTGCAACCACCAACACTGAAGCAATGGCAACGCTGACAGCAACAAGAGCAAACATGTTTCTAAATAAGATATAATCAAATGAAATTCTGAGAAACAGAGCCTAATGAGATACAAATTCGAGGGAGGGGAACAAAGAATACTTTGGAAAAACACATAGAAAAAGGAATTTGAAAATCGCCCTGCAGGCCTTGCAGATATGTAGGTACAGCTGAGTTTTCTTTCTTTTCCCAAATGGGAAGAGCACACACCAGTCTCTGGACCCACCCGCAAGCTGCACTGTGTGACCTCTTTGTTTCCAGGGTGGGCGAAGTCTCAGCTACTCTGCCCACTAAAGTGTCCCCCACCAAGGAAAATTCTGGAGTCGGCCATCCCAAATTCAATCGATCAATACAGACGAACACAGAGTGAGATGTGTGGCCCAGATGTGCGACTGCAGGCCCTTTCGTAGACTGTGCCACTACTGTGTGTGTTATGAAACGCAAATTTAAAAATAAATAAATAAAAAGAAAACTAAACAAGACAGCCTGAAAGCTACAAAAATCCCACAGTCAACAGTCACAAAAGATATTGTTAAACGTTTTTTTTTGTTGTTTTTTTTGTTTTTTTTTTTTACTACATGGACATCAAGGATCATAAAGGGATTCTGATTCATTATTAATTTTATTAATTATATTTTCTGATATCAGTCTAGAACTTAGTGCAAAAACAAGACAAAACTAAAAAAATACACAGATGAAAGGGGTGAAGAGAAGTATGTTTGTTAAACATTAAAAATGAATAGTGCACTTCTTAACTAGGTTTACAACTGGTGGATCACACACCAGGCATTAACCACCTGGTGAAGATTTGGCAAATCCACCAAAAAAACCACATATAATTTAATGAACATCTCCACCAGCGCTACAGATTTCTCCTTATTCAGGCATTTAATGCAGACAATACTATGCTTCTACATGCTGTTTAGAAATGGAAGGGTGATCTGCACTGTATCTTGAGTTTGTGGGCTATGATTCTTTTGATGACATATATTATACAGTATATAAATATATATACATATATTTTTTTTGTTAGAGTTCTAGCCATTTGATTTCTCAGCAGGGTCCTTTCTCAGACATTACTGCATGCTGTATATGGCGTTAGCTGTGTGTTGATCTTCTAAAAGATGATAGAGTTTACTGGTAATTGTGTAATCAGCTCCTGCCTTTTTATTTTCTTGGGTTATTTACATGTCAGAGACATTTCTAAAAAGTGAAAAGAGAAAAAAAACACTAATACCAGATATAGCATCTTTTCCAGATGTGGTTCTCAGAGGCCATCACAGGCACCTCGTTTCTTCATCATGAACAAAAGCAGCTGAACCAACTAACCAGTCAGTAACCACTTGCTTTAGCCCGTATGGGGATCTCCGATGCCTTTGTGACCACTGGACAATTGAATCTTCTTGGTTTATTTTATTTAATTTTCCACCTTTGTGTGCGTGTGTATGAAAGAGAAGAAACGCAGTTTTTAGATAACCTTTTTTCCTCCCCTGAAGTCTGGGAACCAGAGAGGCCTCGGGGAGGGGGCCTGGATGTGATGAGGAAAAGTGGGGTTGGGATCTAGGGGAGGGAGGGGTTGTCTCTGACTTGACATTAAAAAGTGTTCCATGTCCCTCTTCATCTGGTGTGGTACCTCATTATCAAGTGCGGGGTGGGAGGGTGAGGAGGAACACAGCCTGGCTGGCTCAGTTGTAAAGAACATGGGTGATGGGCTCTTGACTCAAACTACTGTCCTTTAGACCCCTCCTTGGGGTAAGTGGGACTTTTTCTGCAGTATGTGCTCTGATGACAGGACAGTTGGAAAATCACCTTCATCCTCCTAACAGAAGTGAGGGTGGGGTAGGTCTCACAGGGACTTTGTCTCCAATGCCTTCAGAAGGTCCTGTCCAAAGGTGGCAGCATCCTGCTATGTCTAAAAACGTAACCTCATAACCTGGTAAAAATATCAAGTCCAGTTAGGGAGAGGCTTTTATGTGTCATTATCTGGAAGGCAGCATAGTGCAGCTATCACAAAAGAAAGAGAAAAATAAGAAAAGAAAACACTTGATAGATTGTGGATTGGTATTGAATAATCCTGAATCCCATCAACTGATATTTTAGGGATTCTATTTCCTCCATGCCTGCTCCCCAAAGCTTGTCAAACCACAGATTGAGGGAAGGTAGATTTTGATACAAAATAATGTTCAAATAATTCTGAGCTGTTCTGACTGATTCTGAGAATTAAATAGTAGCTCAAGATTCACTGACAGGAAGAAATCAGGTCAGAGCTAAAACACTCAGGAATTATTGTACTTGTGTCCTCAGAGGTCAATTCTACCTGAGAGCAGTAGAAAATGTTTGCAAAGAAGTCGATTCATTTCCGGTGGTTGCTAGCAAAACTGAGAAAAGATTGTTGACTTCATGGTTTTTTGTGCCCTTCTTCCCTTCCATCCCCACCACCAGGTGCCAGATACCACAACTTCTTCCCAGCAGTATGGTCAGGAACATACTGGCCAAGCCTCACAGATTTCAGCTGAATTAGTATAATTTCTCCCTCATGTTACAGAACTGCTAAAGTCCAGGGACTTGTGTTTATCTCTTTAGAATAAAAGTGGACTGGTGTGAATTACTATTTCTCTCATGCATGAAACCTATGACCAGACACTGACCAGAGGATTTAGGTGCAGATCATGGTTCACTAGAATAGGATGGGAAATACACAGTTAATTCCATATTGCTAATTATGAGCCTAGAAACACTTTTAAATAATATATATCCAGGCACCTGCAAAGAGATGCTTCTAAAGCTGTGCTGGGACCAGAACACAGTGGCATATGACCTCTACCCGAATCAGAACTATCTCTTTTATATTGACTAAGCATGCTTTGACCACTCTATCATCATCCTCCCAGGAGTGGCTGTTCAGTCACCTTTGTAGAGTGACAATGCCAACATTGTAAAGTGACATTCGTGAGGACTTCATTTTACCTGTGTGCCAACTCAATATTCCTTCCTGTATTGTGGTTCTTTAGAACTCTATTTATTTAAGAGCATGTCCTTTATAAAACCAGCTTAGCTATGACTGATGGGTTCACCAGGTAAGAGAACTTCCTTATCTATCCTGCCTCAAGAGGGGTTTCCTCTCATATTCTGCTTAGTGTGCCACATGAGCCCCAATCTTCTGAATTCTAGTATTTAAAGAGACCATTTAGGTGCTCCTGAGCAAGGGCTTTCAACCAGATTTAGATTTCAATCCAGGAGGACTTGGCTTTGCTAGAAGCTCATAGAGACAATTCTCAGGCTATCTCTTCTCAGGAGACAGGAGCTGGACAAAATAGTGTTCTTTAGAGTAAGTAAAGAAATGCATCCTGAATAATGCCTACAGTTATTCTTCTTGGTACAAGTACTAATGGAAGACCATTACTACAGACTGGCCTGGATTTCAAAAGTACTGGATTCCTTTAGACTTAAACATAAGTCACTATCAGTCCACTACCCACTTACATTAGGATGCTCCTTGGGGAAACCATGATTTATGTTTGGCAGATTTTTATCCCATGAGAGACTCTCATCTGCGGGCAGGAGGGGGAGAGTAATGGGGGATGTTTAAGCCCTAACCTCTCTAACCAAACACTCCTGTAGAATCCCATTCATCTTTTCAACAGAATGTCTGCTCCTCTCTAGCCACAGAGATTTGCAACAGCTCTCAAGTTCCTGTAGTCAAATCTTTCCACATCAGTTCTTCTACACAATGGATTCAGATGTCTAACTTGTCTTGTTGAACGAGACTTGCAAAGCTAGAGCTATAGTCACAATCGATGATCTACAAATGTTCATTTTTGTTGCTGTGGATGATGATGACGATGATGATGGTGATGATAAATGACAGATACTGTTATTCAAGCTGGAGATAAGTTAGCAAATGAATTAATACTAAAATCTGATTGCGGTTTAGCTCATTGCACTGACTCCATCTTTATCTTATACCCCCGAACCATGAGTTTAGAAGGGGAGATCATCACACTAATAAGTCATAGGAATGATCCTTTAACGGGCAGATTTGTTTGATTAAAATGTAAAATGTGGTATCAGGAAACATCCACGATTTTCTATTTTTATAATGGCAAGAAATTGAGGTACTTCTCGCTAGAAGAGAAAAACCTATACAAAAGAATAGATGTAGCAAACTAGATAGTTTCTCCTCATAATGAGCCTACATGCTCTTGTGCTACTATTGGTCAAGCATATATGCACACACAGCCAGCCTTCATCAGATAAGCAACTTAAAGAATTGAGATTAGTGATAACTGAGAGAGGCACTAAATAACTTTCCAGCATTTTTTAACTGAATCTCATAACTAATTTAGTTCAGAAATTGTTCACTGAGATTTGATTGTATACTAGTTTCTCCTTTGTTATCCCATAACCACTTAATCAGGACATTTTAAAGCCTTAATTCTTAACTTTTCTCTGCACTTAATTCAAATCCTATTTCCATGAGTGTCCAACTCTGTCTCTAAAGCAATAAATGCTAATTAGTATCCTCATGATTTGTAAGTGACTGAGATCTCTGAGTCTCTGCATCTTCATTCTCATTTCCCTGTCTCCCACAACTCCATATCCTTTGCATCATATCCATATCACGTGACTAGAATAACAGGGCTTTCTGTAGAAAATACTCTCTAACTCCTTAGCTCAAGTTAAGATCATGCTTAAAATTTATGTCTGATGCATTTTGTTGCATTATCTTTTATATAGGAGGTTTGGTTTGGCTTTAGTTTTTTGAATGTTGATTTTACCTCCATGCGAGTCTCCATAAGATATATATCTGCTTCCAGCATATTGTGAAAGTATATGACTTTAGGAATTGTTAGCATTATTTGAAAATGAATTATTTGTCTGCCAAAATATCTATAACATCCTAGAAATATAATTTGACTGTGGCCATAGCACTTACCTTGTTTCCAGTGAATCTAATTTGGAATTTCTGAGTATCGGTGCAGTATTTTGAATATAGAACTGAACTACTAATCAGGAGAACTAGATTCTAGTCCATATTCTATTACCAGCTAGTTGGGTTCCTTTCCTTATCTTTTATATAAGATGTTAAGATGGAAGATTGCTAATCTTTTGAATCTTTAAAATTTAATAGTCATGTAATTTCAGATTTTATAAGATTTATGCAAGAAAAATTGGGAAAGCTACATTTTTGATAAATGGCAGTTGAAGATATAAATCTGGGCAAGTTCTAAATCCAACACATTGTCTTTGTTTCCAGTATAGCTCATAAGAAGGGCATACGTGCGATCATAAGTGCCATTTCTACAGGTTTTTTAAGTGGGTCCTTAAGGAGAACTTGAGGAATGGTCACTGCAGCACTTGGAAAAGAGTGTTGTCTAATAAAATACAGTAGCTTTTTCTGGAACAGGAATTGATGTTAGCCTTAAGCTGCTTTTTCATTTTGCTCTCTATAGGACACATGTAAAATAATAGAGAATAAACTATCACAGATCTTAAGGTCTGGAGAAGTAAAAGATATTGGGACTGGGAAAAATTCTAGGAGTTCTCACTAGGAATGTGTGTACGTGTGTGTGTGTGATTTATTGTAATTACTTAATTTTCATAACAAATGATACTTATTATTCCAAAGATTCATCTTTAAAATAACATGAGATAATATTGAAGAAAGAGGTCTCTGCATAAGGCTTTTAATGATCATATCTTGTCATCCTGGTAAGTGTTCTGTTCAAAGGCTCGGAAGGTTTTGTGCAGGTTTCCTCTGGCATATTTGTGTATTGCTGGCTCAATTCCAAGTCCACCGAGTCCCCCTCACCTCTGAATCCTGCCCCTTAGACTCTGCTCTTTAACTTCTCCATGAAGAGCATGAGGATGAAAGCAGCAGTGGGCAAAGCTCAGCCTGAGCTTGGCATGGGAAGATAGGTAAGTTCTAGTCCATTCCCCCAAATATTTGTGCCTAGTCATTCTCTTAAGCTTCAGCTTCTTCTGAAGCTTCATTTGTAGAGTAGATGGAATGAACATATGGGACCATCAAGCCATATCTCCTACTTTCTGTACACTGTAAAGAGGAAAAGAGCACAGCCCACATAACAGCCATATGGTGTAGGATCCTTGTTTACCCTTGGAAGGATGAGGGAATAAGAGAAAGAAAAAGAAAAGAAATGCTTTTATGCCACCAATTCAAGCCAGCAGCATGTCATTCTTTGTATTCATGTCCTTAATTCTTCTCATTCATATTTGACCACTTGTAAGGGAAGACAGACAGGAACTAATATATACAGCAACCGAGCCTTTCTATTAAATATAAAATTATTGTCTTTAAGTGTCCATCTTAAAGTTTAACAAGCAAGAAAAATGAAAATAAAATGATCAAATAGAGACAAAATCTGAAAAGATAAAACTTATACTTGAGTCTGGATGTGTGAGCAGGTCTATGCATGCATATATCAAATGTGTTCTGTGGTGCTAAAAGTAAGTTTATACACGGGTCACTGTGAGCACAGGCTCTTGGCAAAATACAATCAGATTTTGCCTATTAAAAGTAGTGTGTGCTACTGCATGTCAGTTTCCCCTCATTTTCTTGAAGAATGGGTATAGGTAGCCAAAACATGCATTCTAGGCAAAACACTGCATCAGATTTGTTGTGGAATCTGTAGCAGATCATAGAACTTCCAGGGCCTCAATGTCTCAATCAGTACAATGGATGTTGATCAAGTTGATCTCAAGAACATTTCCAGAGTTCGGATATCCTTTGAGCTTCTTTCTGCATTCTATAAATAGTTCATATCTATTTTTCTTGAAATAAGAAAATCCACATTTAAAGCCAAGGCAAAGCCTTTGGTCAGGTGTTGACCTTGAAGAGAAAAGTAACGTGCATCTCTATTCACACTCAACTGGAAAGAGCCCCTTTTAGTCTGTCACAACACAAAGATGGAAGGCTACCATTCTCAGCCCTTTTAATGTTAGGCTGCTCTTTGAGAATCTGAGGAAAACATACATTCTCAGAAAAAGAAAGTCAAATAATTATCAATGCACAAAATATTCTAGATAGTTTCAGATGATCTATGGGTTATTTCAAACTTACCAGTATGCTCCATGTTAACAAAACCTACTGTGAAGTTTTCCTCTGGAAATTTTTTATAGGCTTGCATTTCACAAATATACTTCATAAAATTGTGTCCTACACACTTTGATTTTTTGCTAAATAAACAAAAAGGAGAACACCCTCTGGAATCACCCAGGGAGTCCCCTCTGGATTAGAGCCCATCATTTAGAAATCAAACTCATAAT
>NW_006431288.1:2262387-2300903 GCF_000325575.1 Pteropus alecto
TGAAGAATGGGTATAGGTGCCCAAAAATGCATTCTAGGCAAAACACTGCATCAGATTTGTTGTGGAATCTGTAGCAGATCATAGAAACTTCCAGGGCCTCAATGTCTCAATCAGTACAATGGATGTTGATCAAGTTGATCTCAAGAACATTTCCAGAGTTCGGATATCCTTTGAGCTTCTTTCTGCATTCTATAAATAGTTCATATCTATTTTTCTTGAAATAAGAAAATCCACATTTAAAGCCAAGGCAAAGCCTTTGGTCAGGTGTTGACCTTGAAGAGAAAAGTAACGTGCATCTCTATTCACACTCAACTGGAAAGAGCCCCTTTTAGTCTGTCACAACACAAAGATGGAAGGCTACCATTCTCAGCCCTTTTAATGTTAGGCTGCTCTTTGAGAATCTGAGGAAAACATACATTCTCAGAAAAAGAAAGTCAAATAATTATCAATGCACAAAATATTCTAGATAGTTTCAGATGATCTATGGGTTATTTCAAACTTACCAGTATGCTCCATGTTAACAAAACCTACTGTGAAGTTTTCCTCTGGAAATTTTTTATAGGCTTGCATTTCACAAATATACTTCATAAAATTGTGTCCTACACACTTTGATTTTTTGCTAAATAAACAAAAAGGAGAACACCCTCTGGAATCACCCAGGGAGTCCCCTCTGGATTAGAGCCCATCATTTAGAAATCAAACTCATAATGATCTAATTGCACAAGCTCTTTACATCTAAACTCATTCTGCTAACTCATTCTTCTCAGTATATCTTCCGTATGTGACAATTATACTAGTTTAGGTAAAACCAAATATGTTTGTGCATTTATTTGTAATAGCTAGTAATTATGACTCTTTCCATCAGCCAAATAGCTCATAGCCCACACTGAGACAAGGAAATCAAATTAGCTCTGTTTTTTTTGTTTGTTTATTTGTTTTGCTTTTCAATGCCTATTAGGCCAAAGGTAGTCAAGACAGAATATAGGATAGTTTATCCTATTCACTAGTATTTTCTCCCTCATGTTCTAGATATGAAATGCTCCCCTCCAAGGGTAAAATACTTTTTTAATCAACTAAGCATTTGATTGAGCCAACACCAGCACAGCATGTGCATCAGAGGGTCAGGCAAACCATTGGTCCAGCCCTAGTTCTGAAAAAGAAAATCAATATTCCATGGTGTAATTCACTCATCAGGAGTAATTGCCCTCTATCACAGCAGGACAAGGGCAATAAATTCATTACAACGTGTTGCTGCCACTTCTCTCACATACTTCAACACCACTGTTTTACAAATACTTCAGACACCCTACCTCCTGATAATTTTCTTGCATTAATGCATGTCTTTTTTTCTCAGCTACATATAGCATCTTCCAAATATTGACACACTAGGAGCATCTATATTAATGTCTCATCATTGCTTGTCAAAAATATAAAACTATAATCATTCAAGTAGAATCCATGACATAAAATAATCTGTGCTCCAGAACAATGGGAATCAAGTTGAAATTTCTGAGTAGAAGCAGAGGCTATTTTCATTAACAAACACAGTAGTGTTAAGGCACATCTCTGAAATATCAATGAGAAAGACTTTCTGACTAAATAACCCACTAACCTAGTTCATCCATGTCTTCTTTATTCACATTTTTTTTCTGTACATTTCCCTCTATCTCCTTTTTTCTTCCCCAGTCCCTTCCTCCAGTATAGCCTATCTTTGCACTGATAACCTAAAAAACAAGATATCCAAGAAAAACCAAGTTGAAAAAAAAAATTCAATTTCACAAGGTTGTTGTCATACCCCTTTGTTTATACTAGGTATTTAGAGGGTAACTTTTTGACTTAGCAGAAAGAAATTTGATCCGGTTGCATTAATACCTTGGAAGATGCATTACTAATACCTTACATTAGATAGGCAGTGCCCTGAACTATACACTAGCCATTTTCTAGGGCTTCATTGACATTTGAGACAGTTTTATGCCACACGTTGCATCAACAGATCCAAGCAACTTGGTTAACTTGAGTTAGGATAATTGGTTGGACTCAGGCACAGTTTTCAGTTTTAGTCATCTGTTGAGTAACCCTGAGTAGCCACATAAACAGAACATATACCAAAAACAAACAAACAAACAAGCAAAAAACAGGTTCCATTACTTCAAAAGTTCTTTAAGGAGTAATGTCAGCAACATGACTAATCAGATGTCCTTGTTCTTACCCCCTTCAACATTTGGCATCCATTCACAAGCAAAAGTGCATTTGTGGGAACTGTGGGATCTAGTAGCATATGCCAAGGGACCAAGAGTAATCTTGTACACCTGCGCATCAGGTAATAAGCATACAGCCCTCAGTCTTGGCTGTGGACCCTGCAGTGGCCTGTAAACTGGCTCCAGCCCATCTCACCACAGTCCAGGAGCTCCTGGAGAGCACCATCTTAAACAATAAACCACAAACTTGAGAGCTTTTGCAAAGTCCAGATTTCCAGCAGAGAAGTACCAGCAAAGTATTAGAGCTAAAAATGTTAGTTTGGATGCCTTGGAGAAGGAAAGAGCAACAATTTGACTTTACCCATGTAACTCATTTCCCCAAGACAGCACAGCTGAGTGCCAAGTGAGACCTTCTCAGCCCATGATTTCTCCTGTAGGGAAGATTAAGAGGGTGTGAATAGGCACTCATCTTCCCCAGGTATGTGGAACATTGCCAAGGGGCCCATTTCACTCTCATCCATCTAGAATACTAAACCATAAGCCATATGACTGGAGGGCTGGGAGATGTTAGGAAAGTAACAGATAGCACTCTAAGAGGGCACTAAAAAGGACAAGAATCTTACAAACTGGCTGCAATCTCCATTAATGAAATGCTGATGACATCTCACCCATGGATCCCCTCAACTGGCCTATGGCCTCTCCCCAGCATTTTGTATGCCTCACCCCCACATGCCCACACATCCTAGGACCAGCTTTCTATGCATGCTCCTGACACTGGCGAGAGTGAGCTTTGGTAAATGGCTAGTGAGCAAGCACAGAAAGCTAGCACAAATCTGAAGGCCAAGGAGAATCCACAAACTTGATCTTTAGTGTTACTCTTGGTAAAGCAAAATGGAGGTGCAAGCAATTGTCCTGGTACATTACAGGATCAAGAGAAGGCATACAAGTTTATGAATTCTGTTACAAGCGAGAGACCAAGAAGCGTGAAGCAATTATAGCACCTCAGAATTCCTAGCAAAGCTGATGGAAGGTATTTCTCTCTTAAAGCAATTTAGTAAATACTGTAAAGGTGACTACTACTGCAAATATGAAGAGAACAATGTAAGACTTCAAGGTACATTCAAAAATTTTAAGGAAACATGACACAAACAAAGGATCACAATAACGTTTCAGTAACCTACCCCAAAGACATGGAGTTCTCTGATTTTGATAAAAAAAAAAATCAATTCTGATAAATAATTCAAAATATCTATTTTAAAGATGCTCAGTAAGCTACAATAGAATTCAGAAAGACAAGTCAACAAAATGAGGAAAACAATATATAAACAAAGTGAAAAGTTTACCAAACAGTTAAAATCATTAAAAAGAACCAAATGAAATTCTTAAGAATACAATGAATGAAATAAAAATGCAATAGAAGCCATCAACATCAAAATGAATCAAGCAAAAGAATTCATGAATTAGAAGACAGGACCTTTGAAATTACCCAGAGGGGAACAGAGGAAAAAAAGAATGAATTCGAGTAAAGAAAGTCTACACGATCTATGGAATACCATCCAAAGAAGCAAATTACTGGTGTCTCAGAAGGAGAAGAGGACAGAAAACTTATTTAAATAAATAATGGTGCAGGACTCCCCAAATCTGTTGAGAGATTTGGCTATTCATGTTCATGAAGCTCACAGGTCACCAAACAAATGCAACTTAAAGAGAACTTTTCCAAGACACATTACAATAAAACTGTCAAAATCATACACAAAGAATCTTAAAAGCAGATAGAAAAAGATACTTATAATTTGCAAGGGAAATTCCCTAAGGTTATAGGTGAATTTCCTAGCAGAAACTTTGTAGGCCAAGAGAGAGGGATGCTATATTCAAAGTGATAAAAGAAAAAACAAAAAACAAAAAACAAAAAACAAAAAAGCTGCAGCAAAGAATTCTCTATTTGGCAAAGCTGTCCTTCAGAAATGAAAGAGAGATAAAGACTTTCCAAGACAAATACAAACTGAGAGAGTTAAGCACCACTAGACTTGCCTTACTAGACTCATCGAGCTGAAATAAAAGGACACTAATTAATAACATGAAAATATATAAAATATACAAAGCACTGGTAAGAGTAAGTATATAGTCAAATTCAGAACACCCTAATATTGTTATATGGCAGTATGTTAACCACTTAACTCTAGTATAAAGTTAAAGAGCAAGAGTCTAAAATTAACTGCAGTAATATAATATGTTAATGAACTTACAGTATAAGAAGAGTTAAATTATGACATTAAAAATATAAAAGGGTGAGTAAAAAGGTAGAGATTTTGCATGTATTAAAACTTAAGTTGTTAGCATAAAATAGGTTATATCTATTAGATGTTTTATGTAAGCCTCATGGCAACCACAAAGAAAAACCTATATAGATACATGAAAGATAAAGAAAAGGGAATCAAATTATATCACTACAGAAAGTCATCAATTTACAGAGAAGGCACTAAGAGAGGTAGAAAGAAATAAGCAAACTATAAAAATGTCAGAAAACAATAAGATTGCATTAGTAAGGCCTTACCTATCAATAATCACTCAATGTAAATGGATTAAATTTTTAAAATTAAAAGGCATAGAGTGGCTGGATGTATATAAAAACAAGAGCCAACTATATGTTGCCTACAAGAAACTCACTTCAGCTTTAAGTACATAAATAGGATCAAAGTGAAGGGATGGAAAAAGATAATCCATGCAAGTGAAAACCAAAGAGAACAAGGGTAGCTATACTTCTATTAGTCAAAATAGACTAAAGCCAAAAACGATAACAATAACAAAGATGGTCATTATATAATGATAAAGAGGTCAATTTATTAAGAGGATATAACAATCATAAATATATAGAGACCCAACATCAGAGGATCTAAATATAGTTAATAAATGGTAATAGATCTGGAGGGAGAATTAGGAAACTATCCAATGATAGTAGGGGTCTTCAATATCCCCATTTTCAACAATGTTCATATCATCCAGACAGAAAATTAATAAGAAAATGTTGGACTTGAAGTGTACTTTAGCCAAATTGAACTAATAGATATATACAGACATTCCAGCCAACAGCAGCAGGAAACACATTCTTTTCAAATGCACATGGAACATTCTCCCAGATAGGTCATATGATAGGTCATAAAATAAGTCTTACCACATGTAGGAGGATTAAAATCATATCAAATATCTTTCGTGAACACCACATACAAAACTAAAAATCAATTATGGGAGAAAAGCTGGAAAATACTCAACTATGTGCAAGTTAAACAATACTCCTGAACAACCAATGGGTCAAAGGTAAACTCAAAAGAGAAATTTTAAAATATCTTGAAACAAACAAGAATGGAAACACAATTTACCAAAATTTATGGGGTACAGCAAAAGCTGTTCTAAGAAGGAAGTTTATAGTGATAAATGCCTGCATTAAGAAAAATAAATGATCTCAAAAAAACAACCTAACTTTACACATCAAGGAACTAGGAGAAAAAAACAAACAAACACTAAATCCAAAGTTAGCATAAGGAAGGAAATAATAAAGATCAGAGTAGAAATAAATGACATAGAGTCCAGAAAAGTGATAGAAAAAAAAATTGCAAAATTAAGCTGTTTTTTTTAAAGATAAACAAATTGGTGAACCTTTAGCTAAAATAAGGAAAAATGACAGAAGACTCAAATACATAAAATAAAAAATGAAAAGGAGACTGAATCCAAAACTATTCTCAAAAAAAAAAAAAAATAGCAAACCAAATTCAACAGCACATTAAAAAGATCATACACCACGATCCAGTGTGATTTATCCCTGGGATAAAAGTATGGTTTGATATATGAAAATCATTAAATATGATATACCAAACAGTAAAATGAAAGATGAAAATAATATAATACTCTCAATAGATGGAAAATAAATGACAAAATATAGTGTTCTTTCACGATTAAAAACTCTCAACAAATTGGATATATTGAATATACCTTAAAGTAATAAATGCCATACATGAGAAGCCCACAGCTAACATCATATTGAATGGTCCAAGCTTTCGAGCTTTTCCTCTAAGATCAGAAACAAGAAAAGAGTGCGCCTCTCACCATCCTTGTTAACAAAGTATTGGAAGTCTTAGCCAATGCAATCAGGTAAATAAATGAAAAAAAATAAAATACATCTAAACAGGAAAGGAAAAAGCAAAATTGTCTTTGCAGATTATATGATCTAATATATGGAAAATCCTAAAGACTCCACCAAAAAATCTGTTAGACTGAATCAGCAAATTCAGTAAATTTGGAAGATAAAAATTCAACATATAGATTAGTTGTGTTTCTATACACTAACAACAATATATATGAAAAAGTAATCAAGGAAACATTACCATTCACAATAGCATAAAAAATAAAATATGTAGAAATGAATTTAACCAATAAGGTGAAATATATGTACATTGAAAACTATAAGACTTTGATGAAAGATATTAAAGGATCACATAAGTGGAAAGCTATCCTGTGTTCATGGATTGGAAGAATATTGTTAAAATGTCCATACTATAGATTCAATTAAATTCCTATCAAAATTCCAATGACATTTTTCACAGGAATTTAAAAAGCAATCCTAAAATTTATACAGAACCCCAAAAGACCCCAAATAGCCAAAACAATCTTGAGAAAGAACAAAGCTGAAGGCATCACACTTCCTGACTTTAAATTATATTACAAAGCATGATATTCAAAATAGTGTGATGTTGGCTTAAAAAATAGACACATAGACCATGGAATTGAGATCCCAGAAATAAACCTTTACATCTACTAGTATTTGACAAAGAAGCCAAGAATATCCAGTAGGAAAGGATAGTCTCTTCAATAAATAATGTTGGGAAAACTGTATTATCTACATGCAAAAAATAAAATTGGAGCAATATCTTACAACACTCAAAAAAAACTGATTTGAAATGGATTAAAGACTTAACATATGATCTGAAACCATAAACCTAGAAGAAAATGTATGGAAAAATCTCCTTCACATTGGTCGTGGCAATGATTTTTTTGGAGATGACACCAAGAGCAAAAGCAACAAAAGCAAAAATAAATAAATGAGACTACATACAAAAGCTAAAAACTTGCATAGCAAAAGAAACAATCAACAAAATAAAAAGGGAACCTACAAAATATGAGAAAATATTTTCAAACCATATATCTGAGAAGGGGTTAATATCACAAATATACAAGAAACTCATATAACTTGATAGCAAAAAAAATATTCTGTTTACAAAATAGGCAGAGGAACTGAATAAACATTCCAAAAAAAAAAAAGAACATACAAATACATAAAAATGTGTTCAACATCTATAATCATCAAGGAAATGAAAATCAAAACCACAATGACGTATCACTTCATACATGTTGGAATGGTTGTTATCCAAGGGATAAGAAAGAATAAATATTGGCAAAGATATGGAGAGAAGGGAACATCTGGACACTGTTGGTGGAAATATAAATTGACACAGTCACTATGGAAAACAGTATGGAGTTTCCTCAAAAAAACATTAAAAATAGAAATACCATATAATCCAGCAATTTCATTTCAAAATAAATGAAATTAGAATCTCAAAGAGATATCTTCATTCTCATGTTCTTTGTAGCATTATTCACAATAGCCAAAACATGTAAACAATCTAAGTATCTATCTATGGATAAATATATAAAGAAGATATGATGTGTATATTTATACACACACATATACATACATGCATGCATGCATACATACGTATACAATGTAATACTATTCAGCCATGAAAAAGAAGGAAATCTTATCATTTGTGGCATCATGGATAAAGCTTGAGGGCATTATGCTAAATGAAATAAGCCAGACAGAGAAAGATAAATACTGTTCAATTTCAATTATATGTAGAATCTAACAAAGCTGAACTCATAGAAACTTAGGGTGCTTTCCAGGGGATGGAGAGTGAGGGAAATGGGATGTTGGTCAAAGGGTACAAACTTTCAAGTTCCCTTCAAGTACCCTAAATGAGTTCTGAGGATCTAAAGTACGGCATGGTGACTATAGTTAACAACACAGTCTTATATACTTGAAAGTTGCTAGAAGACTAGATCCTAAATGTTTTACCACAAAAAAAGAAATAATAATAATGTGAAATGATAGAGGTGTTAACCAACCAAACTGTAGTCATCATTTGTAATATATAAGTGTCTCACATTATCTCTAAATGAGTTCTGAGGATCTAATGTACGGCATGGTGACTATAGTTAACAATACTGTCTTATATACTTGAAAGTTGCTAGAAGACTAGATCCTAAATGTTTTACCACAAAAAAAGAAATAATAATAATGTGAAATGATAGAGGTGTTAACCAACCAAACTGTAGTCATCATTTGTAATATATAAGTGTCTCACATTATCGTATTGAACACCTTAAAATTAAACAATATTACATGTAAATTATATCTCAATAAAGTTGGGCTGTGTTGCCTTAAGGGAAGCAGTAGGACATATTAAACTCCAGTTTCCTAGTGGATAATGGTTCCTTTCATGAAAAGTACTCAATATAGTTTTACCAAAAGTTCTCATTCAACACTAACATCTTATGAGCACTTTAAAATACCTTTTTGGAAGAGTACGACTCCACAAAGATTTGAAAAGGAGGTTCGATAGATTTTCGTTATTGCTGACATTTAAGTTTATGTAAGGACTTTTGTCAGACCAATTATTTTTCTTATATTCTTAATCATATTGTTTTCTTTCTCTTTCATTTGTTTGTAAGGGTAAATGAATACCCTTCTAGAAATCAATGAACAGCCACCAATCAAGAGAAAAATAATTACACTTGGAACTGAATAAGAAATTACATGTATTCATTTGTACCCCATTATTTATTGAAGACCTAATACATTCCAGACACTGTATTAGGTGCTGGAGATAAAATGGTAAATAAAACAACACAAAAATGGTTCCTGCTCCTTAGACATTTCTAGTTTGTGGATAAGGGTGTAAGTAATAAAATAATTTCTCTCTCTCTCTCTTTTTCTCACATGCACAAGCACACACACACTATAAATATATAAATGTGCTCTGTATAGAGTGCTATGAACACATGTAACATAAAGAGCTCTCGGGAGTCCAAGAAGATTCCTCGATGAGGTGAGATTGGAGTTGATCCACTAAGGATGAGGAGTTACCTGTGTAGGCTGGAGGAAGGAGGGAATAAGGACATGGTAACTGCTGCTACAAAAGCCCTAAAGCCAGACGGAAGACCACCATTACAGAGAAAACTTTCATATACAACTTCATTCTTCTGAGATATATATAAAATTTCAGATTACTATGTTTTTTTTCAGGTACAAGAAATACATATATATAATTTGAATGCAAATGAGTATAACTGTCAATTTATCTTATACATACATTTACACATGATATTCTCCAATCTGAATGCAGTATATTGGAATCTCTGATGAGAAATCTATTAAATTAGACTTTCCATGGAGAGGACCATGGAATGTGTCTTCTAAACCAACTTCCCAGGTGATCTCCCAAAATAAATAACTCCAAAACAGAACATATGATTATTCCAATTTTCTTTATCTCCATAAATGGCACCATCAAACAGCTCAAACAAAAACCTAGGACGTATCCCTGACTTTCTCTTCCTCATCACCCACATGTAATCTATCAAAAAACTTGTATCATTTCCACTATGGATCTTGCACATGTCCAGTTCTCTCAGATTTTGTTACCACCTTCCTCCAAGTCCCCATTATTGCTATGCTAGTCCCCTAACTATTTCATAACAGTCCCGAACTGGCCTCCCTGTTTCCTACATTCTCCACACAGCTGCTGGAGCGATATTAAGAAACAAATAAGTGAACACACAAAATCTATTATTCCACAACTCATTTGTAGCTTTTGACTCATTTTAATTTCATTAATGCAGACAACTCTCTCCCTTGGGATAGGGACTTCTCTAACTCTAATTTACAGATTCCTATATCAGGCACAAAACACTCAAAGTCACTAGAGGGGAAGCCAGGATGTTACCCGGGGTCTGTCCCTGGAACCTGCAAGCTCATTCTTGGAGCTATGCACTACCTTAATGAATGCCATTTTTATTCAATTCTAAGATGCACTTTTTTTTTTTCACATAAAAATCTTTGAAGTTGCTGTGTCTTGAAATTAATGACATATCTTGGATTAATTGGCATTAGTTTTCCCTTGTGGTACATAGAATAATGGCATGCCTTACAACTGATGGCTCTTAGAGTTGGTGAAATACAGTATTTGTTGAATGAACGGATGGGACTAGGAGGTCAGTGGAGATGCCCAGAGCATCTTTGCTTTAGTCTTTGTATCCAGGGGAGCAACACATACATGACGGAACTGAATATTTGGAAAAAGTCAGTAGAGACCTATATAACTATTCTTATTCTCATCAATTATTTTTTACTCCAATTTACTATATTTTTTACTTATATAACCAAAAGAGCCAAAGAGAACATTGCATTAGAGTAACCCACTCTTTGTTTAACATTTTTAATGACTATTAAATATTTGCTCACTCAAATAATTCTTCTGAACTACTATTGTGAGATTTTTAATTTACCCCATTTTACCTAATTCTATGTGGTTTGAACAAATGGTCTTAATTTTAATCATTATTATTATTTTCTGTGAGCCATACACTTCTAAATACAGCTCGATGCTTTTGTGTTAGGAGAAAAAAAGTTTCAGCAAAGAGTTTCAGCAAATTCTGAAGTGCTTTTCTAAGTGGTAATGAGCCTGCATCTGCAGACTAGAGCTTACTAACATCAGTTCCATGGCTCCTGACATACAAAGATTGGGTTAGAGAAAATCAACAGGGCAGGGCCCTGGACAGCTGAAATGCCTGAACCCAAGTATCTCATCGTTAACAGCTTTGTCTATGTATCCTAGTATCCTAGTATAGCACATGTCCTATGTGTGCTATGGCACATACAAGGTTGGGAAACACTCAAGACTTCATAGCAGATTAAACCTTCCACCTGGGCACTATCAACATAGGCATACTTCCCTGTACATGTTTAAGGGGTGTCCTTATCTCTATTGTATATGAGGAAGATGCTATGGAGCTGTGTAGTGAACAGCCCACATGGCTTCGTGCTGCATCTCTGCATCTCTCTGCAACATAGATGTTAAGACTCACTCACCATCCAAGTGTAGATGTTGCCTCCTGCCCAGAGATTCCATGCCAACTCAGGGGCTTTGCAAAGTTTTGGGGCTTTAGAAATTTTCTAGAAATAACTTGAAGATCTCTAAAGAACCAAAACTCAAGAGTAAGAATATATTGTGTAATCTTTTGCCTACTTGTCCTCTCTTAGTGACTCAAAAACGTGTTTCAGATTCCTCCTACTGCTAAGATGAATTTCCTAGATGAGATTTCCTGGTGAGTTAGATAGTCCTAGGACAAGGTGCATGGCTGAGTCCAGCCTCTGTGTTCAACCCTGCACTGTCCCACTTCCAGCAAGACAGGTGGCTAAACCCATGGATATAATGTGTGTACTGGCCCTTTATGTAAAACCAAATTAGCAGCCCAGCCATTAAACAGAGCTGTAATGCCAGAGGCTTCAAAGCCTTCCAGGAGCCCACAAACTGGGAGTTTTTACCTTCCATTCCATTTAAATCCAAGAGGCTTTCACCCTGCTGGCAACTCCAGAGTTGCTGCTGAGGCTCAGGGAGAAGCTGTTATGAAAAGCTGAGGCTGTTGCTAAGCAAAGGAAGTCTCAGGGAGGCAACTGACAGAGTAAAAGCAATACCTGGTTAAACTGAAACTGACATGAGAGCTCCTCTAGGCTTTAAGCTGCTTTTTAAGGGTCAGAGTTCCATCCACCTAATATTGAAAAGGCAATAAGCATAGAAAATCACAGTTCCTCCAGACACGTTTCCCTAGCAGCGGGGGACACCACAAGAAATACTGCAAACCACAAGGGTGAGCAAATTGTGTTTGGGTATTGTGACATGAGAGTGTCCTCAAGGTATCTTCAGTTCCCCGGACACCATGTGTCCTTTGTTGGGGAGGGGTGAGCTGTGTGGAAGAGACAGATTCTGCTCCTAAACATCTTCTACCTTCCTCATCCAGCAAAAAAATACCTGTGAAGAGAAATGGTTTCTTCCTCATCAGGAGATTTTCAGATCCTGGTCGTAAGAGGGCAAACTCTTGACATCTAGTGTTTAGGTGATTTTGAACCAGAGGATCCCAGAAGAGTCAGTCGGCAGGCTCGTTTTTCTTTGGGAGCCCCTACCACGGACACGGTTCTGTGCTTCTGAGTTGGGGAATTCAGGAAGATCTGCTCACAGTGCCTCAGGGTGGCCTCCTCACTACGGCACTGATACACAGAACAGACATTTACTAAAAAAAATAAAATGTGAGGACCTGCCATATGACCTTGCACAGTCTCATAACAGCAAGTATTTAAAGGAGACGAGGTAGAAGGTTGGTTGGAAAGGCCAGGGTAAGCCATGGAATATGACTTGAGGAGGTGCCAGGGAGACATGATTTGGGCAGCAAGAAGGTAAGGCCTTCCCACAGGGAAGTACATGAGGGGAACTCCATGGTGGAAATGAGTGGAGCAATGAGATCTTTCTCTAGTAGAAAGAGTTAGTAAGAGATGGCCGAGCCCTCCATAATGATCAGTGTCTGCCTTCCTCAAATACACGTCAGCAAAGATCATAGATAAAGGACACATCATAGACAAATGCACTCAGCTTATTGCTGTAAAGCTTTGACTGCAAACGTGCAGGTAGAACATTAGCCCTGGGGCTGAGTTGGCTCTCATTATGGGTCACTGTCCAAGTGTCCATTTTTCTAAGACTTGTTACCTTAAGAGCTGGAAGAGTTATTTCCCATTCTCCTCCTTAGGCTGAACTTGACTCTCTTTTCCACTAGAGTACTAAGTTTTAATTGGGTGGAAAATGTAATGAAAACTAATACAAAGAGAAAAGGGGCAAAGTTATATTCTAATACCTGATGTTTTAACAAGAACCTAGTGCCAGGGTAGAAACAAATCATTTACAGTTGGTATGGCAGGCACATCAATGGATCAGGACATACTCCGGTCCTATAGGAGCCGGCCTGGAGAACTCCTGCTTTGCAAGCTTTAAATGCTTCGTGTTGAATATCTTCCTGGTGGCCCTCCAAACCACTTTCCTTGTCTGCCCTGCTTTGTACACAGCAAGCTAGCCTTCACTTCCAGCCTCTATTAAGTCCCCTTGTTTTCTAGCTAAAGGCTGGATTTGGCTCATGGCAGCCACCAGCAGGTGATCAGAAGGAGAAGAAAGAGAATTTGGGCATGTTTTCCTCCTGGGCTTTCCTTACTAGCCTGAAGTTGGCAGTGGCTATGTCTCTCCACAAAGGCTTCAGCTCCCATCAGTTGGCTCTCTCCAGGGCTATAGACCTAACCCAATTCTGCATACCTAACAACTGCATGCCCTTTATCTTTCAAGTTAAGGGAGAGCAGCGCTTCTCGCCATTGCTAGACCTGGATTGTCTCACTATCCTTTAATGGTTTTCTTTAATCCCAAATACATCATTATTTTTGAGTCCTCTGTTAATCTCTTTTCAATTTCCCTTTGGGGTATGCTGCCTGCTTCTTGCAAAATCTCTGAATGATCTATACATACTTCTATTATGGAAAGGTCCTGTATGCTCCAAGGCAGGGTGGTTGGGGTATTCAAATAGGACAGGGACATTCAGGAGATTTGCAGCAAGGGCTATGTACCAGTCAATATGGAATCATTTCCATATTTGAGTGGCTGGTATAATTATGTAGGTGAGTGCCGTCTGCCTATAAACCCCATTCTGAGAATTAACTGCTTCTGTCTCATTTTCAAATAAAGAAACCAAGATTCAGGAAGGTCAAATGAAATGGCCCATTATAATTTTTCTGTCTGCAAGGGTTTGGGGCAACAGCTTACAAATTCTTTTAGGATGGTGAGTGCCACATTCTATATATAAAATCATGACATATAAAGGAAACATGTAAGAGATTCTTTCAAAAGGGTCAGAACCCTGACTGCATTTATGTTTCTTTACCTGTGATTTTTTTTTCATCGACTCAATGAATTTAGTTTCTCTGCTCCCTGGGAAGAGCCCATATCATAGCACAGACCTTACCTAATTCTTTGTTTTGGTACAATGTCTAACATGTTTGGGGTATTTAATGAATGTCTATTAATAGCACCTATCCATGCGGGGCTTTGAGTTCAATATGATCACTTGCTGTTTCATATACAGACCTATAAGACAAAATAAGGGATTGACTTTTTTCCATATGAAGTCATAGATCAGCCCTTGAGAAGGTTTTCAGTGGTCCTATAGCTCAATTCCTTGTCTCTGACAGGGACTGAGCTTGTTCTCTGGAGTCCCCCCAGCCTCCCAGCTATGACAGCCCGACAGCATGAAGATGCCTCCTCCTATCTGATCTAAGTCCCTCCTGCCAGACTGCCTGCAACAATGTGCACACAGTGGGGAAGAAAAAACACTGAGATGCCAGGCAGGAGGAAACGAATGAAAAAATGAAAGCAAATCAAGTGAAGAATTATAGCAAAGGGCTGAGCGGTAGTGGGTTCATTCCTTCATAGTCAAAAGGAAAAGCATGTGCTATTTTAAGATCTATTTAAGACAATTGTATATTCACCCACCCAAGGGACAGATGTTTAGCATCTTCTGTGCTTTAGTCCCCATGCTAAGCTCTATAGATATAGGGACAAATACGGATATAGAAACAGAATATAGGAACAGGATATATGAATGAACTCTGTCCATGATGAACATTCCTATTAAAAAGGACGACAGTTAGAAAACAGTGTTATGGTTTGTCATTTATTCCTTCCCCCATTCAGAGAGGACCTACTATGTTCTAGTAGCTTAGGATATGAGCAAGATAATTTCAGGATGTTTACTCTCCAGCAGGGAACTAGTTAACCAATAACTGTTTCTGATGAATAGACAAATTCTGTAGTACCAATGACATTGGGTTTTCTTAGAATTAAGTGAGTTAATATATGTAAAGCACTTTGAACAGTGTCTGGCCTATAATAATCAATATGATTGTCACAAAAGAAAGGTACAGTGTGAATTGAGAGAAAAATTAGAAACCTAATATTCTCTTGGAGATCAGAAAAAGCCCCTTAGAGGAAACAACATTTAAATGGAGACCAAAAGTACGAATCTAGGCTAATCAGGCAAAGGAGGGGTGAAGGCTGGAGCAAGCTTTCCTGGAAGAGAAATCAGCATTGTGCAGACACTATGGGGCAAAGAACTTGAGACAGGAAGGGCAAGCTGGAGTATAGATAAAGGAGAATAGAACAGGCTTCAGGGAGTGTTCTGTGGAGAGCCCTATGGCTGGGCAGGGTGCGAGCCGGAATTCAGACAGCAGGAGTCCAGTCAGCCTCTCGGAGTGCTCCAACCCTCCTGAGTTCACACTCAGCATCCTGTAGTGCTGATGACTACTGTTTCAAAGGGGGCGGGGGCGGTCCAGTTAGGCTCAGACCTCTCTTGATGCACTTACCAGGAAATGGGTCCTGGCAGCTGAGTAGAATCTGCCTGAGTCAAGCCATATCTGAAAATAAAACTACCTCCAGTGGAAGACCCCCAATCGAATCACCCATGATCTTTCCTATTAAAACTTGTTTATTTCCATCACCTGAAGAACAAAGCTCTCAGACAAATAGAGAATTGAAACACCTTAGAATCAGGATCCCAGGATTGTCTCCTCCCAGATGCAAGATGGAAGGGATTTATACTGTGGAGACCAGTTCCCAGGCACCAAAACAGCGCATGAATAGAAAGAAACAGCTCAAACGCCTCATTTCAATGAGGTATTTGCAGAGAAAGACCTGAAACAGCTCAAAATTGGGCAGCAGATACAGTTTGGGAATGTGGATCCTTCCTACAAATGCTGGATCTGCAAATTGGTGATGAAGGACGGGTCATCCTCTGGCTAATGCTGCCTCTCCTTTGGTTTTCATTCATGGAGCCCTTACACCCTCACTCCCACCCCCCAGGTCTGAGCACAGTGTGTCAGTGTGTGAGGACTTCACTTATCAGGCAACATCTGTCCCACCCAGAGGGAAAAATTCCTGCAACTCTGCAGGTGGCCAGTTTCAAGTGCCCACAGTTTGCGATCCAAAACCTCTGGTGCCCTGTCTGCCCAGATGGCTAACATACCCCAAGGGAGAGCACTGTGTTTACCCTCACAAAATACAAAAATGTCCTGTTCATTCTTTCCTTAGGATAGACAGTACCACCTACCCTACTCTTGCCTTTCTAAGAGGCTACATTCAGCGATTCCAGAATGATCTCTCTTCCAAGTAGTCTCTCTCCCTTCTTGGGTATAAGGATGGCCACTCTGTGATCCTAAGGGCACTTTTCTGAAGTCACGTGAATGCTATGGACTGGCTAGCACTACTTCAACAAAGAAGAAAAATGTACACATATATATCATCTTAATGGCAGATCATATTATAAAGCTTTTAGGATGATCCTGGTCAAGAAAACTATGAGAGAGCACTAGTTAAAGACCTCTACTTTTAGCCCTGGGGGAGTAACAAAGAATGGATTTATCCTGCTGTCTTAAGGAACTAGAAAACAAAGTGAATATAAGAATCCAAATTTTTATCATTGGATAATATAGCCAAGGCAGCACAGGACAGTCATCCCTAAGGGAAGGGAAAAAAAAAATGAGTGAGGTCAGCAATTGCCTCAGCTTACTCAAAGAGAGCTTCTAGGCATCAGTGCAGGGAGCAGGGGCCCAATGTCAAGCCTGGTGGCCTGCTGAGCTGAGAGAGTTCAGAGTTCAGGGAGGTCAAAGCAGCCAAAATTCACAAGCAGAGTATCAGAGAGCAGAAAACAAATTACAATCCTTCTCATCTAGTTTCCTCTGAAAACTGACCATGAGAGAATGTATGTGCCTGTGAGACCCAAAGCCAGGGACAGAGAAAATGACCACACATCATACTGGTTGGGCCTCTTGCATGGTCCATCAGACAGAATAAAAAGTTCTCCTTACAAAGAGCTACTTTTGAAAGAACACTAGCTGCTTAACACAACAAACATATAATTTCTACATATGGAGCAGTCCAGCTTGAGTATTCTGGTCAGCACTGTGAGTAAAGGCAGGATCAACAGTCAATCGTGAACCTGGGCTGAGGCAGACTTTGCCACGTCCGACATTGTCTTCAGGCCTGCCCTGGGTGTGGGCATCTCTCCAGCAGATCAGGGAGGAAACAGAGACTGGACTGGAAACAGTGTACTTGTTTCTGAACCACTTTGTCCTGGAAGTCACACATATCATATCTTCTCTCATTATTTGGGAAGACATTGTCATGTTATCTTGTGTACAATAGGACTTGAAAATGGAGTCTCTGCTTGAGCAGCCACTTTTCAATATCAGTAAGTCATGGTTTCTCTAGTAGATATAAGAAAAGTCTGGCCGAACTTACTTTGTTTCAACAACTGATCCCAGAAAGAAAGATGAGGGATAATTGGTGGAAATTAATATGATCATCATTTAAAAATCAAATCAGGACTAAAAAATTACCCCAAAATGCAAAGTGTACAGTCATGTGCCACATAATGACATTTTAATCAACACCTTACCGCATATATGATAGTGGTCTCATTATATTATAATAGAGCTGGAAAAAGCCTATAGTCTAGTGATGTCATAGTTACCATCATGACATCATAGCTCAACGCACTAATTATGTCTTTGTGGTGATGCTGATGTAAACAAACCTCTTGCACTGCCAGTTGTATAAAAGTACTATTATTTACAGTAACCAATACTTGATAATGATAATAAACACTATGTAACTGGTTTATTTATGATAATATACTTTTTATCATTATTTTAGAGTATAGTCTTTCTACATAAAAAACAAAATTTTTCTGTAAAAAAGTGTGCTATTATGCTGGCAGCAGCCCCACACACTTGTGTTTATTGCATCTCTTGATTGCATCATTTTCTCTTGTGCCTGATTTAATTTCCTGTTGTTTTGTACAGTAACATGCTATACAGGCTTGTATCCTGCAAGCAATAGACTAAACCATACAGCCTAGGTGTGCAGTAGGCTATATCATCTAGGTTTTTGTAACTGATGTTCTCACAACAGTGATGTTTGCATAATGCCAAATTCAACAAAAGATGTATTTCTCAGAATGTGTCCCGTTGTTAAGTGATGCATGACTGCATTACTTATTGTATTGATTGCCTACCATCCCACTGCAAACTTACAATCCTTCTCATCCAAACCTAGTTCAAGCTTCAACCAATCTCTGATGAACTGCTTTGGACAGTTGATGATTCAGTTCTATTTTTGTCCTTGAAATCATCATCATCATTTTACTGGTAACCAGCATTTGAAGAAATAAGTGGCAAATTCACATTTAAGGAAAATAGTCAATATTAGAGAAATGCTCTTTTTTTTTCTTGTGTCCGTATTCAGGTGCCCCACCTGTCATTATTGAAGTGTCAAAGTTCAGAAAAAATATGTGTTTGCCATCTTTTCTGACACTTTTCCTCACTGCTGCACGGTTGCTTCCATCTGGCTACAGCCCTTTGAGGGGTGTCAGTGGCAGGAATGTCAGGATGGTTTCATGATAACACACGAATCATGATAAGATTACTTCCTTGATGTAGACACCCCTCCAAAACTAGTGCTGTGGCTCAAAACCAATAAAAATGAGCCCCCCAAAAAGTCAGTGTCATGAATATTTTTCCTAATAATCCTTTAAGGATAAGTCTATTCCTTCCAGTGACAAAAAGCCTGACTTCAGCTGCAAAAAAAAAAAGTAACAGGAGAGTTTCTGCAGCTAAAATCATCTTTTGTGAATGCAGAGAATGAATATAAACTGTAGGTGGTTGGTTCAGGTTCGGCCTACACTGCCTGTGCCAAGGTGGGGCCTCTAGCTCTCCAAGCATTTATTTGCATGAGAAAAAAACAAAAAACAAAAACCAATAAGACCTTTCTGTGTTCTAGGGCCTAGGCAAAAGATGAGAGACAGGGCATTGTCTACTATCCCAGCCCATGTATTCAGTTGGAGCCCAAGGAGGGCAAGTATTTTCATGTGTGAAACATCATATACACCAAGGAATAGAACGATGTTGTGGCTTCTTCTTTTTCTTTCTTTTCTTTTTCTTTCTTTCTTTTTTTTTGGTAGCCCTGAGAGGCAATATTTTAAACAGGACCAGGCATTCTCATAGAGGGAGGGAATAGCAGCAGAAATGGCATGGTACATCGACAACACCATCAAGGAAGCCTCAGTAGAAGAACATAAGAGGTCATGAGATATCTGGGAAGAAGGAAAAAGGAAGCAACCTAGGGTGACTTGGGTGGTGAAGACAGGTCAGGGAGATAGGTGCAGTCCTTCAGGTACTCAGATAGGAAGATAGGCCAGCAGTGTTTATGTAACAGAATTTATAAGACATGATGGCAAAGCCTAGGGTCATTGTGGTTTTATTTTTAGTGATCTGAAACAAAGTTCCAGATATTCTGGTACAGTACCCATTTGCATCAGTGCTAATCACTATTTTTAGAATACAGTCAGAAATACACTTTCATCACAGCTGCCAAAGTGGCACATGGAGAACAGATTTACCTTCAGCACCTGGGTCCTAGCATATCACACGTGACAGAAGAATGCTAGTTATTGGAACTTCTTTGGTGTTAGAATTAGTGCCTCTGAGGGATGTGCTATTAAGAACTGGATATATTAAATAGGGAGCAGCATATATCACTTATACAATTTTTTATAAACTCTCTAAAGTGGTCAAATATTTTTAAATCTCTCAAAAGGATTTGGGGCGTCGGAGCCTTAGGAGGTAACATGTATGTCAATATCTACATAGACCAAATTTCTGAAATGACGGAAGACTTTGCTTGACATAGAAAGAAGGTCTATGGAAGATGTATTAAGATGGCATCAAGTTGTGTCTGTAGTGTGTGGACACTTGTGTAGGTGATGTGATAGGTGGGGAAGCCCAGAGTAAGGCCCAAAGTGTACTCTAACTGCAGGAGATTTTATGAAGTACAGTGACAGTGCCTAGAAAAAAAATTTTAAGCATGACTCTACCAAGTCATTTAGATATTCAAGACTCACAGGTCCCTGAGGCAAAGCAGGATAATAGTTTTAAAAATGTACAAGCCCCTGCACAAAAGGTCATCTGAGACCTAAAAACCACTAAATGCCTCAGCACCTTTGCTAACTACTAAACTACACTTAAACAGCAGCTGGGCATGTAGAGACCGTTGGGACCCGTGGGTCAATTTTCTTGACCCTGAAATGCAGGGCAGAGAAGACCCTGAACAGATTAGATTAGAGAAGCTGCTCTGGAAAGCTTTTCAGAGGGGGCACAGGATGAAGTCAGGCAAAGGGGTTCAGGTGGCATGCGGTTGTTAAACACTCCTTGACCTGAAATGGCACTCTGAAAGTTCACATTTGGAGCTGAATGTTCATTGTTAGTAAAGTTAATCCTGGAGGAGGAAGAGGGACAGTTAGTAACAGAGATTCTTCAGCAACAGGGGAGGACAGGATAAGCAGCACCGAAGGCCTCAGGAGTAGGAATTGATATGGATGTCAGATCACCTTGGAGTCAGTCCTATCCCTGAAGGCTTTGTGAGGGGACAGCCAGTCTTGTCTTCCAGGCAATACTTTCTGGATATTAGCCTGTTATTTTGCTATCCTAAGGAATTGAAATGTGAGCAAATCAGTCAGGAAAACCACTTTCTAGTCTCTGTAGAAGCAGGTCTGAAAAAGAGCATAGCGTTTTAGAGGCCAGGGATTCAGCCTTTGCGGGGAGGTGGGTGCTTGAAGCTGCATCTATGGCAACAAAGTCAAAGGGGGCACCACTCAGCTCTCACAGAGGAATACCTCTAGAAATCTCTAAGACTTTCTGAGAGCAAATGCATTTATTATCAGTAAAGCAGGTGTATTAGTTTCTGTTGCTGCTGCAACAATTAACACATGCATAATGACTTAAAGCAGTACACATTTATTATCTTATATTTCTGGAGGTTAGAAATCCAAAATCAGTCTCACTGGGCCAAAGTCGAGATGTCAGCAGGGCCGATTCCTTCTGGAGACTCTGAAGGGAGAATTGTCTCCTTGCCTTTTCCAGCTTCTTGAGGACATTTGCATGCCTTTGCTTGTGACCCCTTTCTCCATCCTCAAAGCCAGCAGTGTAGCATCTCCAACTCTTTCTGACCCTCAGACTTCTGCTTTTCTGATCACAGTGCCTTCTTTGATTATGACATTCTTATATCCCTCTTATAAGACCTTTTGTGATTATATTAGTCCCTCCCAAATATTACAAAATAATCGTCCATGTCAAAAACCTTTATTTTAATCACACCAGCAAAGTCCCTTTGTCAAATAAAGTAAAAACTTCACAAGTTCTGGGGATTAAGACATGGAAATTTTGGGGGCCTAGGTGAGGGGCATTATACAGCCTACTACAGTAAACAGAATATGGCAGAATAGAATGGTGCTGACAATATACCCTTAGTGATTCGAAAGCAAATGTCCTCCTGGAATGATGGTGATAAACCAGAAGGGCCTAAAGCAGAAGCCATTATGTTACTTTCAAGTAAAGGGGTTTAGAAAGCAGTTTCTTGAGAGCTGTCTTTTTTCTTCATGGATAAATGAGAGCTTGGAGAGGAAATAAAAAATATGGAAGCACTGGGCGGCAAGAAGTGACCTCACTACCTGTACCAGACACCAGTGTTCAGTGTTTTATTTAGGGTAGAGTTGGTAGAGCAGCACGTTGTTTTGATGATGATGATGATGATGATGATGATGATGATTAGGGGACTCTTAAAGTCTAAGTATGGGGTGAGGCATTCTCTCTAGCTATGTGGGAGACAGAAATGCTGGCATAAAACTTAAAACTGTAAAGAAAGAACTGGAGCTTGGGATGGGGTCTAGGAAACCACACCTACCTATCTAGCCTAAACTCATTTCCGGACACACCCTCTTTGATTCAAAAACAGCTGCCAGCAGAGAGAACTTAGAAAAATCTTCTCCAAGATTGGGAGCAGTGGCAATGACTATGGTAGTCATGCCAGAAAGGCCAGTGCTGGGCTGGAAGATCCTGGTCTAGGTGGCTTTCTTTAAGAAAATCAAAACTCTGCTTTATGCCCAGCATAACTTTCAGTGATCCTGGGAATGGTAGACAAGAAGGAGCATTGCCCAGAACCCCTTCAAACCAGACTGGCTGACCAGCTGCAGGCACGTGCTCAGTAGACAATTTAGAACTGTCAGCTCCTTCAGGGTGGGCTGCAACTGCTAAAAGCCACATCACTCGAAGCTGCGCCCTGCCTGAAACAGCCCACATGTGGTGACAGTGCAGCAGGGTCTAAATGTATGGCCATTTTGGATGGAAGCAGAACACTCTGAAAAACAGTACTTTCTCCAGAGCTCTCTACCAGTTTGGCCAAGGCTTTGCTGGCCTGAATTATGGTTTGACCTCTCCCTATGCCCAATTCTTCTTCCTCCTTTCCTTAACAGATGTTAATTCTTAATAAATATCTTGCTTCCCAAACAGTACATAGTTTGCATTTAAATAGAAGTCACTTTGCCTTACAGAAGCATGAGCAGACTCTAAGACCTGAAATTGGGAGCAGAGAAGGGCCTGAGCAGGGCTCAGTGGCAAGGCAGGGCATTATCCTAAGGAGAAATGTAGAAATGGAATGCTTGTTCAAAACCTAGCATCCTCGGAAGATCTTGTTATGGCAATGTGTGCCATGATGGCAGCTCCTTGGTACTAGCCACCTGGCATGGTGTATGCTTTGAAGGAAAGCAACTGTGTACTCATGAACTAAGAAGGCAGTACCTCGGAGACCAGGTATGCAGCCCCGTTGCAGAGGTAGCAGGAATTTCAACTGATGAAGGCCTCTTAGCAGCACAGATAGAGTTGTTCTTAGCAGTGACAACATGCTGCAGCCAGAAAGAATAGCAGAACACATAGGGTATTCCTGTTCTTTCTCTGCCTGGCATTTGAGACAACTGTTGCCTCCCCTCAATTCTCGTTTGGATTAAGTGGGTTCTTAGGGTCCTGGATAGTTCAGGCTATGCACTTTAGAGCTTGAGGCACTACCTCCTCTGGCATGAGGGTCTTTTAGCCAATTGAAAATATAAAAGAGATGCAGATATATTTAAACTCAAACTAGCAGAAAAGGCCATAAAGATATCATTTAGATATTTGAAGTAACACTATCACTACATTCCATGTACGGAAGAAAAGTTATTTGATTTTCTTTCAGTATAAAAGTGTCCAATGAATATTGCTCCTGAGTGTACAGAATGGGGTAGTGGACAGAGTAGACTTACATTTCTTCTCCAGAAAAGGAGGTAGAACACCGAGGGAAGACAAACTTTGGTTTCAGAGGAATGGCTCTGGAAGCCCTCTCCTCTCTTTGTTTTGTCTTGACAGCAGGTTGATTACAGCAGACCATGGGTCATGCTTCTCCTTGAAATAACTGTAGGAACTCAGAGATTTTGTGCAGTCTGCTACTCTTGTTCAGAAGTTGTCATCAATAGTCATACAAGGAAGACTATGTGTCATTAGCCTATATCCCTGTGCACCTAACACAACAATATAAAGATCGTGGTGATAACTTTTCATATTATCTTTCTAAAGCAAGGATTCAAATAGTGCAAGTCCCCAGGAAGTAAAGGTTTGGGGATGTTTCAGTTGATGCTGTGCCTGTAGGAGAGACACTGAAGTTAAGAGTCTCTGCCAGAGAGTCCAGGTCAAAGCATCTCATCAGGGAAGTGAATCAGACCCAGTCTGAAGCTGCATGGACCACAACTAGGTAGGTCCTAATCATACATGGCTCATGCAAAAGTGCTGCAGATAACAGCATTGCTGCTCTTTCACCTGGGACTCTGTGTGGCCTAAAGAAGACAGTAAGAGAAAGGTATAAGCTCTATGTCTCTGGGGAAATGTCTGGAGTCCCTGCTTCTGTGTTTGAAGCAGGTAGCTCTCAACAGTCTGTACTAATTAGCAGTGTCACATTTAGTTTTAAGGCATGTCACAAGCAATTTGTTGGTAATAATAAAGTAGAAATTTTTTTCAGTAATTTTTCTTTATAAATTAGATTAATGTGTTAAGATTTATTTGATTGTAAGTGAGAAATAGCCAAATTGAGTTAGTTTGAGAGAGAAGAGGAACTCCCTGCAAGCTCTATGTAACTACAAGGGTACAGCTAGATGTCAACCTGGGACTAGGAATCCAATGTCCCCAGGGCATGCTCATTTCACCTTTCTCATCTACTTTTCTCTGCATGTTAGATTTATTCTCACTGCAGGTCAGTCTCCTCTACCTGGCAGGAGACACAGCTACAAACAATTCGCAAGCCTCACATGTCACACACATTTTGCCAACAGAGAATCCTAATTCTCTGTTCCAAGTTTTAGTCTGAACATCTCTAAGGAATGATTTCTATTGGGTAATCATGCAGCCACTGCATAAACAATCTACTTGGCCAAGGTGTGTCAAATTCCAATTCTCCTACCTGCAAAAGAAGTCCACATCTCCCAGATAAACCTATGTTGGCCAGATCCAATCTCTAAACCACTTAAATAACAATTATTCTGGTCCAGTCTTCAACCTCTCTCCACCACCGTTTAGATTCTGGTCTGGAACTTACAGTCTGTCAGTAGGCATCCCCCTGCATCCTAAACTCCTTCTCTAAAAATGATTTGCATATTCTCCTAACTGCCCTCAAAGATCTACATCTCTCAGGTGTAGGCTGCTTTCTCTCTCTCACTGTCTCTTTAAATACCTTGGGTCTGTACTCCTTGCTTTCTGTTGCTTCTTCCAAACCAGTTCTTCCGTACATCCACAAGCCTTGAGAATCAGGTCATTAAACTGTATTTACCTCTGTCCCTCCTTCTTTCCCTCATACTTTGACTTACTGTTAATTTTCCCCTGTTCAGGAATGATTTGAGCACTTGCTCCATTATCATCTTGTCCACCCCCATCTTTCATATCTGTGAGGACAATTCATCTAATACCCTGCTGTTATATCTTCATTTTATGGGCCGGTGGGAACTGGATTGGGTGCAGAGGACAAAAGAGAAGGAAAATGTAGTTAAAAAAAAAATTAAGGCCTATGCTCTTCCTTGAATTATATATGATTGTTCTGTAGGTAGTGCAGGAAAGGGTGTCCCAGGGGAAAAGAACAGTATGGACAGCCTCACAGAGACTAGAAATAGCCTCACTCATTTTATAAACTGGAAGTAATTTTGACTGGCCAAAACATAGGTGAAGCGAAAGGTGCAAAATGGTGAGAGAACACAGTAGAGATTCAAACATTGGAAGGCTATCTATGCCATATTTTAAGAGTTTCTTAATTTTCTCATTTCTACAATAAAGGACAGTTGAATAGTTTAGCACCTGTCCATATCTTGATCACAGTGTTTTACACATTATATAATATTTTGCTTCTCAGGCTCTCTCTTTTGACTGTGGCTTCTTAAATTTAGGAACTGTTTCGTTCATCTTTATATCTCCCTTATCTAACACAGAACACACAAAATAGGTGTACTATGTTTACTATATAAAAGAATAGACTTTTGTGAAATGCCTGAGGATTGACCATTCATAGGATTTTTATAGAGAAAAATATAATGACAAAAGTATTACAAGTTAGGAATAATAAATAACATTATGACAAACCTTAGAAACTCAGCCAATCCACAGCCCACAATCCTCAGGAATAAATATGTTGTGACTGACAATTTTCAAGACTAGTCCAGGAAACCATGATTAAGCTGCCCTGAGTTGGGAGTTTGTAAACAGGGATAATATTTTACATGGCTTTACTGAGTTAAAACCTACAAGGTGCTTTTCAGGTACATCATTTTATTAAATCCTCTCCATCAAGTTTGAGATAATGAGAGTTAGGTCTTATTATCCTCACAATGAAGAAAGTAAGGCCGAGATTATAAGCCTCTTGGCCAAGGTCATACAACAAATAAGTGGCAGAACCTGAATTTAAACTCAGATCTTTGGTTCATAGTACAGTGGTCCTTCTGTCACTTTGCACTGCCTCTAGATTACAGCGAGGACATTTGACATTGGAGAGACTGTAAGTAACGAGTGAAGTTGTTATATGGCACCACTATAAAAAAAATACAAGGTTAAAGCCATCTGTGCTAATAAGTGTGTGAATTGACAACAAAAACTGGCAATACTTTTATCCTTTCACTGCTTATGCTATTGGTCAGACCCTTGTATTATGTCTGGTCTTTCAAGAGTGATGTGCAGAAATATAAGAGGGATTCAGTCTATTATATCTGATCTGTGAAAGAATACTATAGGAAAAAAATTATGTTTGCCATTTCCACAGAGGGCATAACCTCACAGGAAATTAGCACATTGCAGCAATACAAATATAGGCTAGACCGAAGACTGACTATGAGGGCTGTTTGATGCTGAGAATGCATTTTTAAAGCAGGATATGAAATCTCTATCACTACAGATTTGAAGACTAGGAGAAATTCTGTTCAGAGTATGTTGAAAAGCCTAGAAGCAGAAATGTATGTAAATTAACTCTCCTTTATCTCTTCCATGGTGGGATGTGGCAATGGTGGCCTCAGGGCTCACCCTGAACTTTTCATCCATCTACGCCTGTCACCTTATGTTACTATGTAGTTTGCTTACTATAAGTACATTTGTTTTGGTCTCTTTGTTTTCTAAAACATGTGAAATATGATTTAGGTTTACATTCCCAAAGAAAATCTGCCATCTGAAAGGTACCACCTGTTGATGATATCAGAGGTGAAAACAGAAAACTGAAAGAAACTAAACCATCTGCCCCTTTCTTAATTTGGTTCCTCACCAAAACCATAACCATGTTAGAAATATCACACACTTTTTAAAAAGGTATTAGTTATTGTTTTCACTCTTTACTAATTGCTTTATTCTACACCCTTCCCCAGATCTGTCTGTCTGTCTGTCTGTCTGTCTGTCTGCCTGCCCTTCCCCAGATCTGTCTGTCTGTCTGCCTGTCTCTGTCTCTGTCTCTGTCTCTGTCTTTCTCTCTCCAATTTCCTGTGCTCAACTTCCCTGCTCAGCTCCTGTAGACTCGTGTTTATGGCTTATTTTACAGAGTCAAAACACTTCATATTCAGGCTTCTTCTTTTTCTCTGCCTTCTGTATTTCCCAGGTATACTGTCTTCTCATGATGTGCCTGAAGAAGGACATTCAGTTTTTCTCTTTTTCTTTTCTTTTTTTTTCCTTTCCTTTTCTTTTCTTTTTTCCTCTCCTCTTCATCTTCTCTTTCTTTTCTTTTTTTTTCTTTTTATTTTTCTTTCTTTTTCTTTTTCATTTTTTTTTCCTTTTTGCCTACAGTGATGTTTCAGGCTTAATTTACTCTAGGACCTACTCGTTCATCTTTCTGGATGTCCAAGGTGTCCGTAGAGCTCTCCTCCAACACCATATTTCACATGAAACATTTGTTTTCTATCAGCCTTCTTTACTGTCAGATTTTCTCATCTGTACACAGTAACTGGGAATATGGGGGTGTGAATGATCTTAGCTTTTGTCTCTAATGACACACCATTGCTCTTCGTCATCTTTTCTAATTCTTCCATCACTACCCTTCTGAGTCTCAGCTTTCTCTTGATTTCTTGGCTGCAGTCCCCATTTGAACTGATGATGGAACCAAGGTAAGCAACATCTTTAACAATTTTGATGTCTGCATTCTTCATGTTAAAGTTGTGTATTCCTTCTGTAGTCATAATATTTGTATTCTTGGTGCTCTAATGCAGCCCTGCTTTGGCACGTTCTTCTTTCACTTTCATCAGAAGGCATTTCAAATTATTGTGACTTTCTGCCAGTAAGATTATATCACCTGCATATTTTTAGTAGTTGCTATTTCTTCCACCAATTTTCACTCCTCCTTCATCTGAGTTTAGCCCAGTATGTATGTACATGTATAGTTTTTTAATGCTTTTCTTCTTACATCATTATACATTATTGTTAAGTTTTATGTGATAGGTTTCAAAAATGACAGAATTTCTTTCCTCCATGCATCCATGCCTCCTAAAGATGTATGACTCTGAAAGAACTTTCACTCTGAATCTGGACTCAGCCTGGGCACTTCTTTAGCTTATGGGGTGTCAACAAATGTAACACAAGTAGAGGTTTTAGAAGTGTTTGGCCTTGGATTTTGTCCTCTCCTGCTGCTGTCTTTAAACACTATGACCATGCTGTGAAGAAGCCTGCTGAAGAATGAGAGGTGCCATATAGAGATAAGCCATTCTGCTGAAGGCACCCTACAGATCATTGGGGCTGCCAGCTGCCAGACATGGACTTAAGTCCATCTTAGATCATCCAGACCCCACCCTACACATCTGTTGACCGCTGTCTTATGAAAGTCCAACAAGGATTAATCAGGACTGAGTTAGAATAGACCAAAATAACTGCAAACTAATATACAGAATCATAAATTAAATAATTTGTTTTTTACCACTCAGCTTTTGTATAGCTTTTTATACAGCTATAGGTATATACGTATATAGGTATAGGTATAAATTGATGAGTCCATAAAATTAGAAATATCAAGATTTGTTTCTAAACTTTTCCCCTTTGGGTTGATATTGTTTATTTTAGGAAAAAAACCCCAAACCTAAAAATACGTACAGAGACAAATGAATTGAACACCCATGAACACAACACCTAGATTTAAATATTATATTTGTTTCAAATCATTTAATGTAGAAAAAAATTATTACAAATAAGGTTGACCTCTCCCCAAACCCATTCTTCTTCTTAAATTACTCTCATAAATTTAGTATGTATTCCCCTTGTCCAAGCTTTTCCACTTTTATTATATATAGATATGCATATTTTCTTTAGATAGAATTTTTTCTTAATTAATGTGGTTGATATATATATTAAATTATATGTAAATTTTCTTCACGTATGTAAGTTTGAATTTATTTTTTCATCCCCCATTAATGGACATTTAGGGTCACTTCCAACATGAAAAATCGTTTGTCTATAAAGATTCCTGTATATATCTCTTTGTACACATATGAGGGAATTAGCTAGAAACAAATATTAAACCATTTAATGTATATTTTCTCAATTTTACAAGAAATTGTCAACTCTCCAAATAGCAATAATAATTTGAGTTTTAATTAGCAATGCATTAGTTTTAATTTCCTCACATGAAATAAATACTTGATTTTTTTTTTTTTAGGCAACAGGTAAAGAGTCATAAAATTATTGAAAGAGAACTTTGTGCAAAGACTTACAATAAGTGTTAATATGTTAATATGTTTTTAATCTGATAGATAAAAATAGCCTCTTGTTTTATTTGATTTTATTGATTACTGATAATATACAGCATTTCTTTATATATGTATTAGTCATACAGTCCTGTGAATTTCCTTTATATTTCATTTGTACATTTGTCTATTGTGCTTATCTTTTTCTTATTGTTTTTTAAAAAGTTTTTTATTTAGATATTGACCTCTAGTTTTATATGAATGTTGCAAATATTACCTCCAGCTTTGTTTTTGGTTTTTGCTTTGTCTATAGTATTTTAACCATATGGAAACTTAAAATGTAATGTGAATTTATGTAATAAATTTTAATTTAGTATGTGGGCTCATTTTGTTGTTTAACATTTTGTTTAACAAATTTCTTCTATCAAGTTCATAAGATATTTACATATATGTTCTCTAATAATTTTATAGTTTTGTATGAAACCCATGTGGAATTGAGATTTTGGTAGAATGAAGAAGAAATTATATATCATTTTATGTGGAAAAAATATCCATATGCATTTTTAAACATTTTTGCTTTCTAAATTAATTTTAAGAATCATCTCTATGAAATCATAAAGCTTTAAAAATGCTTGGCTCTGGTTCTACATTTTCTATTCTGCTCTGTTGATTTTTTTTGGTCTATTCTTACTTCAACATCACATTCTTTTAATTATTATAACTTTAAAGTAAATATTGACAAATGGTAATATAAATCTCTTTCTTATTTTGTAGAACTGTCTTGGCTATTCCTATCTATTTATTATTTTATATTAGACATAATATTTTAAGTTTTACAAAATGTCTCGAGATTATGGTTAAAATTTCATTGCATTTAAAGATTAAATTGAAAAATTATATTAAATTTTCTTATCAGAATAATAGCTATCTCCCTATTTATTTAGATCTTCTTTGATGCCTTTCATGAGTTTTATATTTCTTTCCATAACAATTCTGCACATTTTCGTTATATTATTCCAAAGGACTTTTGTAATTTTTTATTGTTGCTACAAATAAGATTTTTATTTGCTGTTACAGTTTCTCTTTGATTATTCCTGGAAAAGAGGAATGTTCTTTAATGTACTCAGATTATGTCCAACAACTCTACTGTACTTTTTACGTCTATAGGTTATTTTGAATTTCTATGAATGCAATCACATTTTAAATAAATTTAAAAGTATTTCCATTCCTCCTTTCCATTTATAAAACACCTTTTTTTGTCTTATTGTACAATCTTTAATATACATTTAGATCCCAAATGTTTATTGAGAAGTTACATATGACAGACTGTTTAGATGCTCACAATACACAGCATATAATACAGAAAAAATAATTATTCTCTCATGTAGCCCACATTAAACAAGATACACCATATATTATATATGTATATATCTGTGTGTGTATCTATAATATCATGTTATCATGTTAAACAATCATAAGTGGTATAAGAAAAAAATATAATTCAGGATTAGTGGGTTTAGGATCTAGAGGGCATGTGTTGCTATTTAAAATAGGATTATCGGTGTAGGCCTTAATGAAGTGATAGTTGAGGAAAGATTGAAGAAGGCAAAAGAGTTCACTTTGTAAATATATGGGGGAAGAGTACTCCAGGTGGAGGAAAATTCTCAGATAAGGTTCCAAGCAGTGGAAAAAGTGAGAAATAAGAAATAATTGAATTCTGTTTGTTGTTGTTGTTGTTGTTGCTGTTGTTGTTTTTGTTGTTGTTGTTGAATTGTATGTGATTTTAGAGAGAAAATAAGCTCTCAAGAAAGACTATAAGTTTTGTGGTCTAAGCAGCTGGAAAGATAAATGTTTTCTCAACCAAGAAGGGAAAGATCGAGCTTAAGTAAGTTAAGGAAGGGAAGAAGAAGAGTCTAATTTTGGACGTAGAAAGCTTGAGATGTTTACATATCCAAATAGAGATATTGAAGTGGTAATTTGAAATTAACAAGAGAGATGTCTGATTGGAAATATAAATTTGAGTGACACTGGCAAATAGAAAGTATTTAACGTGAAGAAAATAAATGAAGTTATTAAGACTGAGGATAGAGCCCTTGGGCACTTTAAGAGATTGTAGAAAAAATGAGGAACCAGGAAAGGTGAGGGAGAGAGAAGAGCTAGTTAGAAGGAAAGCTAAGACTACAGCTTCCTAGAAACTAAATGAAGAATGTATAACAATGAGGAAAGAAAAAATCATAGACAGGTCAAGTAGGATGGATCTAAGAGTTAAACATTAAATGTAATAATGTGGAAGTCATCAGTGACCTTAATAAATTCATTTTCAATAGAGCGATGGGGATAGAATCCTCTTTCGGAGATATGAAGAGGGAATGAAGAGAAAAATCTGAAACAGTGAATATAGATAATTCCTTTGAGTTTTGTTGTAAAAGAGAGCTGAAAATTGATACTGTGGATAGAAACAGAGAGAGAGGAAGGAAAAAAAGAGCAGGGAGAGAGAGAATGAGAATGCAAGATATAAAAAAGAGAAACAAAGAGAGACACAGAGAATGGAGAAATAGCGTGTTTATATGCTGATAAAATATCTAATAAAATTTAAAAAATGATATAGGAGACAAAAGGAATTGTAGAAGTGTTGGCCTTGAGACTGTAAACAGGAATGAGATTGAATAGTATATAGCTTGAGAGATTGGTTTAGATAGAGCTAATAATGAATTTCTAATCTAGACATGGACATACCCTTCTATTCTACTCTATTAAAAGCTATTTTTAATATAACTGATTATTAAATTAAATTATATTATTCTATGAGACTTATTTAGATGATCATATTTTTTTTTCATTTTATTGATGTGGTATATTAGTAAGTTATTCCATGTTGAATATCTTTGTATACGTGGAATAAATACTAAGTTGTAATATATTTTTATGCAATATTATTTTCAATATTTTAAAACAATTGTTTCTATGTTTATAAGTTACATGAGTTTATAATTTTTGCATGGTTATTGTTTAATTTGGTCAGTATTATACTAATATTTAAAATGAGTTGAGTAGTTTTGCCTTAAAATGTTATTCTCTAAAACAGTTTCACAAGACAGGAATGATCTCTTTATTTCTCCTTCTTGAAGATTTGGTGAAATCTGTAAAACTGAAACTGAAGTTTTTCTAGAAAGAAGGTTTAATTCTTTAATGATTATTAGTATATTCATATTTTCTATCTCTTCTGCAATCAATTTTGTGATTATGTATAGTTCATATTTTTTAAATGATGGGAACAAAGTTATCCATTGTATTGTCTCAACTTTACCTGTAATTTTGTTACCCTTTCCCATTTTCATTGTCTTGGAATATGTTTATTTGCATATAATGTTTTAAAAATACATTTTATCATAAGCATTAAATTTTACTTACATAGATACATGCAAGAAAAATATTACACAGATGATTCTCTCATTCTGAGAGAACCTATATACTTGAGTTTAATTCTAAAAGAACTTTGAAGTGTTACTGAGTGAGCATATATTACAAGGTTTATTAGTAAATTCAGCTTTCCATAACAAACACCAAATGAGTAAATACAATTTCCCACAACCAATAACTAAACAAATCATTGTACTAATCTTAACATTGAAGCTAACTAAGAGTTATATTTTGCAAGTAAATAAAAACCATTTTGGTTAAAATGTCTTAGGAGAATTTCTTATAAATAAACTAAGAAAATAATTTCATGGCAAAATATGTTTAAAAAATACAATTAAAAAAAGAAGTTATACCACCTGGATAAAAAGCACTTGTATCTACAAATCCTCTACTTGAAATTTCTCATTATTTAACATTGAAATGAGTAGCTTATGATTTATTTGAATTTTAACCAAGGCTGAATCAATGTATTAGGAGTTTATAATGTTTTATTTCTACTTCTCTCTCTTCAAGTTTTCTGTAAGTTTTCTATTGTATTATAATTCATAGAGTTAGCTTTTGGTTTTGTTGAAAATCTATAGATTCATTTAGTTTCTTTTCTGTCAATTATTTTTACCTTTATTTTTATTATTTCCTTCAGTTTATTTTTCTTGGTCTAGATTTGTGATTGAATGCATAACTCATTAATGAGTAACTCAAGTTTCAGATTTTCCTGTTTTTTAACTTAAGCATTTAAAGCTATAACATTTCATTTAAAGCTCTAAAATTTCCTCCAATTACTACATTAGCTGCAGCCTGCAATTTGGTTACATAGTTTTCTTTGCCATTCATGTCTAGATATTTTATAAGCCGTTGTGATTTCTTCTTTAATTCATTACTTAGAAAAATGTTTTTAAATTGCCAAATATATGAGGAGAAGTCATTGAGATTGTATTTTTGTTGATAATACTGCATTGTGGTCAAAGAACTCAGTCTGCATATTTTTTGTGTGTGAATTTGTGATAAATGTACAAATACGGTTATAAACCTTTACGATAATGGTGACCTGCTGTAACATATTCAGCTCTAAAAAATTAGCTATTTGCTTCCGTTCTCTGCCTAGGTGTTTTCTTACAACAGTCTTGTCTTTAAGTGTGGAGGGGAAATAAAAGGTATATGAGATCAAAAGGGGAATGCAATGGGGAGGGCAGTAGGCCTCAGATTTTAGAATTCTCCCTGACCAGTCTTTCCAGATCAGACCAATGCAATGGGTGACATCAAACCTGGACATCTCTGCTGGGCACAGAATCCAGTGTTATTTCTATGGATATTTCAGAGAGAGCTCACAACTGTCATCCAGTGGCTTAAAAATGAAGTTGGGACTGAGTTGGATTTGGATTGTGCATCGAGACCCTTAGGCCTTCTATCAAGTCCTATTTTTTTTAGTTCCCTTTTTTCTCTCCATAGGGCTATACCATGTATAGATTTTCCTTGTAAGCAATCCAAGAAGTCCCATATGTTGAGCTCATATACCTATTAAGTGATAGGCTGTACCTTTTTCCTGCCTCATTACAAAGTGTAAAGCATCATTTGCATTGCTTTGCATCTCTCTTTGTTTCACCTTCCTTTACCTCACATTCAATAGCCTGAGTTTGCACCACTTAAATAGAAAGTCAACACATTAATCCTTGATTCAGGCTCTGTACTCTAGGAATCCCAGACTAAGGCAATTGATACTTCAAGTGAAATATGGAAAGCATATTCTTGAAATTGTTTTGGAGTTGGATTGTCTACCTTTCTGGAAGCAATATAAAGTTTATTGCTGAAAGTTACTGGGATGATAATAAACTCTGGTATAGAGTAGCAGTGCAATACATCTAGGTTTTCATTGGATAAAATGCAGTTAGAAGGTAAGACATTGGAAGAACAAGATTTGTTGTCAGTCAGAATGGGAACCATGAACATTACAAGGCTTATGGAGTAGGTAGATGATTGTGATACCACTAGAGACTATAAAAAAATAACAGTCTGAGCACAGTTATTTGCCAACTTAGTATGTCCTAAAGCTAGAAGGCCTCTCTGGTAGCTTTAAAGGAGACTCTTATGTTCTTTGGTCTCAGATTAAAGTAGGTGGAAAATCAAACCCCAAGTCTAATTATATAACAAAAGTGTAAAGATGACTGAATATGAAGCAACAGAAGTCTTCAATTATTAATGTCAGTGTTCTAGCAATGAAGACTGGAATATAGAGACATGGAATGGAGTCACTTTTATTCATAAACCTAAAAATATTGAACATACCAGTTTTCCTGATATTTTTGGCAGGAAAATTCTCAAGAGAAAAACAATCCCTTCTCTATTGACAGAAAAAAAACATATCCTCCTTTTACTGAGAGATAATGTGATAACCTCATCTAAAGAATATTCTTCACAGTATAATTTTATTCTCAACACGATCCCTCCTCATTGTCTTCTCCGGGCTGATGATCAGAGTCAAATCTAAGGACAAACTAAGGAGATGGTGGTACAGTGGGTGGGGGGGTGGTAGATTTTTTCTTCAGGAAGATACAGTCTACATACCGAAAGTATTTCAGAACCTGGCAATATGTAGAAGGAACCTGCAGAAAACATGCAGGAGTGGATCTTAGAGGTATTAAAACAAGGTTGAATTACAAAGTTGGGTAATAGAGAACTCGCTGACCTGGGGCTACTCTCCCAAAATTCAGGGGTCAATATTTTGGCAAGGACTTCTGGAATAAATTCTAAAAGTATCAGCTGGAATGGCTTTTTGAAATCCAGACTCAACAATTGTCTACACTAAAGTAAGTAAATATGTCAGTTTTGAAGAAGGGATAAGAAGATTTAGGAAGCTGGAGATGTGAAATATACTATGTATAACCTAGGATTCTACCATTTCACTGCATTCCATAGGAGGGTCCAGAAGACACACATCACTAGGATAGTAAGGAATACTTTGGTGATAGGTGCATGGACATTGCTGAGATGAGTAGAAGCTATCTTCTGAAGGCTATGGTAGATAGTGGGTGTTGCTGCCTTTGAACTGGCATTTTTTTTTATATCAATATCAATATTGGGATTATAAAATGAAAGTAGCTACATGGCAGCACATAACTATCAAAAATAAGGTAAGTTTAATTGCTGCAATAGGTAAGAAGGCTGCCTTAACCCACAAAAATATATGGTAGTAGCGAACAGATCATGGTGCTTTTAAGGGCGAAACAGAAGGAGAGAAGACTAGGGTATTACTAGGTTTATATAATCAGGAAAAAAAAAACAGAATGCAAGTAGCAGGTTAATGTTAACTGACATAATAGTAAGTCACAGTTCCTCACCTAGTTATCAGATTTAAGCTGGTTCACAGAATAAGAACCCACTGATTGAAAAGAAGGCAATGTCTTCATCGAGAATCATCCTGCTACTTCACTACAAGAGCTTGCTATAAATATTTTTCTGATCCTTTCCCAAAGAATTTAAGAAAAGTTCTCACTACGCAGTGGGGAAATAGATATTACTGTAACTGTTAGCTAGTGAGTCTGAACTTACACTTGTATCATGAAATGGAAAATGCCAATAGTGACCCCATAATTAGGGTAAGAGCTTATAGAGGTCAGTTGATAAACAGATTTTGGTCTAAGGTCATCTAAATTGTGGTTTCACGGAGTCAGCAAATTCACAATGTGGTTATTTCATTAGATCCCATATGTATAATTGGGATAGATATTTTTAGCACCTAGAAGTACCTTTGTTTTGGTTTCCTGATCTGTGCATATTATGGTAGGTACTAATAAGCAGAAACTTCTGAAATGGCTTTCTCATCATTCTTCCTCTCTCTCTATTGCCAAGAAGAAATACTGTATTCATTGAAAAATATGCTTATACTTAAATCACAAATAAAGACATAAAAAGATACAAGGGTGATAATCTCTAACATATCTCTTTAATTTATCTGTCTGACCCTTACAAAAATGGGTTGTGACAGATGGTTGTAGAATACAAGATAACTTAATGAGATGTCTAAATCACAGTTGTTGTTTCAAGTGTCATCTTTAGTAAGAAGATTAACACAATTTCTGTCACTTGGTATGTGGCCAATAATCTAGAAAATGCTATTGTCTGTTAATTTCTGATAATAAAAAGGATTGAAAGTAGTTTGCCGTTACATGGCAAGGAAAGTAGTATACTTTAATATCCTGCTTTAGGGCATGTTGAATATTATGCTTTATGTTATAATATAGTCAGTTCACACTTTTATTGTCTTGACATTCTCTATAACATCAAGCTAGTGAGAAGTGAGTCACATGTAGAAACCTAGAGAAATACTTCTCACACTATCTGTGGCAAAGGTCAGTTTTAAAAGTTTGTTGTGTTCTTGTTTTGTTTTACTTTAATTTCTAATCATTCTCAAACCAGTACTTTTATAAAATAAAGAGCTGAAGTTTGGATGTTGTGTAAACGACAAAATGATGTATAAAATTGTCTTATCACTCTCACTTTCCATACTTATTATCTTTTGAACTGGTTAATTTCTCTCTTGGACTTACCTTTTGGACTGGTAATGAACAGTTCATAGGTCAGCAGTACTGTCAGGATTATATTTTGTATAGTGCTGCTCTAAATATCTGAGTAAGACATATATGGGTATGTAACAAATAAAACATATATAACAAATATGTTTTATTTATTTGTCTTTATATATGTATATATGTATATGTATATACATATGTATGTGTATAAACACACACACCAACACACTGACCATAGAATAAGAAATTTTAAAAATTTGCAGAGTGGAGAGGGAAAAAATGGCATAGATGATAGAGGCTCTGTTCATTCCTCTGGTGATGAAATCAAAGATGTGATGGAAACAAGGAGCAAGCAACGAGGAAAAATCACCTGGGATTCTAGATAAACAAGCTGTGCAAATAGGGAGAAATACAAGAAATCATCCTGCAATGGCAGAAGGTAGGACAGGACAAGGACACGGGGCTACCTGGTCTTGAGCGCCTGAGTAACATGGAGGCTGCGGTAGCAGCTGGCAGTGGCGGAAACCTCTTAAAGGGGCCACGTCTGTGAGTGGATTTTTGCGGTGATGGACCTGCTTACTCTGAGCACTAGTGCTCATTCGACTGCGCGCAGAGGGCAGGAGGGACTTACAGGGAGACATGATCGGAGTGGAGGCTGAGGCGAGACTCACTCTGTACAGAAGTTCTAGAGGTATCCACTGTTTCCTGTTGAGCCCTGACTCATACCTGTGCACCGGACACAGTTCTGCATTGCCGTGATGTCATCAAACTGGATAACAGAGATTGCTCTGCCCAGAGGATTCCCTGAAACCCTGCCTACCCCAACTCACGGCCCCACCCACACCACATCCAGGTATATCCTCAGCGAGTCGAGTGCTCCTTACTTAGCAGCGCCTAGACTCACATTTGTAGCAGCTGGCCTTGGTTTCTGCTGTGGTCTTTTGAGGTAACTATAAGCACAGCATCTGTGGATTGCTTGCTGAATCTTAACAGGTGGCCCCAAAGGGGCAGAGACTTCGGCTAAATTTGGCCTGCAACTGAACCCCTCTCAAGACTGTGCCACTGGACTCCTACTTTACAA